>NC_042621.1:167091793-167397612 GCF_901001135.1 Rhinatrema bivittatum
TGGGGTGCAGGAGGGTCTCGGGGAGAGCAATATTCCCGTTAACACTCAGTCTAAAACAC
This sequence comes from Rhinatrema bivittatum, assembly GCF_901001135.1. NCBI lineage: Eukaryota > Metazoa > Chordata > Amphibia > Gymnophiona > Rhinatrematidae > Rhinatrema > Rhinatrema bivittatum. Next base: position 167,091,853 of record NC_042621.1, read on the forward strand.
ACCTTTTAACTCTGCCCTGCAGCCCCGGCCATGCTGTGATGAATACCATTGTGGTGAATAATAACGTAATTACGGTATCAAATCCACCAAGATAAATGGCTGAGATGATGGACTTGATATAGTAATGGTGACATACACCAGGGCATTCAGCTTATACCAGGCCAGGACATGATTTGTATGGACTATCAACAAAATCTCCACCCAAGCCAGCATTGCCATCACCTACCCCAGTACATTGGAACTCAGCTGTTGTAGCCTTAGGAAACTCCCTTGACAGGAGCCCCACATCCATGTAAGCTTGTCTTAGGTTGCTTTCTTCAGTGCAGCCCTCTCTCCCACTCCAGCACACCTGTAAGATTGTGATGCCCCAAGCCCACGTATAAGCATATCTTGCAGTGTACATTGCCCCGTCCCAAAGCCACCTTTCCTCAAGCCTCCCATTCTTCCTGGACTGCATTCCTTCTTTCATCCCTACCCCCCCCCCCCCCGGGCTTTCTGGCACTGGTGGTGTCCTAACCCCAGGCTTTTCTGCATTGTGCACTACCCTGCTGCCCCCAAACACACCATCTGCATTGTTAGGAAAGATCTATGCCTGCAGTGAGTTCAGCTATTTATTTATTCATTCGATTTACATTCCGCCTTTCAGGCACTTCAAAGCAGATTTCATTCAGGTAGAAGGCACCAGAAAACCTGCTGAAATAACTAATTAGGCTGAGGCTACAGCACAGAGCTGGCAGGACACAAGACAGCTAGGAGTGAGGGAGATTTCCCCCTCCCCCCTTCACTCTCCTCTAATTCCAAGCCCTCCCAGTTTCTTCCTTCATGTAGCCTGATTTTTTACAGCTGTGAGGATGTCTCACTATGGGCTTACAACAAAGCTCTGGTGGGGAATGAACATGAAAGGAGGAACGGGGGGGGGGGGGTGTTACTGGAGACATGGTGCCATGTTATAGGTGGCACCATATACCCTGGGCCCAGCCCCTTGGTATACTTGCAAGTCACAGACTTTCTGAAATTCCTGGAGATTTCATCACAAACCATATTTTCCCACACCCTTCCCAGCAGATTATGCCCTACAGAATATGACCTTACTTCATCAACATTGTACATCAGTAGCAATAAACCTAGAGCTTAAAAACTGATATCATCATCATTGCACTTTTGTTTGCTAAAGATGGTTGTTTATGCAAAACAGAGAAATTTAATGGATCCCTTAAGGCTACCATGGATCATGCATTTGGATCCCTCACAGCACGAGAGAGAGAAGTACGTACAGGTTGGTTTTTCTGGTTTGTTTTTTGTTGACTCCAGTAGCCTTGTCTTTTGTCAGAGCAGCAATCTCTCCAATACTCACCGCACAAGAAAAGGTCTACAGGTCATCCCTATTTGCTAAAGAAGTTCCAATAAATTACACACCCATTAAACGAAATAATTTAAAAAACTTTACAACAGAGGTCTGGTATTATAACAACGGCACGATATGCTTTTGACTCTTCGACTGAGAATTTTACTGATTAAAATGGAATATTGGGAAGGCGCTGACAGCACATCATATTTATTATAATGCTAAAGTATATTAAGGCAAGACACCCTGCCTTTCTGTTTGCCTTGAGTACAGCATAATTCTGCCCGTCAGTTTTGTGACTGAGCTGCAGAAAGAACAAAGGCACTCACAAGGAGGCTTGTACATATCTAAGGCACTGCGCAGTATCTCAAAGAATGCATCCCTAAGCAGGCAGCCAAGGGAACCCTCCCCTCCTCTTCCTAGAACAACACAGGAAGGTTAGCAGAAGGTAATCAGTCTTCAGGGGGCCCCCAGTGGGGAAGGGGCAGGGAGATTTAACCAGCAAGATTCAGCCCAGTGGCTACAGGGAGGAAGCTGATCTTAATGGATAGCATCTGTAAGAGCTTTCTGGATGATTCTGTTTCTGACTAGGTGAATAAAAACAACTTTATCAGCTTGATCGAGAAGGAAGGAAGGATAAAGCCCATGAAGGTCTGTTTTCACTGCCCTATCAAGTATGTGTTCGTGTTCAGGCTTACTGCGGGACCTTAAAATGATTAGCCCTATCCCAGCTCGCCCGATGCCCTTGAATTTCCAGGGCATTCGCGTCTGCCCACCGCACCCGACCTCTACCGACGTGTGGCGGGCAATAGAAAGCACACAAAATCTTAAGATGCAGTAGTTCCCGGCAACAAGATTTGGAAACCATGCTGTTTTTGCTAAAATTAAATCTGTTTCTGTTTTTCAGGCTTCTTATATCATTCTTGCAGGTTTTGTACAGAAGCAGCAGAGTCCAGAGAGCAGCAAATGGGACAGAAATAGTACAGCACCCATGACATTTTCACAAATGAAAGCTCTCATAGCTGCGAGCAAACAGTTTAAAATATAGCCGGATAGCTAAACGGGGATTGGCGGGAACACACAGGGGGGGGGAAGGGGACAATGAATTTGAAGCTACTTTCTTTTTTTAAGGCCTTACCTGCAAGCTTCCAAAGACCATAAGAGGAAAATGAAAATATTATGACTACCCGCTTACATTTGGGAATATAGTAAAAATAAAATAACATATCCAATTTCACATAGAAAGACAATATCGGAGTTGGCATTGGAACCCACAATTCTAAATCTTAGTTAAAATGAGACCAGAACTTTGAAACCCTTAAATATTCAACCACACATCTTGCTTTTCAACTGTCACGAGTAGCAGCACTAGATAAAATGTATTAATTTAGCCACTTCTTAAAGACTATTCAAATGATCAGTTTTCTTATTTTTTTCTATCTTTTATTGCCAAGATGAATAACCCCTTGAGAAAGCTTAGTTTGATGGGGAGTCCATCAGAGGAGTAGTAATAATCCTCTCTGATATCTCTGGCCTCCAAAGCAGATGTTATAAATAGATTTATTTTGTCTATGGAAGACTGATCTGTTGTGAATTATTGCAGAAATGATGTGTGCAAGATGACATTTTTTTTCAGTTTTGAGTCCTGTGGGTGTTTTATTTATTTATGTGCCTCAGCATCATCCCTCTACCTAAAAGTTGTCCTGTTCTGGGCAGGCTGTCTCTCGTAAAGCACTTTCTAAGCTTCTGTACCACACTTTCAAGGCCAAGGATCTGAGCAAATCAGATTACTGCAGTGTTGGTGTCACTTGCAATTATGACTATAAATTAAACAGCCAAACAGTGACACCCCCACCACATACACACACACACATACACATGCAAGCACTTTCATTAAACAGGGGTTGTAGCCATAATAAAAGGAACACATGGATCAAGTTAAAGAAAAGCCAAAATCAAGAAAGAAAAATTCTTTGAGCAAAAATGAAAGTAGTCTTAAGAGTTAGACCAATGAGGATTTTAAAAATCTGCTGCATTATAAGAAAGCAGTACCTTTTATGTTCTGTACAGTATTGCAAAAGTACATCTCTCTCTATATTACTTCTAAACTGAACTGTGAAGTTGTTATTTCCGGTTTATATTAAGCAGCAGTCTCACAAACCACCCCCTCATTTATGGGGCCCTCTGCCTGGAAGATGATCACAAATTACCTCACAAGGAATGGAATCTCTTTAGTTCAGGCCATCTAGAGGGAGGGCTGACAGAAGAGTTATTTATGACATCACAGCCAACAGGGTGGATCAGACAGAATCACTGTGAGGTCATTTCAGGCTCTCTTCTTAATATGGCTGCTCCCAAGGGTAAAAGAGAATTCCAAGAAAGCTACTTAAATATATATATATATATATATATTTTATTTTATTTTTTTTTTTTAAATGACCACCTGTGGAGGCCCGGTAGTGGCTCAGTGGCAAGTGCTGCAGCCTGCCATGTGGTGAATATTAGGCTCCATTCCCAGGTCAGGTCTTCTGCTTCCCAGACCAGCCAGGAAGGGGATAGAAAATGAGGGGGGGGGGGGAAACCCAAAAGTAATTATGAAAGACGACTTGTGGCACTGGACCTCAGCCGTGGGTCTGATACAGGAAACTGCTGGGCCCCAAAATTAAAATGCATAAATAAATAGTGGTCTAACAGCAAAGTTTTAATTGATAACAGACTATTAGCAAGTGATGTGCATACTTTCAGAATATAGCCCCAGACACGGGTCGGTGTATCTTACAATGCCTACAGCCAGAGATTTAAAAGTGTCATCATGCAGCTGCTTATTAGTATTTAACCCTTGTAATCAACATATGGGGTATAAAAACACAATGTTCCATTTGGCTCTTTTGACCTGGCACTTCCCCCTCCTTCTCCTTTGGCCTTCCAGCTTAATTGGAACCAGGGCTGGGATCCTGATGCTGTGAGCCTTCATTTGCAACTAGATGTGGATTTCCTCTCCCCCCTCCCCTCCACCGGGATTATATCCTCTCCCAAGTTATGTTTAATCCAGGAAAAGTAGCCACCCTGGGCCATGGGTCCATGCACCAGAGCACCTTCCACAGCCCTCCAATCATGGGCCTGATTCTGACCACTAGATGTCACCCTTAGGCAATAATTCATGATCCCTCACCACCACCCCCATCTCCGGGGGTTGCCCTGAGGACCTTCTGCCATGACAGCGGGCAGCATTTACCAATCGGGTCACCAGGCAGGCCTTTCTGTCTTTATAACTTGGGGGGGGGGGGGGAGCTCATGTTCAAGGCATGCCCCTCCTTTCTTGTAAAGGTGTGCGCCTTCCTTACATTTGAGCTCTAGATAAACTCACAGAGAAGCTGCACGTAATCTGTTTCTGTCTGAGGGTATTATTTGCTAATGTACTGCTCTTTACCAAAATGATGCGATATTCTCCAGTGAAAACTCAGCAGGGATGCTAAACAATGAAAAGATGTCTTCAAGTTGTTATACGCAGCTTTCCAAAGATTTGTAGATGCTTAGTTTTAAATCATGGCTTTATTAAAAGTTAAATTATTAAAAAAAAAAAAAGAAAGACCTAGAGGCGAATATCATAGATATATTGAAACCTATCGAGCATTCCTTTGTTGATTCTGAAAACGAAAGGTCAGATTGGAAAACATGATCCTGCTGATGGAAAGCAGAGAGAAGCCCTTAAAGCAGAAAAAGAAGGAAATCTGCAAGGAAAGAATCGCACCACAGACGGGCCGGCGCTAACATATTTGGCGCTCTAGGCAAACTTTGGTCATTCACCCCCTCCCCCCCTACTTGTGGCAGTGGCTCCAGCACAGCGCTCCCTTCTTTCCTGGTATTAGGCCTGGTACAGCACCCCCTCTGGACCTCATACTGGAAGGAGTTTTCCACCCCCAAAATCTTGGGGCTCCTGGCAACCGCCCGGTTTGCCTAATGGAAGCACCAGCCCTGCCACCACCTCTCAAACTCTCCCTCCTTTTCCCTGACCTTATCGAATCCTGCAAAAACCTCATCTGCAATACAGGACAACTGATGACATCACACCGTGGTGAGCTAATAGCTCCAGACTAGACAGATTTAAAATAAAGTCCGGTGACCCAAGGCAAACTACTCCATCCTCTGCATTTTCTTGGGACTCTAAAAAGCCAGCCAGACAATGTTCAGCACATTCAGCTGCGGGCTTTCCACCTGGGACTGGTGTCTACTGCAACACATCATGTGAAAAAAACACACCACAAACAAAACAAAGCACACTACCTCACTGACAACAACGAAGTGGCAAATGTTTCTTTGAACATTATTCACCACAGAAGGAAGGTCAGAGCCTATTTTACTCATTCAGCTTGCCCTTCAGGCGAACTAAGAGCCTGATTTCCTCAGGCTTTTCTCCCATTCTGTGTCTATGGGGAACATGCTTAGGAACTGAGGCCTTAAATTAGACTATTCTTGTACCTGCAGACCTCAAATTCAAACCTGAAACATTATATTACTAACATCTTAGAACTTAAAAAAAAAAAAAAAATCTAAACCATTCATTTTCATGAATTTTGAAGTGCTTTCCAACTTTTCACTTTCACACAACAGGTGTCAAGAATGTGCTTCCGGCAAAACTTTGCATATTTTGTAACAGTCACTGATCAGGACTACAGATGTGCAGGGCAAATCTTTTCATTCGTTATCCATTTCTTACCTTTCTGTTTCATTTATAATTTATTTTCGTTTGTACTTTCATTTCTGATTTTGTCGATGAGCGCCTTGGGGGCACACATTGAATATAATTGAATATAAGAGAGCCCCGCCCCACCCCACCCCACCATTCATCCCCTTCCAGCGGGAACCTGTCCTGTGGTTGTGTCAACACCCCCTTCCCCCTCCCCCATATACTTGTGGCAGCTCTGGGCCTCCTGCTCTCTCCAGCCACTGGCGGGACAGTCTCTGCCAATGATTCTAGCCATCCTGTCTTTGGTGACTACTCAGCCACCTTCCGCAGGCCCTACAAGTATTTTGTAAAACCCATGGCCTGGGAATTTCTGCCTGCTGATCTTGTCTCATGAGATCAGCGGCAGGAAGCGCCAGCCCAAGTGTTTTGAACCTTCTTGCAGTGCCAGCGCAGATGCTTAGGAAGGATCCCCACTACTCCTCCGGAACAACATGGAAAACAAAACACAGACAATATTTTTATTCAGTTTTATGTCTTTTTTTTTTTTTTGACGGAAAATGTCTTTCTTTTTTTTTTTATTTGAAACATTTATAGCTGGGTATATCCAAAGTTCAATGCAGAGTACAAACAATCATAAAAATAAAACATACAAACCTCACTAGACGGATTTACAAGAGCAACTACCAAAAGGTGCAAGTCCACAGTTTTTTTCTCAAAGTACTGACATCAACACCAAGATGTTACACTCACCGCACAGACACAGCTTTAACCAAGAATCACTTTAATTCTGCAGTTTAGCTCAAACACAGAAAAGCTTCAACATCTTAAGCCTTCAAAAAAAAAAAAAAAAAGCCCCTTAAACTTGCTGCCCAAAAGCCTGGAGAAACAGAAGTGCTTCGGATTATATCTGAAAGTTGACAAACAAGCCGCTGCTGCTCTCAGATATGCCAGAATAGAGCTCCACAGAAGAGGCCCAGCTATGGAGAATGTCTTTTCCTATGTTTCGATAATATGTGTGTGTTATAGAGAGGAGACATCCAAAAACTTCCCACCAGAAGATCATAGAGCGAAAGGGTAGGGTCTGTATATTTTTAGAAAGGAACTGAAGCACTCAGCGGCACAGGAACTCAGAACCTTTTGAATCAGCGTCAATACTTTGAATTGAATACAGAGATAAAAAGGGAACCAATTGGTGAATTGTGATCTTTTAATCAGGACCAACTTCTAGGCTAGCCAGTGTCCTGTCAGAGAATTGAAGTCTTCACTGCCAGCAGCTCTGGCCAAGCATTCCCTCCCCTCTGGTAGCAGCAGAGGCTCCGACAGAGTATAAGGTACAGAGTCAGTTCTCCTACCCACATGCTTCCCTCACCCTCTGCCCTGCTCTCATTCCCCCTGCCCACAGTGTCTGGCATCCCCTTCTGCCTTTCCCTCAGCAGTCTCTTCTCTTGCTCTCCCTTTTCCTGCTCCGAAGCATCCCCTTCTCTTTCTTCCTCCCTGCATGCTGATGCTTTGCCCATCACCACACAGTAGATTCCTTCCTCTTGCACAGCGTTCCCGAGTCTCCTGCTTGCAGACCTCATAATGAAGAGTATAGGATGGAGGGGGCAGTGGTACCCGCTTAAGTATGGCACCCTGTGTGCAGCCGCACAGGCTGCAAATCCCAAAAGCTGGCCCTCCTCTTAACTTGGACCTGGAGCAGACGATAGCCTTGCAGCCGCATTTTGGATGTTTTTTCCAAGTCATTTTAGGCACCTGCTTACTCCTAATCAGAATCTGCTGAATTTCAATAGGGTAAATTTCAGGACCACAACTGGCCTTATTTATTTTATTTTTATTTATTTTATTTATATTCCACTTTTCACAGCACTTCAAAGCGTTCATTCAGTGCCTAAAGCTGGTGTCCATGTCAGCAAAGTTTTGTACTCCCACAAAACTAGACACATGTTGTTCAATTGTTAATTAAAATTTAAAAAAAAAATCATTAAGATCCTTTTCTTGTTCTGATTTATATTTCATTTCTGAGATGATATTAGTTTGTCAAGTTTTTGAAAAATCTCTTTCATTCCTATTGCTATAAATCAAAGTAAATGGGAAGCTGCTATGCTGACACTTATCAAAACCCCAAACAGACTTCCCACAGATACATTTACAGTATACATAGATCAGGAACAAATGGACTCAAGGCACATGATTTTGCAGAACAGGGGATATATGGCCATAACAAGAGATACATATCTAATTCTCCCAAAAAACTACACAAGAGACATAAAATGTATTAGAAACAAAAAAATAAAGACAGCCTCGGGATACATCCAAGAGAGAGAGAGAGCAACAGACCGAAAAACAGGAAAATTATTATGCTAAGCTACCTCGCCAGGTCTGCTGCTTTAAGGTTCTAATTACATTATAGATCTAATGAAGGTCCTGTACAGAAACCCCAACAGGATGCTTTTTTATTTTTTTATCTTGTAAGATAGCAAAGTGAATCAACACTGGGGCTAGCAGTTCATATTTTGTGCAGCCAGCTATTGTTAATGATCATTGTTCTCCATGTCACACGCTACAACTATATCATCGGAAATGTCCTTCAGCTCACTTTTAAACGACAGCAGTGAGCAAGGACACGGAGGAATATCCTGTTCTGTTAAGTCATCAGTTCCAACTGTAGTCCTTTGTATATTAATTGAGAGGCCAAGTAGACAATCCATATCATGTCAGTTCCATTAAGAGCAAACAAAAAAAAAAGTACGCAATCATCATTCAACTGGTGGCATGGCTATGGATGTCAAGCCATAACCTCCAAAATATTTCATAGCTGTAATATCCGTGGAAAAAAATCCAATTAAGAATTCTTGGTCAATGGAACTCTTGTGAAATCAGTTAGCATGAGACTCAAGTCACATGGAGCTTTCAGCGGTGTGGCAAAGGTTGCCATCAGTTGAGAGGAAGCTAAAAGCTGAGATGAACGAGAGAAAGGGGCGGGTAAAAATGCCACTACCTGGGGTGGAGTGGAGGGATTTGGAGAAAGAAAGAAGCTGGTGTCTGCCTTGGGGAGGGCTGGAGGGAAAGAAGGTCAGTGGCTGGCTGACTGCCTCTCTCCCACCACCTCCCTTCACATTAACCCATCCCCAATGCCCCACACACCTTCATCCTCCTCCCAAATTTTGACTGTTCTGACCTCCCTGCTTCAACCAATGGACCTGCAGCTCTCACCAGCAGCCTCAGACTCATCCAGAAGACCAGCAACTGTTCTGGTTCTACTGGTCTGCTGATGGCCTCTAAAAATAGGAAACTACTATTCCTTTTACCCATGCTGGGTCGAAAATCTTGCTCTCCTTCAACAGTAGAGGGTACTAGCAGGGGAGAACTGGAGTAGCAGCGAACTATAAACCTGGAAGCCAGGGTTCAAATCCTCCTTGTGACCTTGGGCAAATCATTTTAGCATCCATTGCCTCAAGTGCTGAAAAGCAGAATATAAATATGGTTTCTGTGCCATTAATACTAATGCAATGATCGTCCATTACATTACAAAAAATGAGGTTTTCCTGCCTTTGCACCCAAATAATAGCAGAGAAGACGACATGGGGATTTATTGCAGTTGACGAGATTTTTTGGTGAGAGACTGTTGGGAGTTCTGTTTTTGAGGAGATTTTCGATCAAGGGGGTTTTATTTATTGTTTACATTTTAGCCCTTATCTTATACTAGTTGCTAGATTACCCTTCCTTCCAGGGGGAAGGCATTTTTGAGTTGGACACTGGTTCTGTTGGGAGAACAACAACTTGGTGATTTACCATGGATAAAGAAACCATTACTTTTTTGATTATAATTTTCCTGATGTTATTATTAATTTTTTTTTCCATACTGGCCCAGGTCATCATTTTCAAACTAAGTACATCTTTATTTTGAACAGCATTTTTTTTTTACTCTGGGTTTATTGCTATTTGCATCCTTCAAGTGCAAAGATTTCCACCTGCTGATTCTCAGAAGATTAGGGTGAGAGTGATTCTGGACAACTGGATCCACAACTGTGCCAGGAGCCCAGGAGGTAGAACCTCTTGTGAAGCGTGTACAAGAGAAAGAGAGGTCCGGGACATAGAACTGCCTGAGCAACTTTTTGACCCTCTAAATTCACTGCATCCCACTAAAGGGGGCTTGTATTTTAGAGAGAAAGAGATTTGGATTTCTCTGTTGCTAAAATATTTTATCCAAATGTAATTATATTTTGAGTGGGCAATTGACCTAGGTTCCTGGCTGCCTAAGGTAACCAAGCTCAGTCTCCAACTGTTCCCCTCTTAACATGGATGAAGGAGGAGGGGGTGAGCAGAAGGGGCCAGGATCAATAAGAGTTTCCTACATGGCTTGAAAAATGCATCAGGACAATCACCATCACTTGGGGACATGTAAAAGAGGGAAGTCCTATGCAAGGAAGTAAAGAGGGAATGAGACGTTCCCCCCTCGTTTGTTGTCCCTATTGCAGGAACAACCTTTTCTCCTACCTCTTTGTCTCCTTACTCTATGTATAGTCCTATTTCCATTAACTGTTTTAAGTCACAGCTGAGAAAAGTGACAGGAGAATGCACAGGCAATGTCTTGTTCAGGGCAGGGGTTAATATGATTTGCTTTGCTTGCACAACAGACGAACCCAGGATATCCTAGGAAACCCACTGATGTGATTAGATGCAATCTCACCTGAAGAAAGTGGTCCAGTTAGGACAAGGCAGGGGTCCAGCTGTTGGTGGCACCGACATGACTTATGCCTGAAGGCCGGGTTGGCCCAGTTGGGATGAGGTGGACGAGTGAAAGAGATATCAGGGGCTCAGCTATCAAGGGATGACCCTTGATGAAAGTGTGTAGCTAGAGAGGCTAAGTCTGAGACATGATGGTGGAGCTCAGGGGCTAGACAGGAGCCAGGAGAGGAGTGTGGAGCAGGAACACTGAACTAGATAGCAAGGCAGAAACATAGGCAGGATCAGAGGCCTGATGAATAGCGCTTCCGCAAGGCAAATGCCGAGAAGGTTGTTGGACCCACAACTGTATGCCTTCTAGGAGAGCCTTATATGTTTGGTGTCTGTTGGTGCACATCCAGTGCTGGTTCCATTGGACTGCTGCAGCTAGCTCTCTCCCTAGCAGAATAGGAGAAAATGCTAGGACTCCCCAGAGAGCCAGCAGCCTGACTCCCAGGGCCATGGGTTCAAACACTATTGATTCTGACAAAAGGTTACCCTAGGCAACTGGGGAGGCAGAGAGAGGTTATATATTGTTCTAGTGGTTTGGGTATTGTCACATGTCTATTTAATAGTAATAAAGCTGTGGCCCTTGGTATCCAAATTATGCTCATTATAAAACAGTATTTTAAGAAAGATTTTTATTGAGGTGGGGGGGAAGGAGGGTGTGAAAGGAGGTCGGATAGTCCAAGCTGCCCATGCTATCCTTTTTTATCTTTTGTTTTCTACCATTCATTTCAAAGGCAGCGTTTTGACTGCAATTCTCCAATGCTTTACAGTGACTGTGTATACTGCTTTTATAGTTTGTCCTGCCCATTTTCCTTCATATATATTCAGACTAATCTTATCTAGGTAACACTCCAGTGTTTCCCATTCCGTTTTCTAGCTACATTTTTTTCAACATGCTTCTTCTGTTTCAATTCCAAGTCTTCATAATTTCCTGACAAAGCCAAAAAGCCTGTGTATGAAAGAACCAGGATCCACACATTTGCTGAAACATTTGATTTTAACTTATGAATAGTCTTTTATAAGCGCTCAATATAGTATATTTCATATTATATTAATTGTGTTCTGCTATCCTATATCATGTCTTTCCAAAAAGTTATCTTATCAGACTCATATTGCTCAATACTGATTTCTAAGGTTGCTATATACAATAACAAGCACATTTTCAAACGGCCACGCGAGTAAATAACGGAGGTTACACGCATGGCCGGGTCTGGCGGGCGCCGTGCCCATTTTCGGAAGGGCCCAGCCACGTGCGTAACCCCCCCTCCCCCTTACCTCGCGGAAGTGCCAGGCCTTGAAAAGGGGTGGGCCAGGAGCCTGGCCCGCGTGGGGAGAGACGGAGGCCGGCCGGGACAGCGAGCAGCCATTAGCCGCTGTCCCGGAGAAGCGTGTGCCGGCCAGCTGCCGGTGCACGGAAACTACTTGTGGCTCCAGAGCAGCAGTAAGTAGTAAAATAAAAAAAAATTGGCGATAGTTTAGGTTTAAGGGGCAGGGAAGAGAGGGGAAGAGCGAGGTAGGGACAGGATTTATTGCAGTAAAGAATGGTGAAGAAACATAAAAACATTATACTGTAGCCAAATCTTAGTCTTTAATTTTGTCACTTTTCAATAAACTATAACACTGAACAGCTGTATATAATTTTGACCATAAAAATCTAATGGTATGAATTCCAGTGCTCTTCCTTTCCATGATGTTCCTGCAGGCATAATGATGCAATATTTCAATTGCAAATATTTCCAGAATACACTGCCTTCAAGGTCATATTCTTTCAGAAGTTCCTGGAAGTTAAGGTTTGGCCACAGTATAATGTTTTTATCCATTTAATTTTTCTTCTTTACCATTCTTTACTGCAATAAGTCCTGCTCTCTATTTTTAGTAGGGGATTATATCATACTGGCACTTTTGATGACACAAAGATATTTATTCAAACTCCATGGGCTCTGATTCAAATCTCATGAAAGTTATTTTAAATTGGACTATTTAAAACGCTATGATCCACTGGAGGTTAATCAGAATATATGGATTCTAGGTATGTGGCTGGACTCATATTGTCTTTGGAAACTTTGATTACCAAAATAATGCAGGCAGCTTTTGCAAAACTGTGTGCAGTGAGCCAATTGAAGCCCTTTCTGGAAACACAGCACCTGGCATCTGTTCTACAGGCACTTTTTCTAAATGAGATTGTAATTTCATATATATAGGTCTGCTATATAAATGATCCTGGTAGTTGCAGCAGTATGAGCAAAACAAGCACCGAGAGCATTAACAGGCTCTGGGCACAGGGAACATATCTCCCCTGTTTTGCAGCAACTTCACTGGCTCCGTATAGTTTTTGGGGTTCAGTTTAAGATTTTAGCCTTTATCTCAAGACTATATGGGCCAGTCTCAGAGTATTTAGGGAAGAAACATATTGCTTATGTCTACGTGTGCTCGTTGCATTCATCCCAGGAGGCGTTATTGGCTGTTCCAGCTGTGACTGAGGCTAAGCTAAGTGGAACCAGCAATAAAAGGCATTTTCTATAACAGTACTTTCTCTATGGAATGCTTTCCCTTGGGAAGTTTGCCTTTGTAACAATTACATGGCATTTTTGTAATGCTTTCATTTAGTTAAATTTTAGCATATAGAGGGAAGTATCCATATACAGTATAACAATAATTTAGATACAGCGGGAAGTAGTCATGTGAGTATAATGGGGACTATGTTTTGAAGGAATTATAGGTGTGTTTTTATTGTATGTTATTTATTGCTGTATTTCTCAAGGAGTCCTACAAAGTGTTCCAGTGCAGGTATATTTTGATATGATAAGATGAATCCAATCCTGTCCTCAGTTAGGAATCTAGGGGTAGTGATAGATTGTTTTTTCTTTTAGGAAACAGCTGCTTGCAGTTGTATGGGCTGGATTTTTCAGGCTTCGTAGGTTACAGCGCTTGAAATATTTTAGACAAGGAAGATTTCAGAGAGGTGATTCAGGCATTTGTCTTTTCCACGTTGGATTATTGCAACGCCATATACATTGGTTTGCCCAAGAGTCAGCTAAGGGCATTGCAATTGGTGCTGAATGTGGCTGTTCATTTGCTGACATGGACACCTTTGAGAGAAAACATTACTCTGGTGCTAAGGTCCCTCCCTGCATTGGCTCCCTGTCAGTCAAAGAGTTAAATTCAAGATTTCATCCTTGGTATATCATGCAATCCACGGAGAGGGGCAAGATTATTTAAAAGTACAAGTGTCATGGTATTCACCAATTTGTTTGTTGCATTCAGAGGGGACCTTTTTGATCAGTCCCTGGAGGTTCCAATGCTAGATTGCAAGAGACCAGGAACAGAGATTTTTCTGGGTTTCCCTTTCTTTGTGAAATGGGCTCCATAGATTACAGGATTATAAAACCTATCATAAGCAGGTGAAGGCATATTTGTTTTGTGAAGCCTTTGGATGAGTGCTGGGGGTTTTTGTCTTTTTTTTTTAACTGTTACTATGTTGTGTGTTTTGTTTTTATATTGTGTATGTTTACATTGTTAACCGCCCAAAACAGATGTCTGGTAATTGGGCAGGTAAGAAATTACTGTAAGTGAATAAGTAAGTACATTGCCTTGGGCAAATTCTTTTGACTGTGAGATTAAGGATTATAAGTAAATAAACAAAATGTTGCCTAACTGCTTCAAATAATGTACACCATTTAAATTTAGGAATAAACCAAGTAAAACATTTTAAATAAAAATCAAGTCCATTACAATAGAGGGGAACCAAATGATCCAATACAGAAACATCCAACTAGCATGATATATGTTTGTCTGTTAAAAGTGCAACAAAGATTTGTACAGAAGAGTAAGCTGAAGGGAATACAGATTAACAATGATGAGATAACCTGCACAGAGCTGCAGTTATAACCCAAAACAGCAGTGATGTGCTTGCATGGGTGCAACCCGCACAGAGTAGCAGTCCACCTTTTTCAGGGCTCCAAGAAACAATGAGGCAGCCAACACTGTGAGGGACATAGGCTTATGCATGGTACAGATATGAGAAAAGGACTGAGAGATTGGGTGGAAGACCCAAGGAGGGAGCTGGGCTTGAGTTGCATTTGGGAATTTTATATGCACATCTACCTAAAGAGGATGAATCATAACTGAACAGTCTGGATAAAGGAGTTGCATGATAGATAGTTAATAATAATTATATAGCTCCAATCAGGGAGCTATTATATTCTAACAAAATAAATACATAAATAAATAAAGAGAGAGTAAAACTGATTTATATTATCATTTTTGGAACAGAATAGTTTAACATGCACAAAAATAGGTGGCTTACAGCATTATTAGAATTCAAATACAATAAGGCTGAATTAGCACAAGTTTAAATTTGTAACAGTTAATGCCAATCATTAAGTATTCAAACATAGATAAAGCAGCTAATGTTGAAACCTGTATAAGTATTTCTGCACATAAGTTTCAAATTTCTGCTAATTCACCCAGTTTGGTTTTTTTTTATTATTATTATTAGCAAGTGTCCAGTATATGGGCGCGCGGTCTTCTGAACGCTAACTTGACACTACAAGATAGGAAAGTCTTTCGGTTTTTCTGTACAATTCCTGCAAAATAATAAACATGTTAATTATAACAAGAACAGTCACACTTAGCGAGTGGTTCTGACATGAAGAGCTGAATGATATTTTCTGATAAGACTCGGCGTCTTCCCTCAGGACATATATTACCTCACCGTAAATCACATACAGATTTCACAGGACGCCCCATTATACATAAAGTAAAGCTGCACAAATATTCCAACTTGTAAGACAACACTAAAGCAAGCACTGGAGCATTGTTAGCTAATCAAGAGATAATCTAACTACATTTCTACGGTGCTTAATTGGACAGTCTAAAAGCCTAAAAGGAATTAAACAAGCTTTAAAATACAGCAAGAGATGAGGACTGTGGCAGGATCAATGGCAATATAGAATACTTGTTATATTTTTGAGACTTTAGCGCCATTCCCCAGGACTGCATCCCAGCCCCTTTCCCTGGACAATTAAATTCACTTACTAACTTGTTGGCCTATTAATATTTAAATTTCCTAAGCCAACTCCTTAAGAGTTGCAGCCTCCTTAAGAGTTGTTCAGCCATTTCAGATGCAAGCATGAAAGTGTGTACATGTGAGGTCTACTCTCCACTTTAGACAGATTTTTTATTTATTTTTGTAAAGATAATTGAATTATGTGAAAGATGCATAGATGGACGGTAGCCAGAGTTAAAGTCATGATGACTGGCAGGACTGCTCACAATAGTCCTGGGGGAATTCTGCGCTACTGCGTACCACAGAATTTGCGCAAAATCCCCCCCCCCGGAATTGCAAAATTATACTCAGAAAATGGCAGAGGAGACCCCGGCATGCTGCGAATGGAGCACATGCCATTCGCGGCGAAGATAAAGGCCCCCACGTACCTCAGGCCACGCTCTGCTCATGGCGAAAATGAAGGCCCCAGTGAGAGTGAATGTGTGTAGAGAGGTGTGTGTGTGAGGAGGGAGAAGGGGGTGTGAGAGGAGAGGGGAGGAGACAGGGGAGAGCAGAGAGGAGGGTGAAGGGAGGAATGTGAGAGAGCAGGGGAGGGGGTGAGAGAGAGCGCAGGGGAGGGGTGAAAGAGAGAGCGCAGGGGAGGGGTGAAAGAGAGAGAGCAGGGGAGGGGTGAAAGAGAGAGAGCAGGGGAGGGGTTGAGAGAGAGAGAGCAAGGGAGGGGGTGAGAGAGAGAGAGAGAGCAGGGGAGGGGGTGAGAGAAAACAGGGGGGGGTGAGAGACAACAGGGGGGGTAAGCAGAGGAGGGTGAGAGAGAGCAAGGGGGTGCTTGAGTATGGGTGCCAGAGAGAGGGAGCCTATATGAGGAGATTGTGAAGGATTGGGAGCTGGTATGTATGAAAAAGGGATTGTGTGTATGTGAGGGTCGTAGCCTATGTGACGGGATGGTCTATGTGTGAGAGAAAGCCCATGTGAAGGGGTGTGTGACAGACAGACATAGGTAGCCTGTGTGAGGGTGTATGTGTGACAGACAAAGGGAGCTTGTGCGGGTGTGTATGCAAGAGAGAGGGACCCTGTATGAGGGGATGTGTGTGTGTGTAAGAGTATGAAGGAGCCTGTATGAGAGTGTGTGTATCTGCATTAAAGAGAGGGAGGGACAGAGGAAGCCTGTTTCAGGGGCTGTACTGAGAATGGGGTCAAACCCTGCGAGTGGCGATAGAGTGGAAGGGGTTGAGCCTAGAGGCAGAGGGAAGAGAAATTGGCAGGAGGAGTTGGGGCCTGAGAGGGCAAAGTGGCCAGGGAAGAAGGGAGAGCGAGTAGAAGGGACACTCTTACAGTGAATTTCTAGGGAAACTCTGCTCAAAATATTTAAAATTCTGCATCTTGGAGGTCACGTGATGCGTTAGCCTGGTAAGCCGTGCTTTCCAGAGCTCCGGGTGAGGCCCCGCAAAAAGCTAAAAATCGACGGTGTCTAAGGCAGTTCTCCGGGACGTAAAGGGGTCCGGCGGGTAAAGGAGATTAATAATACTCACTTCCAGCTGATCGGAGGCAAGTGGGGATGTCAGCAAAACCGCCGCGAAAAGGCAAAGATAAGACGGAGGGTGGAGGCGCGGATCTTAAAATGGCCGACGGACCGAAGGAGCCGGAGGCAGCAGGCCTAGATGAAGCGGCGATCCTTAAAATGACGGCCGCGGTGGTAACTGCGCTGGAGCCTAACTTTGCTGGTATCACAGAGAACTTTGCGACGCTGAAGGAGTCTTTAGGTGATATCGGGCGGCGGATAGAGATCGCGGAGGGCCGGATCGCGGCTGTGGAAGAAGACCAGCAGGCGCTCGTGGTTCGGGTGGCAGCTCTGGAACACGCGGTAGGCGCTGCTGACACGAAATTAGAAGATCTTGAAAACAGGGCAAGGAGAAATAACATCAAGTTTTTGGGGCTGCCAGAAGACCTTGTGGAAAGTGAGTTACAAAATTTTCTTGAAACTTGGCTGCCGGGCGCTCTAAATTTGGAAGGCTTGGCCGGGAAACTAACTATTGAGAGGGCTCATAGATTGGGGCCTAGAAGGGACTCAGACGCCAGACCCCGTCTCGTGATAGCTAGATTCATGAACTGGGCACAGCGTTCAGCTATCTTAACTGCTTTTAGAAAGAAGAGAGACCTTCAGTACCGGGAGCATAAAATTATCTTATTTCAAGATTTTTCTGCGGCGGTGGCGGCAAAGAGGAAGCTGTTTGGGCCAGTGTGCAGTGATTTTTTTAACCGTAATGTGAGGTTCGCGCTTCAATTTCCCGCGCTGCTAAAAGTCTGGCGAGATGGAAAAGTGCACACATTTGATACACCAGATAAGGCGAAGAACTGGATCCAGGCTATAGGTGGGGAGAAATAATGCCGTACTGTTTTGAAAGCTGGGAGCGTCTTGGCACCTCCTTACCCGGTGTGCACAGTGTACCTATGGAGCTGGACTTTGTACTGGAGAACACGGGTAGAGGCGGGGAAAGCTGAGGAGGAAAGAAAATGATATGTTCACGGTTTGAGGGGAGTGCATACTAACCCCCTGTTCACAGCTGTTTAGTTAAGTTTAATTGTTGGACTGGAGCTCTCTTATTCCCAATTCGATATAGGACCTTGAATGGTTCTGAGCTGGCGGATGGACTACAAGATGGTGGGAACTCTGCACGGAGGGAGCATGCTTAAAGTTTCGGGAATATGCTTGTCCGGTATGGATGATATTGCAGCAAGCGCAGGCACTCGACTTGGAAGGACCATGGTTGCACGCGATGGGGATGATCGCGTTTATGATCAATACAGAGCTACCATGACTGCGGGGGCAGATCTTTATCTGAGTGTCGGTTCTTTGGAGTCATATGGTTTCCTCACCACGCGACAGATCCAAGGAACTATTCGGGGACATATGTTTGTTATAACAGTTGACTGAGTATATGTTATGCTTGAGTTTTCCCACCGGGATACGGGGGGTCAGAGAGTGTATCTGGTTATGTTTTGGTGGACTTCTATAGGGTCAATGTGGGGCCACACCTGGACGCATTATAACGGTCCTCTAGTCCACTTATATGTGGGCGGTTCTTTTTGCATATATGTTTTGGGAGGGATTGGTGGGGGGGGGGAGGGGGGGCAGGGGAGGAATGGGGGAGGGAGGGGGATACTCACCACACATTTGGAGGTAATTTTTGTCCTGATAGCGGTCTAATACAGAGCTGGGGGGTGGTTCAAGCTGGGAGACTACCCACCAGGCTAAGAATGGTTTGGTACTGGGGATATGAGACGGAACTTACGACAGGATAGGTCAGACTAGATATATTTCGTGGAACGTAGGGGGCATCAGTACTCCGATTAAGAGACAAAAAATTTTGAGCGCCCTTCAGAGGAAAAGGGTGGGAGTGGCGGCCCTCCAGGAAACACATTTGTCTATGACTGAGAGTATGAAATTGAAGAAGTGTTGGGTGGGACAATGTTACGCGTCTCCAGCGGTGGGACGAAAGGCTGGGGTAGTTATCCTTATCCATAAGGATATCAAGTTTGAATTAACCCAACAAGTGTCTGATGAGCAGGGACGGTACCTTATTCTCTTAGGTAAAGTGAATGGAATGGCGGTGACAATATGTAACTTATATGCGCCGAACGCATACTCTCACAGTTTTTTCCAAGAGGTGGTGGCTAAGCTGGTGGGACATCAGACGGGGTCGATAGTGGTTTTGGGGGATTTCAATTGCGTAAGAGATGTGGAGATGGACAGATCCCACAGGTCCTCTTCCCAGCAACTTATGAAGGGGAAGGGAGTGACATATGTTTGTGACGAACTACAGCTTCTGGATGTGTGGCGCACATTAAATCCAACAGAAAGAGATTACACGCACGTGTCCAAAGCACATTCTACGCTCTCTAGAATCGATTATATTCTGATATCAACCGGACTGTTGTCCAAAATTGGTTGTGCTCAGATAGGCCCCATAGAAGTATCGGATCACGCCCTCATTTGGGTGGATGTGGGGGATAGGGCGAAGGGGAATAAGACTAATATGTGGAGGTTCCCAAGCCATTTGTCTGGAGATAGCCAGTTTCAGGAATTCCTACTTCAAAAATGGGAGGATTATGCGAAGAATAATGCGGCCCATAGAGAGGACCCTTGGTTGTTCTGGGAAACTGGAAAGGCGGTCATGAGGGGGGAAGATAGTGTCCTACACGATAGCCAAATCCAAAGCCATGATACAAAGCATCTTGACTCTGGAAACACGACTCCATCAAGCCAAACGGAGATTGGCGCGACAACGCTCTACTCAGAATCTGACTCAATACAATGACATTTTGAGGTCCTTAAATACGTTATTGCATGAAAGAGCCCGGAAGGGGATGCAGCGGGGGGCGCATAAATTTTTCCGATATGGGAATAAATCAGGTAAAGTCTTAGCGAATATGGTGCGGCTTACTAGGGGTAGCACTATGATCGACAAACTTAGAGGGGCAGATGGGACCCCTTTGACCACTGGGGAGGAGATATGTGAGGAATTTCGCCTTTTTTATGAAAAACTGTATATGGAGGATCGGCCAGGGGGTACACCTCAAGAGGAGGAGTTTTTTCAGGGGTTGCATATCCCTCTGATTACGGCCAACCAGCTTGTAAGTCTTAATGCCCCGATTCATTTGGAAGAACTACGGGGAGCCATTAGGGAGAGTAAGGCGAACAAAGCCCCGGGGCCGGATGGCCTGACTGCAGAATATTACAAATGTTTGCAGGGCAGAGCGGGAGCGGACTTGTTGGCGTTTTATAGGGAGGCGCAAAGGAGAGGACACTTTCCAGAGGGCACCACCCGAGCTTATATCACGGTCCTGGAAAAACCGGGGAAAGATTTATCTAAACCTGCCGCGTACAGGCCGATATCCCTTTTGAACTTTGAGGCTAAGCTGTTTGCGAAAATTATGGCAGACCGTATAAGTAGGGTTTTCCCGGACATTATAACGCAAAATCAGGTGGGATTTGTAAAGGGTAGAGCCATTAGTACTAATCTTACTAAGTTGCTCATTGCCATGGAGGAATGTCATAAAAAAGGTACCGAGGCCGTTATAGTCGGCTTCGATTCGGAGAAGGCGTTTGATAGGGTCTCCTGGGGCTACCTGTTTTCTGTCCTGGCCCGATATGGGTTTGAGGGGGAGATTGTTCAAGCCATTCAAATGCTTTATCATGCTCCTCAGTCAGCGATCCGAGCGAATGGCCAAATTTCAGCTGACTTTCGGCTATACCGGGGGACAAGACAAGGATGTCCGTTGTCGCCGCTGCTTTATATCCTGTCCATAGACCCTCTGCTAAGGAAACTAGAAGCGGATCCTTTGATAACGGGCTTTACCTGGGGGAAGCAGCACTTTAAAGTGTCCGCCTTTGCGGACGATGTCCTTGTCTTCCTGACCGACCCACAAAGGTCTTTAGAGAGGGTGCTGAATCACCAGCTTTTGTTTGGGTCCTTTGCAGGGTTGAAGATAAATGTGGAGAAGTCAGAGGCTATGGAGATAGGCAATCATATCAGAACCAACTGGGTGGGGGAATTTCGTTTGCGGTGGGCAGATACCACCATGCGATACCTGGGAATTTTCCTTACAAGGGAGCCTACGAAAATACATGAAGTAAATATCTCCCCGTTAATCCGGAATATGAGTCACAAATTGAAATTATGGGGTAAATTGCCACTCTCCCTAAAGGGGAAAATTGCGTTGCTCAAAATGTTGGAACTGCCGCGATGGCTCTATGTGTTACAACAACTTCCCTTGTGGTTAAAGAGAGAGATTGATAGGGTTAATCGCGAAATCAGGGCTTATCTATGGGGGGGTCGAAAAGCTAGATTGCCCCTAAAGACTTTGCAGCTAACTATAGAACAAGGGGGGCTGACCTGTCCTAATTGGCGACAATATAATTTGGCGTGCATTCTACGTCATATTCAGGACTGGTTGGAGGATTCCGGGAAATACACGCCTCGCCAGTTTCTGCTGAGCTGGTTGTATCCCTTTAGTCCAGAAACTTTGATTCAACTCCCCGGGTCCCAAGTGCCGACAGCCTATAAACACCACATGATTATAGAAGCAGGGAGGAAAGCGTGGAGATCCTATGTCTTCAAAACTTACGTTTAGGGGGTACCCTTACGCCATATCTTACGTTATGGGGGAATCCCATGTTTGTCAGTGGTCTAACGAGTGGGGTGTTTCAGAGGTGGTGTTCTAGGGGGGTTAGGCACCTATTCCAACTGTTTGCCCCATGCTCTGGGATTATGTGGTCATTTCAGGAGATGCGGGCCGTATATGAGATTCCGGCACATGATTTTTTTGCCTATCTGCAAGTTAGACATTATGTACAAGCAGTGTTTGGAACCTATCAGTTGCACACGAAGTGGGACTCTCTCCGGGCCTTTTTTGGGCCACAAAAGCGGAGGGGGCACTCATGCTCTTCGTTATCCCAAGCATTACGAGCGATTCCCGTCACGACAGGGAAATTGGAGATTCAAAACAAATGGGTACGTGTGGCAAACGTGTATTTGGCTCTTGAGGAGATAGGGGAAATTCTAGTGAAAAGTGTTAAAGTGTCAGAAAATGTACTTCTCCAAGAAATAGGGTATAAAATATTACACTGTATATATGTGTCACAGGCCCAAAGATATGTGGCAAAACTATGTGATTCTCCTGTCTGTATTAAATATGGGGGGGGCACAGGGAACGTTTGTGCATGGAATGTGGGAATGTCCTAATATTGAATGTTTTTGGGAGGAGGTGCTGAAAAGTCTAGGAATGTGGCTTCAAGTTTTGATTCCCAGAGACATTAAGGTCTGTTTATTTCGGCTGCCTAAAACCCAGACATTGCAGGACTTATCGGGTGACGACTGGGCCTTTCTGGAAAAAGCCCTAATTATTGCAGCCCAGATAATTCTTTGTCAGTGGATTTCCGTGGAGAGTCCTACCTGGGGGCAATGGCACGCACGGCTACTAGCCCTACTGCAACATGAGATGTGGACAGCTCAGATGACTTCACCAGCTCGGAAGGCGACGTGCTCGGCTGTATGGCACAGATTCTGGTGGACATTGTCGGAGGCGAAGCGGGAGATACTTTTGACCACCATAGGATATAAATATCGCCAATCCAGGGCGGGGAGGAATACCTCAACGGACTAACCAGCGACAGGTTGGAGCCGGACTGAAGGGGGAAGCTGGTTCTGTCTGGGATGGCCCTGTTGGCACGCTTTATGGACTAGATGCAGAACGGCAAACATGTGGCACAATCCCAGTGCATGGGTACTGCTTATATACCTGAGGACAGAGATTGGCTATCTTGAGTATTTGGTGACTTGGTAAAAGGTGTGGTGGGTATGGGATGGGAGGGGAGGGAGGAGTTGGGATGAGGATGGGGGGGGGGGGCGGGTTTGGTCTGGTTTGATGATCTGTGTATTGATACGGTAGTAAAATGTTAAAATTCCAATAAAGAAAGGTTACAAAAAAAAAAAATTCTGCATCTTTAAGTAATAACTTTTTTCTGTATTAATTTAAAATGTAATTACTTAAAGACTGATGTATAATCACTAAACAGAAGCAACACCTCTCAATTAATATCCTGCACAACAAAGTGTGAAACACTATAGAGAGGGAAATAGTTTCTTAACTATTTACCACCACCACGTATTCAAAAAACTAGACTAGAGACAATATCATAGGCAATTGCTCACGGTGAACTTTCGATCCTCTGTCTCTCGCCCGCAATGGGCCACAGGCAGTAATCAGCCTGTGAGCTCAAACAATTTTTTAATCATCTATTGTCTCATGTCTACCCACCCCTCACTCCAAAAAGCATTTTTTATTTTAGATAAATTACTATCTCAACCATTAAAGTGCAAAATTCTTTAAAACAACTATTTGTGTAACTTTCAACCGGCTAGTAACCCATATTTGTACACCTGACAATGCACAGCCACAAAAGTGGTCAATCAAATATCAAGAATACCGTATTCTTGATATTTGATTGACCACTTTTGTGGCTGTGCATTGTCAGGTGTACAAATATGGGTTACTAGCCGGTTGAAAGTTACACAAATAGTTGTTTTAAAGAATTTTGCACTTTAATGGTTGAGATAGTAATTTATCTAAAATAAAAAATGCTTTTTGGAGTGAGGGGTGGGTAGACATGAGACAATAGATGATTAAAAAATTGTTTGAGCTCACAGGCTGATTACTGCCTGTGGCCCATTGCGGGCGAGAGACAGAGGATCGAAAGTTCACCGTGAGCAATTGCCTATGATATTGTCTCTAGTCTAGTTTTTTGAATACGTGGTGGTGGTAAATAGTTAAGAAACTATTTCCCTCTCTATAGTGTTTCACACTTTGTTGTGCAGGATATTACTTAAAGACTGTCATGTAAACTGTGTTATTTTGATCAATATAAAGTTTGCAGAATTTTGCAAAATTTTAAGTTTTTGTGCACTGAATTCCCCCAGGAGTATCACAAGTTTCAAACTTGTGCTCCTTTAATCTCATTTTATGTCGTTACCATGTACCCAATATATGTGCAGCTGCACCCCTTATTTATCTACGGTGCTTGACAATGTGTATCTATTTATCCAAGTACCCCCTTTTTTTTTTTTTTTTTTTTTTTTAAACCGAAGAGATTTTAACATAAAAGTGTGATTAATAAGATGTACCTGAAAGCAAAAGTAGTCCAACATGACTTAAGACTGGAGTTTTACTTACCAAATAAAGTGTAAGTCGGTTGCATCTGAGATTTAACCAAGCATACACATACTAAAACACTACTAGACAGAAGTGTGACCTGTAAACAGTACCATGTCATGATCTATTTGATCATTCTACAAGAAAATGTACAAGGGCACGCTCGAGTGCAAGCAACATATTAAAATACTCTAACAAAGGTCAGGATTCCAACATAATCAGAAGCTGAGCCTCATCATCAAGTACACACACACTAATGCCCATACTGCAGCAACACAGCTATCAAAGTCAATGCCGAGGCTGCCTCCTTAACCTTCACTTAATCTTGTTACAATGCAAGTGCCCTCAAAGCAATCAACCCTTACTATTCATTGATTTCCAAGGAAAGCAAGCTTGCTCTCTGGGAAGTGCTGCTTCCTGAAAGCTGGAAGCGCTGATGAACTCTCTTCAAGTTAACTAGAGTTACCTGACATTAGCAGCTTGCCAAGGTATTTGAGGAGGCAAATCAGTTTAATGCCACATCGAGAATGTATACATTTAACCACTGGCGCACACTACCCGCTGCTGGGCTAAACAGAGGCCTGGGCAGAGGCAGGGGGGCAGTGCTCTCCCACCATCTCAGCCATGCAGGAGTTTAGTTCTGTAGTGACTGGAAAAAAGCAGGGTGT
Organism: Rhinatrema bivittatum; assembly: GCF_901001135.1. Taxonomy (NCBI): domain Eukaryota; kingdom Metazoa; phylum Chordata; class Amphibia; order Gymnophiona; family Rhinatrematidae; genus Rhinatrema; species Rhinatrema bivittatum. The sequence goes on from NC_042621.1 coordinate 167,117,004, forward strand.
GTCTCCCCTACCCCCACCCCACCCCACCACACCTTCTCAGAGCACAGACCATACAGCTCATTAAAGAATTTGTAAGCATTTCACCAGGACACTTCTTATCCTATTTTTCCAAAAGTGTAACTTTGGGAACACCCAACTGTACAAAGAACTTCCCTTTCCTGAACAGTAGTCAACGTAGAAAGGCATACTTTAGGAAAGTTATACGCTTCAGCAAGAATAAAAACACTATTGCTCTCTACTGTCTTATTAAAGTGTCTAATAGAGGACATTCTCAAACATGAAATAGCTATATGAAGACATTTAGCTCCTGTGACATATAAAAGTCATCCCAGTTACCATTTTTCAAGGTATGCAGTAATGAGTTTTGAATCCAATCCATTTACACAGCAGGGGACCCCCTACACAGTTTCAATTAAAAGTCCTGTCTGTGTGAAAGTCTCATAATGTATGATAATATTCAAGTTCTATGCCTAGCACCCAGCAAAGGCAGATGACAATGAAAACAGACAAATATTTACCAGGAAAATCCTGCTTAAGTTCATCAGTAAATAAGCAAAACTACCCTAAACTGTGTATTTTCTCAACTGCAGCCCATCAGTTTTTAACCACAGATTAAAAAAAGAAAAAAAAAGAGTTAGGCCAGATACATTGTTCTCTGCACTTAATCCATTAATGTCATTTACCATATCAGCATTTATCTTCCCCCATCTACAGCAAGAAAGCAACTGATTCATCATTTCTCATTACACATCTCAATCAGAGCTGATGCTGCAAACGGGGAACTTTTTCTGATGTAATTTTTTAATAACGGCTATCAACATGTTACATAGTCTAGGGGTGTGCACGGACAAAAGGTTATCGGGGTCATTTTAGTTGTTCTGTTCCTTTTTTCAGCTTCTTTGTTTCGCTACCTTACGTGTGTATGTTCGGTTTTATGCACATGGAGTCAGACTTACTTGCATATGTACAATTTTTTACCCATCAAAAAAAATTATCCATGCACGGCAAATGAAAAAAAACTGCACATCTGTGCTTGTACAGAAGTCTTTCACTTGAACAAAATACCAGCAAAAAACGAAGCCAATTTAGTAAAGTGTGCTACCATGCATTAACACACTTTAGGGAACAGGCCTCGTTTGCTGTACTGTAAGCTGCATTAAAATCAGCCAGTAATACTTTCTATATTTGCCAATTTTTAGCACGGCTTAATAAATCAACGCCATGTCTATTGTATAATATCATTAGAAATACAGGTCACATTACTCTCATGGTTTTTAAATTAAGGAATACCCTCATACCAGGGCTAATGCACACTTCCGCCTACCGGCGTCTTTTACTTTTATGTACAATCGGCAATTTGGCTGCCCAAAACCATGAGAGTATTGTGACCTGTATTTCTAATAGTATTATTTAGTCGCATTTTTTCCAGTTTTTTCTAATTTTGAGTATTGTATAATATCATCATCAAAGCATATTCAAACCTGACAATCTCAAATTGACAAATGGAAAACAGTAGAATAGAAAAAGGGAAAGAAAGGCCACAGCTCCATTGCTGATTTCACAGAGTGCACCATTATCCCTCGGAATAAGCAGGATTAACTTTCACAACTTTTTTATTTCATGATTCTTAAATTACATTAAAGGAACAGGAGTATTTTACAGGGACTGGAGCAGTGGGCTGACTGGAGATGAGAGCGCGGAGGGAGAGCACAGTAGGCAAAGTGGTGGGGTGTAGAAGGGAGTGGGCTGATATTAATTGTGCTGAATTTTAACAATAGGTCAATTAATTATTTCACTTTAAAAAAAGTAATCTGTAGAAACAGCACCATTCATTTTAATAATGTACCTACGTAACAGATACTTTGTGATCACATTTAGAATCTAGATTTCATGTTACTCATTAGCATTGACCTTTGTACTACAACACTTCTACTGTCAGAAATACCACTGCTGCTGTCTACATTTCTAGGTAAGCCCATGTAATATTTCATATATCTGCACTCTACAAAAAGCTTTTAAATGCACTTATTATAGACAAGGGGGAGGTTATGATGCTTGTAACTATCTTGACAGAATAAAGCTGTTGCAGAAATATAAAAAGAAAGGTTCACGTTTCTTAATCTTTCACAGCACTCCTGGATACACTTCCAAAATGTTAGTGAAGGGAAAACGTTTCTACGATGCTGAAAGAAAACAGGAAAAAAAGGAAGAGTATATCATCTTCTTAACAAATAAGCCATTGGCGGTACAATTTCTCATTTGAGAGCTGCAGGACTTGTTAGTTTTACCAAAACTAATAAAATGTCAAAGTTTAGCAAAGCTCCTGGCTGAAGTTAACATTAAAAACCTAAGATGCGCCCTACTGGGTGAGACTACTACATGTCCATCGAGCTCAGCATCCTGGCACCAACAGTGGCCAATCCGAGTCATAAGTAGCCATGTGGATCCATTCCTTCTCACTCAACGCCCAGGGGTAAGTGCTGGCTATCCCAAGCCTACTTTAGAAACTTAAATATAGTAACTAGAAAAAAAAAATCTGGCCCCCATATATGAAGAATATCCAATTAACATTCATGCTGTTATGAATTTCAACAACCAACCAAGAGAAACCTGGATACAGCTCCACAAAGTAAGAGATCCATGGCAAGTCCTCCAATCACCATCTTCAGCAATGGGCATGTTATGTCCAATTGTTTTTAAGCATTCCCAGTAACTGTGTATCTAACGGCCACTATCTACAGCTCCCGGAAATACTACATTTGTAAAGCCCAAACACTGTAATAAATGTATACTGCACTGATAATCAGAATTTTAATAGTTCAATATATGTTCTTTCACCACTTCAGTTTTGCCTAGGTCAGTGCAGGGTAAAGCAGTTGTTACTACAGAGCTATGTGGGGTTCTTGAGCACCCTAAAAGCAGTGTCATCCCCTGAAACCTACCAACACAACAGAGCTAAACTTAGGCCACTCATTCACAACAAATGTGTGTGTCATATTGAGGGGCTCGCTGAACATCAAAAACTCAACATAATATCAACACACATTTCTCGTATCTGTCAACAAACAGATGGTGACCTATTTCATCTCCGAAGTAAAAGGTGAATTTTATCAACATCTACCAATTGTGGAATGAGTTTGTGGTATGACTGTAGAACGCCAGCAGTCTTCGTGGGACAGTATGGTTTGTAACTCAGTAGCAAATGAAATTGGATGAGCAATGAAAGAGGAATGAAATCCTCATGCATGCTTGTTTTTTTTCTGTAGTATTACAATTTTTATATCTTCCTTGGTGGAGATGCAGTCTAACATAAAAGGGAAAATTTATTGAGTTTCATTCTCTCAACAAAGAAAGATTTTCAGAAGTTTTCTGATCCTTATAAATCTGTGCTCACATCCAAATACTTACAAGACTTGATGGCTTCACAAAAGCATACTTTTATTAATCAGTGATGCTCATGGTGGTATACTCTGATTTTCATGCTAACTACAGAAAAGAATTAAGCATTATCATTTGCAAATTTACATATTTAGACACTACAGTGGCAGCTGGTAGGCTATTGACAATCTCTTTCTAGTCCCCTGTGATCTGTGACTGAAGAATTACAAGACAGCAACAGCAGCTGCCACCCAGGGCCTTGCAAAAGGAAGAATCTAAGCCAAGGTCCCAGGACACACAAAATGAAATAGCCAATGCCAAGACTGATAACACAAAAAACATAGCCGTTCACTGTCAAAAGAAACAGATGTGAAACTAGTTCTGACTCTCAAGCAATTAGCATAGCCCTTGCAGTTTGTAGACTCTGCTTTCTATGCAACCATTTGGGACCCCGCTATAATCTTCGTCACAATAAGCAGCTCCAGAAAAGGCCTTGAATTTCTTCCCACATGCACATCCTAGGGCCCCTCAGCCAACTAATTATACCCATTACCGAACAACAGTTTCTGTTAACTCAGTGTAATGCTCATCTCCTTGAAACAACTAGGCCTGATCAGAATGGCAACCTGATTTCATGGCTCAACTAGTTAGAGACTGCAGCACTAGTTTCAAAGGTTTAAATGTGACTGCTGACACTCAGTATTTTGCTATGCACAAAACAGTCTATGCTCTACAGAGCACTAGGGTAAGCATTTTAGTAATGCAGTCTACAATTCATCGAGATTGATTTTGTTTTAGAAACAGGATGTTCCATTTTGTTTTTTTTCCATGATGTACAAATATGTCATCTGTTTTCCTGAAATCCAGAGTTCCGGACAGATGCAAAATTGTAACTTTTGCCTTATTGAATTTCCAAAATTAATTAAATGAATCGATGAAGAAAACCCATCATGCTTTTACATACTAATATAAATTTAAGAAAACATTTCCACAGCTTACAATAACGTAATTAGTCCAAGTCAAATAGGACACTTCTACGAGCATGAACAAAAATAAAAAAAGAAAAACAGAGAAAAAGGTGGCTTAAGTTTTCACTTAACCTCCATCCCAAAATCTCAGGACGCTCCTGCTTCAACATGAGGCACATATGGTATTATAAACTGCATTTCTATTCTCTAAAACATAAGCAGCTGAATTGGATCACAGAAGAAATACTTATCTCAATAGCTACTAACACAAAAAAAGGAAACTCAAACATTAATTTTGCCCCAATAGAGACAACAGCCTGTCAGTTAGACAAAAACATCCTCTCTCTTACTGGAGATGCTCTACGAACATAAGGAAACACAGATATCCTATGTCCAAAAAAGCACTCATCTTTAAATCTGAAATACATTGTCATTGTTCAGTTCTTATCTGGTTCAAGAGTGAAAGTCACAAGAAGAGTGCTTCTGGGTAATGATCTCCAAATGGGAATATTCCAGGAGTCCATTCATCTCGTGACTTATCAAAAGAAGTCTCCCTTTTTCTCATGACATCCCTGATAGAAAACAGATGACCCTAGTGAAAGGTGCTACAGTCTACTCGGACACCTTCAAAATGTCTTTACGGTACCTCCTCAGCATGTCGCCTGGTGTTTACAGGAACTTGACAACATTGAGAAATCTTAAATTCAGCCTTTTGCTGCGATTTCCCAAAGGTTCAAGTCTGTGGTGAACCACCAGTTTGTCTTTAACCAAAGCGACGTTATAGGCTTGCAGATCAACAACCTTTTGTTACAACTTTATCAGCTTAATCCAGGCTTCCTGCAATTTTAGCCCCCAGGACACTGTAAATTCTGGTAGATGGAGCCTGCTCCACAGAAAAAACAGCAGTCCACAGTGTCTTTAGGATCACCCTTGAATGTCTACTCTGAGTGACCTGTCTATAGGAAGAAGCTGGACCCACTGTTTGTATCTCCCAGGTTCAAACTGCCATACTCACTAGGGCTGTGCATTTGGAAGAAACAAAATAGGAAATGAGATGAAATTTCCTCTCTCTCTTTTTGGGTCGTTTTCAAAATGCAACGATTTAAAATCTGATGAAAATTTCACAATACCAGGCTTTCCTTGCACATAGCACAGACTCTGATATATGTATAACAAGTTCCTCTGCAATAAAATCTTGACTTTTTTTTGGTCCTGCGCTAAAATACAAATATTTTGGAAAAAGAAGTGCACACATATATAGAAGGGATTACATCACTATCTGACATTTGATGCTTTATCTACACACATTGTTCATCTTCACAAAGCTACTGGATACAGAAGGTTTTATTGTTGGCAAGATCAACCATATTATATTTCTGGAGACAGTCACGCATACCATGGATTACTTTTTGGAGAAATAAAATACATCATTTGTTAGTTATGGAACAGATGTCATGTAAATCAACAAACCCCAGAAGGAAAAAGATGAATCTGGATATTTGGCTTCCATATATTTCACCTTTAAGAACATAAGAAATTGCCATGCTGGGTCATAACAAGGGTCCATCAAGCCCAGCATCCTGTTTCCAACAGAGGCCAAACGAGGCCACAAGAACTTGGCAATTACCCAAACACTAAGAAGATCCCATGCTACTGATGCAATTAATAGCGGTGGCTATTCCCTAAGTAAACTTGATTAATAGCAGTTAATGGACTTCTCCTCCAAGAACTTATCCAAACCTTTTTTGAACCCAGCTACACTAACTGCACTAACCACATCCTCTGGCAACAAATTCCAGAGCTTTATTGTGCGTTGAGTGAAAAAGAATTTTCTCTGATTAGTCTTAAATGTGCTACTTGCTAACTTCATGGAATGCCCCCTAGTCCTTCTATTATTCGAAAGTAAAAATAACCGATTCACATCTACTCGTTCAAGACCTCTCATGATCTTAAAGACCTCTATCATATCCCCCCTCAGCAGTCTTTCTCCAAGCTGAACAGCCCTAACCTCTTCAGCCTTTCCTCATAGGGGAGCTGTTCCATCCCCTTTATCATTTTGGTTGCCCTTCTCTGCACCTTCTCTATCACAACTATATCTTTTTTGAGATGCGGCGACCAGAATTGTACACAGAATTCAAGAATTTACCCCATAAAACGCAGTCAAATTTTGAATGAATTAACTGGACATTATCCGTCAATAGTGTAACTTGGTTCTAACATGGGGAAGGGAGAGGAAGGGATGGGATGGGAGGGATAGGGATGTGTGAAATTATATTGTTCATTAGTTACAATGGTGAAATTATTATATTTTACGTATGTATGTACTTGTTGCATTGTATTGTTTTTGAAAATAATAAAAACTGATTAAAACTGAAATCAGATGAAATTTCTTCGTAATTTTGTTCTGTTTTGAAAATCGGGCAGGGGGTGGGAGAAAATGTTGCCTGTCAGGCCTATGCAACTAGGTCAAGAGCCAAAGCAGTGGCCCGGCCAGCCCATACAACAAAATGGCACCCTCTGCTGAGGAAGATGCGCCAGAGTTAATTTACCGCAGTGCATCCCCTACAGATGTAGTGTCATTTCAAGAAAGAAGATGAAGAAAGAAGAGGGCGGCTCTACAAGGCCTGGGCCCAGGCCAAGGCCCAGGTATCGGGACCCAGCCTCGTCAACAGATACCCCCAGACTGGGTAAAGTGGGGGCCAGGGAGAATCCTAGCCTCAGCATTCTTTTTTCAGGTGGGAGGGGTGCTGAGGATGGGAGGTCTCAGAAGGCTTAGTTTGGTTTTCCTTTATTAAAAAATGTTTATTTCATTTTTTTCAAACTAAATAAATGAAATTTGTGCGATCCCCCCTAAAAAATGAAAACAGATTTTCTTCTGTACATCCCTAGTACTCACTAGCAGTTCTATGCCAACCAGGACTTGGCTTATATTCAATCTGAGCTGTAGCAGGGATGGGATAGTGGCTTTGGAAGTCCCTTCTCTGCAGGACGCTGGCTGTAATATTTCTGTTCCAAATGGCTCCCTTGAATCATCAGCTAGGATGTTATTTCTATGTCTTGGGGATAGCAAACAGCTCTCTGGGCTCGGTGAGGTCTCTGCCCCATTCAGGGCAGCTGCTCCATCACCTTGCCAATTTGCATCAGCAGAATTCACTTCAGAAGTGCTGCTGGTGAACTGGTCAATCATGTATTGAGCCCGGTGAGGACCATGCAAAGACGCTGAGGGGTAACTCCAAATCCGTTCCTTATATTTTCCAATGCCGGTAAAACTTCCAAAGCTGTCTCGGACTCAGCTCAGCAATCATGCTGTTGTCTGTCAGCTATCTTGGCCTCCTGCCCCCAATATACATTTTAAAGATCATTTTACATCTAAAGAATGCAGTTTATATTCTTTGTCGCTCTGAAAGCTTGGATAGGCAATTAGTATTGCATCTTGGTTAATAGGAAAAGTATTAACTTTTGGGATAAAGGAAGGGATTGCTCAAAAATCTACTTTAGGTTCATAAAATTGTATAAAAGGGAGAAGTCAATGATGATGATTGTAGCTTAATTCTTCTGTGCAAGCAAATAACCAAAGTATTTTAATGTTAGAAAAATATAAACTTTAAGAACTTAGAGGCATAAAGCAAAGAAACGTCAAGGCATTTAATACTAGATTTGAATTCCATGATGAAACTGTTTAAATGGACCAATGGTCCTGGTAATTTTGCTGCTTGGAGAAATCAGATATGTTTTCACCCACATTTGGATGGCTTATTTATTTTTATTTTTTTATTTAACTTCTTTTACTATACCGACACTCAAGACCAGGTCTTATCGTACCGGTTTACATTAGAACAAGGGGAAAAAACCAATTAACGTATAAGTGGAAATGAGAAGTTACATTAAAACAGGGAGAGTAAACAGGCTTAGTAGGATCCTACCTCCCCTATAGTTAAAACATAAGTGTGTCAGAAATGCTATCCATTTTTTTTTTTTATCTCTGCTGTGTCTAAATTTAAACGTACTGCTGTTTGTTTTATTAAAGTGTCTACACCAGATCTCGAGAAAAGCCGCACTCCTTCAGATAGTTCTCAATAGGATAAACATTGGAAACATACATTGAGTCAGTTGAAGGTATTGCAGGATTTTCAGGGCATCAGAACATTTCATCTTTTGCCTTTTTCTGCAACATTATATGAAAATCTTCATGTATTCATTAGCTTCATTTGCATAGTTGTCTAATTCCTTGCACTTTCAAGTTTAGATCATAGTTATCTAATCAGACACCACTTTATTTTAAATTTTGTAAGGCCAAGGAATTCTCACACACTCAAAATATACAAGTAATTGCTTTCGTAATAGAGCTAATGGCTATATGAAACACCCAAATCCAATTATATGTACCTCTAGAGCAGTGGTTCTCAACCTTTTTTCGGCCAGGATACACCTGACAGATGGTTCTCACATGCGCGACACACTGAACATGTGACCATCATAGGGCTATATGTAAATATATATTCTGCATCCATGGGAACCCCTCAACCGCCAACAATGGGTAAGAACAGAACTAGATCATTACCCATGCAACTCACCATACAAAAAAGATATTCTGGTTCTGGTGACATCTCAGTAAAAGCAAAACAAACTCCCTTTACTACTAGGTACAATAGCCTTCCTTATGAAAAGACAGTAATTTACCACTAATGCATATCCTATTGAGAAAACACAACAAATAAGATTGATACAAATGCCTACATGCTAGTAAAATACCTCACCTCAGTCACACACATAAAGTCGACCTTCACCAAGGACAGAAAGACCACAAATTATAAATATGGAGACAAAGTGGAATGGAAAACCAAAAAAAGCCACTCTGCATGATACAAACCTGGAGAAATGGAAACAAATATAGCACCTAAATAGTCCCAGGATCTGCAATAATGCACACAAACTAATCTGCACAAAATTGCACCTGTATTATGGCATGCATTCCCAACAGTAACAAACCTATCTATGAAAAGGTAACACCACAAATATTAAGCCAGGCCCTAAACACCAATATTCTTCCTTTTAGGAAAACAGAACAAGCCAAGCTGCTATAGAACCCCACGCAGAAATAATTGTAAAACTATACTAATAAATGTTTCAAAACAGCTGATGAACAGAACAACATCCAACAATTAAAAACTCATAAAAATTATAAAAAAAACTGTCTAAATACCAGTTAAATATTTCCAAACTGACAGACTATATAATTCCCAATAATTAAAATGGCAATCAAGAAAAATAAACTTAAAAAGCCACCTTTACTTACCATCTCCAGCAACTCTCCTACTCCTTTCTCTTGCAGGCCAAAAGCACACACCAGAAGCAGCAGTGGCTGCTGAAGCTCTGTCCTCATGATCCTCTTTCTTAGGGCCCACAACTAGTTACTCACACACACACATACCTCATATTAGACACCATGACCAGTCTCTCTCTCAATCACACAAATGCTCTCGCACCCATACACACCAGCCTTCACTCAGGCACCCAATCACACCAGCCCTCACCTATTCGCACCGATTCACACCAGCTCTCACCCATTCGCACCCACACACACCAGCCCTCACCCAGGCACCCAATCACACCAGCCCTCACCTATTCGCACCAACTCACACCAGCTCTCACCCATTCACACCCATACACACCAGCCCTCACCCAGGCACCCAATCGCACCCACTCACACAGGCCCTCACCCAGGCACCCATTCACACCCACACCCAGGTTCCCATTCTTACATGCATGCACAGGGCCTCACTGCCAAACCTCTTCCTCCTTCGCTGCAGGGATGGGTTCCAGTTCCGCCTCGGCTTTAGTGGGACTTCTTTTTCGCAGCCAAGGGGATGGAAACCCGTGGCAGCCTTGCTTGGCTGGGGTCGGGCTTCCTCTTCACCACCACGGGGATGGGATCTCGTGGTGGCCCTTGATTCGTTGGGGGTCGAGTTTCTTCTTTGCCGCCACGGGGATGAGCTCTCATGGCAGCCTTGCTTCATCAGGGTCGGGATTCCTCTTCACCACCACGGGGATGAGCTCCCGTGGCGGCCTTGTTTCATCAGGTCGGGCTTCTTCACCGCCATGGGGATGGGATCCCGTGGCAGTCTTGGTTGGCCAGGGTCAGGCTTCCTCTTAGCCACCACGGGGATGAGCTTCCTGTGGCGGCCTCGCTTCGCCACTGCCATTCCTCCCAACCCCCACCCCGGCCTATGCTATGTCCCTTCTTCCTGCCTCACCACCAATCAAAGGCTTCCTACCTTCTTCCTTCTCCCACTGGCAGGTAGAAGGGAGAAAGCTTCAGAATGGTCTGTGGGGGGGGGGGGGGAGGGGCAGGGAATGGGGAAGCACAACCATGGCAGTGGGACACCTGGAGCCACGACACCAGGAGCCTGCCTGTGCTTGGCGACACAACGGTTGAGAATCACTGCTCTAGTCTAGAGGACAATTGTCAAAGGGATTTAAGCCACATAACTAAGTAGTTACCAGTTAGATTACTCTGGGTGAAAAATAAGCTACCCTCCTCCCTCTGAGTGGCTAAAAGTATGTGTGGCCTTTCACAACACATTTATTGTTTGCTGGATTTTTAAAAAGGAATTCCCAGGGGATTATGTTTAGGTTGGGAGAGTAAAACTGTCAGGGAGTATCTAGGCTCAGCGATCAGGGCCATCCCAGAGGGAAGGTAGGTGCTTGGAGAGGCAAGGCTGGTGTTATTCAGGGCAGGAGAGGAGTCAGGAGGGATGTATAATGTAGGTAACACTGGAACTGGACACAAACAAGACAGAGAAACTGGGCTATAGGTCAGGAAATCAAGCAGGAACACGATTACTAGACAAGAATACAGGAACATGGTTACAGGAAATCAGGAGTCACATGGATAGTGCTTCCACAGTGCAGATGCCAAGAAAGCTGTTTGACCAGCAAAGCTGTGTTAGGATAGAGTCCTTTATATACAGCCCTCAACTTGGGGCTGTCTTAAAGCTGGTCCAATAGGGAGCCTGCAGGGGCCTGTCTGACTCTCCAGGAAAACGGCATTAAAATGCTAGAACTTCTGGGTGACCCAAAAGCCTCCACAGCTCTTTGGAAGCTCCATGGTTTGGAGTCCCCAGAGCCATATGTTCAAACCCTGCTGACCCTGACAAAAGCCATGTAGCTCACCTATAACAAGTGCTCTGTGTGGACAGCAGAAAAAAAATCAATCATACAAGCGAGTTGTTATCAGATAGTGCTGAGACAGGAAATCTTTCTCCGAGCTCAGAAAACGCAAGAAGGTTTTTCTCAGTATACATGGCCCTTGCTGCACAGCTGCTCACCACACAAGTCTCCTCAGTCCTTTTAGCAAACTGATCTCCAGCTCTAAGGGGAACTGGGAAGGATTATGTGGCTATTTTAGTCAGCCGTCCCCTCTGAATACTTGTTACAGATGAGTAATTTAGGTTTCTCTGTGGACACGCAGGATAAATTCATTCACACAAGTGGGATCTCCTAAGTTGAGGGTCGTAACTTATTGCCCTACAGTAGAAAACTGTAACCAATGGTTATTGTTTGATGTCTGAGGGTCAAGTTGAAGAAATTAAATAAACTTTGGAAAAATATCTGAACAAAACTGCTACCATGACACAAAACATCTTCTAGGCAGTAATAAGCAGTGAATGTATGTATGAAAGACCATTTAGTTGCCTTGCAAACATCCTCAGTGGAAGCGGGACATAGACGTACCTGGAAAGTTGCCTTGGTTCTATGGAGATGGCCTTTAACTTTTCCTTTGAAAAGACAGACCTGATCAACGGTGGCAATAAGCAATGCAATCAGATTGTCAAGTAGAAAGACTTTTTTTTTCTAACAGAAACTCCTAGGTTGAATGAACCAGCAGTTGAAAGGACTTTCTGTGGATTTTTTTCCAAATAGAATAAGAGAGCGATTCTACAATCCAAAGTATGAAAATCTCTCGTCTTAATGGATGGCTGGTCTTAAAAAGAATGTTGTTCATACAATGGACTGATTAAATGAAACTGAGAAACCACCTTTGCTAGAAACATAGGATGAGTTTTTATGAACTTTTTTGTTGAGAAAAAAAAAGTCTGATTTTAAGAAGGGTAGGAGACTAGGGGCCTGCAACTCACTTTTCCAGCAGAAATAACTAATCAAAAATAACGCTTTTAAATAACGCTTTTAAATCTGCCATTACCAATGAGTCAAACCATGGTTTCATGATTAGCAACAACATTTAAATTCCAAGGAACCAGCATGAATCTGGCAGCTATAGGGCTAATGGGTAATAGATGTGTCATAATTATCACAGTATGCTGCAAGAGCATGGAGGTGAACTCCAACACAGTTTGTTTTTAAACCCAAGTTAAACAGGGTTAGTAGACAGGACATGTTTCTTTCTTTAGGAATTTGTTGAGATTCCTGGGTTTCAATATGGGTAAGAGATCATCTGACTTTTATGGAAGCAGAAAATATCTGGAGTAGAACCTCATGTACCTTTCCTATAGTGGGACAGGATCTATAGCAATGGCCCTTAAGAGGGACAATAGCTCTTGCAGAAGGGGTAAGAGCTGCTTGGCTTTCAGATGGCAATTTACTGGAGAACATTATTGCTAGGGGGAGAAAATTTGAGAATTAACAGGTATATTTGTTTTATGATTTTTAGTACATAGCGGTCCACTGTTCTTAGAAACCATGCTTGCTGGATGTACTGAAAACGTTCTTCCACTGGAAGACTTTCATTTCAACTGGGAAGATTTTTCCACATTGCTTTTTGGAGTAGCTTTCACATGTATTTGTTGCATACGCTTGGACTATGTTCCTCCTCTTGACCAAGGCCTGCTTTGATGCTGCAACCGCTACAAGGGCATTGATAAAGATAATGGCAGGATCATCTCCTGGAATAAAAATATTGCTTCCTGTAAGGCTGCTAATGAGAATTTTTGGAAGTAGAGGGTTAGTGAGAAGGGTTCTTTAATGGTGCCTACTTCTTATTTTACTTTCTCTCTAAAGAGATTAGCGCCCAAACGTGAAGCATCTTACAGCTTGGCCATGTACATCCTCATGGAGTCCTGAAGTACATAGCCAATAGCCAACACAGAAGTTCTGGAAGAAGTGTCCTGGGTATCAAAGAATGACCAGGTAAAGTGTTTGCCACACTCTTCCGCTTCTTGAATCACTGGCATGAAAAGATTCATTTTGTCTATAGGGAGTGCTTCTGCTAAGGACTGCAGCTTATGCAGGCAGGAGTGCATCTACTAGACCATGTGTAACTCATGAGCAGCTACTCTGGAGTTTAGCATAGCCTAAAAACTCTTTTCTGCTATGCTGTTTAGCAATCTAGCATTCTTACCAAAAGGCGTATTAGATTTACCTTTTTTTTTTTTTAAACATAAATTCTGCTACCATCGATTGGTACAGAAGCTGAACCCGAAGATGACCTGCAGCTGCATAAGAGACATCTCTTGAAACCCAGAAAGGTGGAGAGGAAAGAGGATAAACCAAACTATATTTTGGAAAAAAAAATGTAAGTATCTAAAGCTACTTTTTTTTGACTCACAAAAATAAAACTGAAAAAAAGACAAGAAAAGTTAATAAAGATCCCCAAAATTATGACGAGCAGCTGAGAGAGAGAGAGAAAGCCAAATACACATCTGTTCATACAAATGTAATAAAAAGACTGAGGAGAATCCCAGGGCAGGTCAGAGTACGCTCGGAAAAACCTTAGTTTTTCTGAATTTCGAGAACATATTTCCTTGTTGGGGCCATCGGACATTGTCACCCACATGTGTAGATTAATTCATCCTGCTTGCTCACAGAGAAACACTTGGATTTTCAAATGTCCTGGCAGTGTTCTCCATTCTCCCACCCACAGAAATACCAGATGCAAAGCACATGAGCACTTGTACCTTTTGGGCAATTCTCCAGAGAAATTACAAGCTTTAGTTCTCTTTGAAAATATGGCTGTACAGTCCAGGAATATAAAAGTACCTCTGCAACTTTTCAACAATGCAGGCTAAGAATTACCCATTAAATGTGTAAACCAAAAAACACTGAGTGTAGTAAATAAATGTGTTACTTCCTATTATACAAATACTCTTTCCTTCATTGTAAGATCTGGTTCAGCCTTTTGTCAATTTAAAACAGAAAACAGATACCGTACATATAAACTAAAAGATGACCAAGGTCATAAAAACACAGCTAGCTGAGGCTCTTACCTGTTTTGTTATGGTTGGAATCCCTAAAAGATAAGGCAGGAACTCTGAACAAAATACTGCAACAAACTTCTCTAAGTTTTCATTGCAAATTTAGTCATTCAGTTTGAGGATGGTAATCCAGTAAGCAATACCTGGCAAAACAGTTGCTTTTATGTTTCCTGAAAAAAGCATTGGGCTGTGGAGCCAAGTTTGGGGGTGGGTGAAGGGTGGGGGCGTCTGCTCATTCCCAGGAGGATTACTTCACATATTTCAATGTGAGCCACAATCAAAACATTCCTGGGCCTTCAAAGATAACTCTGTTCGCAATCTAACTACCAAGCACTACTACCCAGTTTCCATTCTATGAAGAAAAGGAGAAACAAACCCCTACCTTCTGGCAAAGCAGAACAAATCTCACTTTTCTTTATTCTGATTTTGCAGAGTATCCCAAGCAAAAAAAAAAAAAAAAGTGTGTGTAATAAACCTCCTCATTCCTCATTCCCTGCAGTAATATACCAAATTTATAATTGTAATAGATGCCACCACTGCTGCAACATTTAAAGCAGAGAATATATCTGAATCAATTTTTCAGCAATTAGGTTTAGAGCAAAAGTGATTGTTTACCTTTGTAATGATCCTTTCATTCAAAAATATCTTCCATTTGCTTTAAATTCATGGAACCAACCCTGGCTAGATAGCTATGCATAGAACATTACTAAAACCGTGAAGTAATAAGAAACGCAAATCCTTATGTTTAACATAAAACAGTAATGATGGCAGAAAAAGGCCAAATGGCTCATCCAGTCTGCCCAGCAAGTTTCTTATGGTAGTAACTGCCGCTTCATGCAGGTTACCCCCAAGCCTTATGTTAAGGGAAGTAATACTACAAGCAACATTTTTATGGGGTGAGCAGCCTTGATAATTCAGACAATGCTATTTGAATGTGCATTGCTTATGACGTGGCTGTAGAAACAGTCCCATGCTTGTTCCCTAATCTCTCCGTATCAGTACCTGTAAAAGTCAGGGCCCAGTGTTGGGCTGTTGTCTGAATCCAATTCCTTTTACCTTAGAAGATGTGTGTCCCATCTTGGATTTTTATTTTCTTATCCTTGAGATATCTGTCTGTAACCTTGAGGTAGATTACATCTGCTGATTTTGAAGTAGAGAAACAGTAGTATACACAAGTTGGGGGTATATCCATTAGAAAAGAGGAAGTGGTTATGCTATTCTGCAAGTCATCAGTGAGACCTCACCTGTAGTGTTGTGTTCAATTCTGGAGGCCTTACCTCTGGAAGAAGTGAGGCAGTCACAAGATAGGCTATCAAAATGGTGCAGGATTTGCATCAGAAGACCAAGAGATGAGACAAAAAATCTAAACATGTATACCTGAGAGCAGTGTCTCTTAATCCATTCCATGGGACACAACCAGCCAGTTTGGTTTTACAGGATATTCATAATGAAACATAGAACATAAAGATTAGGACCATGTGACCCATCCAGCCAGCTCATCGATATCTCCTGCTCAGTCTGATAGTCACTTTCTATCTCTTAAAGAACCTATGTGCTTGCCCAATGTCTTCTCGAATTATGATACAATCCTTGCCTCCTCCATGTCTGCAGTGTGGCTGTTCCATACATCTAGTACCCTTTCTGTAAAGAAATATGCATGACAGATTTGCATAAAATAGTAACAGTACATATTCTTGCATATTCATTGTGGATATCCTGAAACTTAACTGACCAGGTGTGTCCCAAGGACTGGGTTAAAAACTGGTTCCCTAGAGGAAAGGCAAGATAGGGTAGATAAGATAGAGATATTTAAATACCTGACAGGTATTCATTGTACAAGCAGCAAACCTGTTTCAAGGCAAAGGATGTTATAGAACAAGAGGTCACAATATGAGACTCCGAGGGGGTAAACGGAGGAGAAGTTTCAGGAAATATTTTTTCCAGAAAAGGTGAAAAAAGCAAAAAATGCTCTCCCTGGTTGGGTAGTGGAAGTTAAAACTGTAAACCGAGTTTAAAAGGACACAGTATAAGCACAGATGACCTTTAGTTACTACAAGTGGAAAAAGCAGGTAGGTGCTGCAGGGAACTAAAAAGGTAATTTTCTACCCAATACAACAGAGTACAAAGGAAGAAGACAGAAAAAAAAAGTCTGTCCTGGATATGGAGAAATCTTGCAGGTGATCACACTCTGTAGCTGGCAACTGGGATGTATCCTTAGCAGCATGGACAGAGTAAATGAGTAGATTAGAATGAGCTTTTTCTACCATCATTTTATTATGTGTGTTTTTTTTTTTTTTTTACATGCCCTTCAGGCATTCTTACTCCAATTCATTTTTCTGTAATTATTGCTTCCAAAATTTAAGGTATCCTGGGTAACAGTGTCTAGAGCACTATAATGATCATCATACTAGTAATAATAATAAAGGCGACTGAAAAAAAAAATCAAGAATCTGCATTTCTATACCCATAGTACTATTAACCATTCTCTCTGAATGTATCTGATTTAATCACTATTGCAGTATAGCAGGTCTAAACGCAGACGGATAAAACTTACCCGGCTAAGGAGCGATTTATTCGGAGATATTCAGCTGCACAGCAGTGCAGCTCAATAGCCTGTCTAACTTAGCCAGGTAAGTCTATCAGGCTGAATCGTCAACGTATAATGCCCCTTGTGCCTTACAATTAAATAAATGTTTTAGTTTATTAAGGGCATATAATCCTTTCACCCCTACAAGGAGACAAGAAGTGATCTTGTTCCACAAGGGGTGCACAAGTTCCAGAGATGTCTCCCGCAGAGTGGAGCAGAGAGAATGCTGGTATGCTTTTTGAGTGTAAGGATGCAAAAATATAAATATATCTGGATGCGCTGTGAGAAGTCAGCATGACCCCCCACTACCACCACCACCCAAACATACACACACACACACACAACCCCTTCTTCTCTGCAGGTCCCTCTAACCAAGTGCAGTCCTAAGCAACCAGATTGGCAAGGGGAGAGTTTCCTTGTAATGCAGTGGACATCTCTTACCAGCATCTTAGAGCATACTGCAATGGCATCTGTGGGTAGACACTATCTGTGGACTAACATCCATGATCAGTCTATGCTCCAATGGGAGAGGCGTGACAAACCCCGCTTTCTGGCATAGGGAATCAGCCAATAGAAACATTGCTGGACCTAATCACATGTATCGGACATCACTGGAATCTTTCTGCCTGCAGCAAGAGGACATCCCCTGTGCCCAGGAGTCTGCTGCTCAAAACTTTAACTAACCTCAACGGGAAGTCTGCATACCTAACACAGAGGATAATGTGAATAGGAGAATATATTTGTTCAGCGCTAATTGTAAATACTGTCATGTCTCAATTTGCTGTAAATAATTACCGTGCCTACCTCAGAAAACTAAACTGCAAGTCCCAGAGAACATAAAAGTTCTGTGTGAAATGTTTGTTCAATGAAGTTAAGAATCAGTTATTACGCTCTGTCTCCCACCCCCAGCCTCTCTACCCTACCCCACCCCCACTCGAGGTCTAAGGCTACACCGCCATGATCTACTGTGGAGTGAATCTTGTACCTTTGCTGATAACAAAAAGAGAGCACCAACTACAAAAAGAATCAAACTGCAACCATTTAGGAATTATGCTAAACTAAAAAGTGAAAGTACAGCACAACTATCCTAAAGCAAAGCTAATAACCAACATAAAACATGGGATTCAAAAACAAGATAAGCACTGCTGTAATAAAAACATAGTAATAACTCACCATTTTAAATGACTCAGGAATTTATGCACTTGATTAACATATTACCATTGTACAGTGCCATTTTTTGCACTCTGTCATATTTAATGTCATTCATGGTGGCCACAGACACAGACACATCTGCATGCAAAATATGCTGTAAGATTTACAGAGGAAACTGGAGGACAGTAAGAGAAAATATCAGGCACACAATAGTCAAAATTAACCCATCTAAACATCCAGACTGATTGACAAATTTGTCATCACTGGTAAGATTTAATTCCTGGCAGTTACCTCAAAGCACAGAGAAAGCAGTCAAACCAATTTCTACATTTACACGCAGACTACAGGACTTCAGTCACAGTTGAAAGCATTAATTGTAACAGTCCCAGACCTGCAATATGTGAAGCCTTGACATGAACGTAACTGCAGCAACCTTGCAATGATAGCCATACAATCTACCACACAGAAAAGGACAGTGCTGAAAAGCAGGACATACATCCCTAAAGAGCAGAAAATGCATCACGCCATAGATCAGGGGTCCCCAAACCTTCGGACCGACACAGTACAGTGCGCTCCGTTGGAGCTCCGCTGGAGCGCACTGTTAATCCGCCATTGGACGCGCGTTTTCCCTTACCCCTTATTCACTCTCCCGCAGACTTTACTGAATCGGCCCAGTTTCAGAGAAGGGCCACACAGAAAAATTCTAATTACTAAGATGGCCGGGGATCCCATTGGAGTTTTCCAAAGCAGGGGGAGAGGGTGCCTCACAGTTTGCAGAAGGGGGTTATGTCTGGATGTTTTCAAAGGAGTGTAGCAGATAGCGTGTCAGTAATATTTTTAAGATTTCTTGAAAGATGACAACCTCTGCCACACCTCAGAGAACACTGATCCTTGTCTTCCCCTCCCTTTTATCTGCCCCCTGAGGTGCATGCATGCATATATTGTGCATTCTTTCCTTTCACCCTCAGCTCACCTCTTCCTCTCACTTCCCTCATTTTCTGCCCTCACACTCCCTCTTCCTCACCTTTTACCCTCTCATTATTCACTTCTCTCACTCACCATACTCCTCATTCCTTCCCCTCCCTTTCACTTCACCCATTCACTCCCTTCCCCTTCTCATATTCCTTCCCCTTCCACTCCACCCTTCTCCCCATGCTTTCTCACCCTCCTTCACCATCTCACTTCTTTCATGCCCTTTCTTTCCCTTCCAATTCCTCTCTCTCACCCTACAGGGCCAGCCTCTTCTCCTCCTCCCACTGGTGGGGCCTGGCTTCCCTGCCAGTGGCTCTCTTTGGCATCATGGATCTGCCTCTTCTACCATTTGTGGGGTCTGGCCTCCCCACCAGTGGCTTTCTTCAGTGCAGCCTCAGACCACCTTCTCCCGCTTGCAGGGCTGGGCTTCCCTGCCAGAAGTCTTCAGCACCATGGGCTCAACTTCTCCCACTGGTGAGGTCTGGCCTCCACGCCAGCTTTCTTCAGTGCCGGTGCCAGTGATGCATTAAAAAAAAAACAAACCACTGTTGGTGGACTGGATCTGGTTCATGCCAGTGAAAATCATGGTGGGCCAGCAAAATTAGCTTGGCATGCCACAGTTATGGGGATCCATACCATAAATGTTATACATATGCATCTACAACAGATACTAGCATTTCTATTGTGAGGATCTGTTGCCATCTTCAATTCAGGTCTGCAGGTGGCACTTTAAACTGTTTGGACAATCTATCCAGTCGCCCCACTCCTCATTCCCCCCACAGCGGCCATCTTGTTTATATTTAGGCTTTTTGCACAGTCAGTTGCCACAGCATGGTCTTATTTCCTGGTTTTCACACTGGCTCTGTCCTTGTTAACTGAATCCTGAAGACCTGTTTATCTCTGGTTTCTGCCTTCAGAGTTCCTGCTTGACCTTTCATGTTCCCAGTTTCCTGGTATAGTCCAGCCTCGCACTCTGTTCCAAGCTCCTAGCTCCTTGCTTGTATTGGGGGCTAGCCCTGTTTCTGATGCCTCTCCTGCCATCAGCACTAGAGGGTCCAACCAAAGGGGAAGGTGGTTGGCATACATGGAAGACGTCCAACTCTCTGTGTTAATCACTCTCTGCTGGATTTGCCTCTCCACACATTAGGCTGTTCACCCTTGGGGCAATCCATGGACCTCAGAGATCACATCTACCACACATTTTGCTATGTTTGATCAGCAGTTTCAGAAATTAAATGTTTACCAATGCTAAGACACACATTTTGATATGTTCACAAAAGGAAAGGGTACATAGTTCCTTTTGGAAATGATTCAGCCAGGGACGGATTTAGGATTTTGCTGGCTCTACGCACTTTTGCTGCTTTCACACAAATGCATACCCCCCCCCCCCCCCCACACACACACACACACACACACACCTACACCTCCTATAAGGAGCTGTTTCAAGGTAGCAGAGGGCTGTTCTCTGCTGACTAAAGTTCAGAAAGGTGAAAGTCAGCAAATCTTAGCCAGCCTGCCACCCCTAAATGTTTGCTGCCCTAGGCACAGACATATCAGATGCCTAATGACATATCCAGGGCTGGATTAAATATGGTAAGGGATAAATCTGAGACCACTGAAATGTACTTAATCTACCTGCTGAGTTGTTTGGCAACCCTGTGTTTGGAGGTACTCAAACTAATCATTTACATTTTATTTCAAGCAATTATTTGTTATAATGTAATTCTTCTACTCTGATCTTTTTCCATTTCCTCCCCTCTATCCATTCTATGTAAACTGATGTGATGCCCATACGAACTTCGGTATATAAAAGTATTAAATAAATAATCATATTGTTTGAATAGTTACCACCAGTGACAAATTTAGGATTTTGGCAGCCCTAGGCACTGTTGGTGCTGTTGACCCCATTACCTCCCCCTCCCCATCCACCAAGGTTGGATAACAGGGAACAGAAGGTCCTAGTTCCCTAGTCTCCTGTGGCAGCTAAGGGGTAGATCCTGTGGCAAAAATTTAAAATTCTGAAGAAAATTGGCAAACATTTCCATCTTTTATATTGCATTATATAAATGAAGTCATTTTACACTACAATTACTAGTATAATTTATTTTATTTTTTATTAGGTGAGGGCAAGTGACCTCAGGTATCAATACAGGGAGGAGATCTCAGGGATGAGGACAGGAAGGGAGGAGGATCATCAGAAATGTGGTGAGATGAAAGGGAGAGGAGTATGAGAAGGAAGAGGACTAGAGATGGGGTGGATTGAGAAGATTAGGAATCTGGGATGGAGAAAGAGGGGGAGGAAGAGGGAGGTTCTTGGACTGAGGAAGGGAAGGAGGGCGTAGGATGGGTTGGGGAGTTGGATCCAGGATCTGGGGAGAAGGGAGGGTTAGGAAGCAAGGATCTGGGTATAGAATCCAAGACAAAGGGAGGGAAGATCTGAATTGAAGAGGGTGGGGAGGTGTCCCGTTCCTCCTTCCCTCTCTTCTCTAACTTCCCACCCAATATGGCATCCACTCACATTTGGCTTCAATCCCTTCTCTCACACACACAAACAAACACTGTCCTCCTTCCCTTATTTCCTTTTATCTCACAGACAAACATATACCCCCCACTCCCAGATGATACCCTTCTCATACCACCCTCCAACGATCTCACTCACTCTCATAATCTCCCCAGAATGATCCCCTTTTCTTCTGACTACTACAGGTTGTCCTGTTCCCTGCATGCTGCCTGGAGGAGAGGGGCTGAATGACGAAACAGAGGACTCTTCTCTGGTGAATGAGACTGAGCACAGCTGAAAGGCAACAAAATCTTCAGCCAGATTTTTGCTGTCCTAAGCACAGGCCTGGTCACCACATCAGTAGAATGCAACTAAACTAGGCAAAACTGGAAGATTATCTTCTACAGAAGACCAGCAACAGAGATTGAGAGGGCTGTTTCAAACATGCTGAACTAACAATACATCTCACTTGTAAATATCCAGAAGTCTTCCTTCCTTTTTATGCCCAGAAGTAAGGTTAGAAAGAAAAGTATGGGCATCAACTGTGGTTATCTATTTCACGATAAGCTGTACTTTGGAAGAATTATTTCCAGTAAAATACTTTTGTTGAAAGGCATCACTGCACTTAAATCAGATACTGTTGGCTGTATTCTCAAAGGTGCTTTGCCATGAACCTGTCTGTTTGCTCACAGCATTGAAGTGAAAGCCTGTTAAAGCAGCATAAGGCTCAAAATATCAATTTCTTTCTGTGCTTTCTTTATTTTTCCCTCTTTTGGTATTATTCCCACATCATTTCTTTTTGATCATCATAACGGTTCTGACTAAATCATGGTTAGAAGATAAGAACATAAGACTTTCCACACTGGGTCAGATCAAAGGTCCATTAAGCCCAGTATCCAGTTTCCAACAGTGGCCAATCCAGGTCACAAGTACCTGGCAGCATCCCGAGCGGCAGATAGATTCCAAGCTGCTTATCCCAAGGATAAGAAGTGGATTTCTGCAACTCTACCTTAATAATGGTTAATTGACCTTTCCTCCGGGTACCTGTCCAAACCTTTTATTTAAACACAGCTATACTAATAGCTTTCACCATATCTTCTGGCAACGGATTCCAGACTTTAATTATGCATTGAATATAAAAATATTTTCTCTTATTAGTTTTACTTCATTGTGTCCCCCCTAGACTTTGTACTTTCTGAAAGAGTAAACAACTGATTAACGTTTACTCGTTCCATTCCACTCATCATTTTATAGACCTCTTTCATATCTCCCTTCAACCATCTCTTCTCCAAGCTGAAGTGTCCTAACCTCTTTAGCCTTTCTTCATAGAGGAATTGTTCCATCCCCCTTTATCATTTTGTTCACCCTTCTCTGTACCTTTTCTAATTCTGCTATTTTTTTTTTTTTAGATTTGGTGACCAGAACTGCACATAGTACTCAAGATGAGGTCACACTATGGAATGATACAGAGGTATTATGATATTCTTTGTTTTATTCTCCATTCCTTTCCTTATAATCCCTAGCATTCTATTTGCTTTCTTGGCTGCTGCTGCACATTGAGCAGAACATGTCAATGTATTTGCAATGATGACATGTAGATCCATTTCCTGAGTGGTGACTCCTAATGTGGAACCTTGTATTCTGTAGCCATAATTTGCACTTGTCAATGTTAAATTTAATTTACCATTTGCATGCCCAATTTTCCCATTTTACAATATCCTCTTGCAATTTCTCACAATCCTTTTGTGATTTAACAACTTTGAATAATTTTGTGTCACTGGCAAATTTGATCACCTCACTTGTTCCCATTTCCAGGCCATTTATAAATATATTAAAAAGCAGTGGTCCCAGAACAGATCCCTGGGGTACTCCACTATTCACCATGTTTAACCACTGAAAGCACCCAATATGAATCATAATAGCCAAAGAGGTATGCTGACAAGTATGCTGACATGCCATAAAAATACTATCGCAGTGGAAAAACAAGAACATTAGCTCAGCTGAAAAACTTTAACCAGAACTGAAGGATACTTATCAAGATCTGCTTGTTTGTAAGCAACTTTGGCTCAAAAGCAGAAGTCCAGAGGTCAGAAGAGCCCCCACCCTTGGACAAGGGAGAGTGCTCTGAAATGGAAAAAATGCTGATGGTAGCAGACAACCTTAGTCCAGACATGGCAGACCCTCCAAAGCAAAGGGGAGGGGGAAAAGACCTGTAATGAGACAAAGACCCTCCACCCACTACATGATTATGCTTGAACTTATGCATATTTATCAGCTTGAAAGTATAAGATGGGGGCAAATAAGGAGAAAGAGAGAAGACCCAAAGCAGCCCCAGCATGCCCTATCGAAGAGGAAGAAGACTAGGTGTGGCCAGGAGACCAGAGAGAGTAAATTCCTGGCCTGGAGTTGGATGGTGGCACAGAGTCTGAGGTGGTGATAAGCCGAGAAAAGCTCGGCAGCTCTGCCAGTACCAGACCCAGAAGCAAGCCTCCTTCCCAGACAGTTCTCCAGACATCCAGCCAGAGTCTCCTTCAAAGGTAAACAGGGAAATCACCTGAAATTGGGACCAGGGTTAAGTTAGTTAGCCCTAAGTATTAATATATTAGCCAGGCTAAGATTTATGGCATGATTTAAACTATCTATGGTACAGAACCTTCTTTAGGGTAAACTAGTGCTCAGTAGCAAGGATGTTAGAGACATGTATTATCTTCCAAATGCTAATCCTGCCAAATCTGATAAATAAAAGTCTAATTCTCTGGAGAAAATGTTGTCTTTTCCATATTAGGTGCTACCACCCAATAAAGAGATCTAGGCATCATAGTGGATAACACATTGAAATCGTCGGTTCAGTGTGCTGCGGCAATCAAAAAAGCAAACAGAATGTTGGGAATTATTAGAAAGGGAATGGTGAATAAAACAGAAAATGTCATAATGCCTCTATCGCTCCATGGTGAGACCGCACCTTGAATACTGTGTACAATTCTGGTCGCCGCATCTCAAAAAAGATATTATTGCGATGGGAAGGTACAGAGAAGGGCGACCAAAATGATAAAGGGAATGGAACAGCTCCCCTATGAGGAAAGACTAAAGAGGTTAGGACTTTTCAGCTTGAAGAAGCGACGGCTGAGGGGAGATATGATAGAGGTGTTTAAAATCATGAGAGGTCTAGAATAGGTAGATGTGAATCGGTTATTTACTCTTTCAGATAATAGAAAGACTAGGGGCCACTCCATGAAGTTAGCATGTGGCGCATTTAAAACTAATCGGAGAAAGTTCTTTTTCACTCAATGCACAATTAAGCTCTGGAATTTGTTGCCAGAGGATGTGGTTAGTGCAGTTAGTGTAGCTGTGTTTAAAAAAGGATTGGATAATTTCTTGGAGGAAAAGTCCATTACCTGCTATTAATTAAACTGACTTAGAAAATAGCTACTGCTAATACTAGCAACGGTGACATGGAATAGACTTAGTTTTTTTGTACTTGCCAGGTTCTTATGGCCTGGATTGGCCACTGTTGGAAACAGGATGCTGGGCTTGATGGACCCTTGGTCTGAACCAGCATGGCATGTTCTTATGTTCCTGAACTTAGGATTGTGAGATGAGGTGGGAGGGAAACCAGAAGTGTCGTATAGCAGACAGATTCCTGCACCACTAAAATTTACCAACAATCTACAATAAGATACTGCCCCATCCCATAATTAGCTTTATGCTAGCTGCAACAAAAAGAATGATGAGCTGAGAGTGCGAGCTTAAAAACAACCTTAGGAGAATAAAGCATAATTTTAGTACTGACATGCTATTTGCTTTAAAAAAAATTTTCAGAGTTTGTGGTTAAGCTATTTCTTTTCGACTTTACTTTGTCAAGAATACTAACAGCATATGTGCTGAAAGACAACTTGAGAACCATGATATGGAACCATAATTGTGGGCAAGCTCAGGAAAAAAAAACTTTGAAAAACTTCAAACATACATATGAAGGACAAATATCAACTGAAGAGGAGGGAATGTCAACTTTTTCAAAAATTATTGTATAGTTTTGCAATATCCAATTCAATTCTAAAATTAAATGAAATTTGCTATTTTATAAAAGCTACCACATGGATAAAGCAATATTCAATCACAAAAGAGGCCCAGATTCCAACAACCCACATCTACTTCCTTGGCAATTGTTGTGTTTAAGTGATTTAGCTGTTAAAAGAGTGTCTGAATGTGAGAATATATATAAATATATCTATCTATATATCTGTAACCCTTTCCTGGGGAATGTGTCAAATTCCAAAGGGCCATAAAAGAATTTATTCTGCGTGGCTCGCTCCTTATTCTCTTGCCTCACATTCTTTTCCCAAGGGGTGTGTCTTTTCTGTGGGGGTGTAGGAAAACCTTCTTGGCCCCGGCGGGCTGTGTAGTATCCCATAGGAGTGTGTTACCCTTGCTCTTTGGGACAGGGACACTTACAAACCAGGTCGGACTCTCTGGATGGGTGTTCAAATTAAAGTTTACCTGGATTGAGTTAAAAATGATCAAGAGGTGCAACAAATGAAATGTCCAGTTACATCCTTAGATTTACACGAGCCAGGATTTAATTGATTAACTCTGTGGATGTGTCCCTCTCCAGGTAGTGGCTTGAAACTGGCTTAGCTTCCATGACCGGGAATGATAAGTATCCCAAGTGGGCTGGGTGTTGTCCTAAACATGATGGATACCCTAACCAGTAACCGAGGTCCATGAAGAATCCCGCCCTCCAATCTGGCAGTGTCCTGCATCCCAACTTCATTGGGGGGGCTCCGGATGTCCTCCTCCTATTTTCTCCCTCCAAACTCCTCTTCAAAACAGATGCAGATTCAGCCTACCAGGAGGGAAAGGCCAGCCACTGAAAATAGCCCTTCCAGCTTAGGGCAAGGAAGTGTGGCAGAAACAGCTTCCTTCCCTTTTGGTTAAAAAAAAACCCTAAGTACCTGATCAAGACATTTCTCTTCTCTCTGCACAGTCACTGCAGCCTCCTCTTGGACTGGGTGAAGAGGCGTACAGCTCCCTCCTGGCCCACTTAGCAGGGGATTCTGCCTACCAGAGGGTTCGGGGCAAAACATCAGAAAAAACATTTTCTGAAATAAAGCAAAAAGGGAAGAGAGAGAGAAGCAAAAATCCTTCTGCTTGTCTCTCTTCCCTCCAATCTACTCCAAGGGAACTAGCAGGGCAGTGTCTCTCCCTCTCTGTGCTAAGCTGTGGACCTAACTTGGGGAGCACAGTGAAAACATTCCTTCTCCCTCAAAATCTAATCTACATTGCCACCCTCTAACTAGTGCTAACCTCCCCCCTGCTTGTGGACTAGGAGATCATCACTCACAGGCAAGCCTCTGGCAAGAATGCGGTCTCCACCTACACTGATATAAAGCTAAAGGACTGGCCGACTTGTTGGTCTGCCACATATAAATATATAATTTCTGATTAGGTATTTTTGGATTAGTAGTTGTTGCGTCTGGTGGTTTTACATAGTGTTTCCACTTCACAATTAAGAACATAATAAAGCTGCTTTCATAAAGTACATTTAGAAATGTATAATTTATTAAAGTATCTTCTGACAGGTATTTGTTCCATTGTGTATCACAGTATTGATACCCTTTTATTAAGGCAAGTGCCATTATATTATTACACTATATGTATGCATACATACACATTTTTAACAGTTTTTTTTTGTTTTTTTTTTTTAGAATTTACCACTTAGAGTCATAATAATTTCTCTTAAGGCTGCCAAACTAGTCATTATTAGGGTCACTTCAGCAATATAAATGATTTTAAATAAATAAAATATATACAGAATATATACAGAATTAGCAATAATTCTGGCTTTCACAGTAAACAATTGTTTATAGTACTTTTACTTCAAACCTTTTCCTAGAAGCACATTCATAGGTGTACATCTCTCAAGGAACCTAACCATACCAAAATGATTCTGAATTTTACATTGGGAATGCACAGTCAATGGGGACTTGTATTACAAATGATAAAGTGAAAAGCCAAGCATGTTGCTTGGATAGTTTTAAGAAACTAGATAATAGATTAGATATGAATAATTAGATAATAGATTAGATAATAGAATAGATATGAATAGTGATCATTTTCCTCTCCTGCCACTCTCACTTGGCTTAAGTCCCTTCTAGTCCATCCAGGTAGCATCATCACCTTTGTCTCACTCGCTACTTACCGGCTTTCATTCCCTGTGTCTTACGTCAACCAATGGGATGCAAGCTGTCAAAACCCTTGATGGCTAAGGAGAATGTAGTCTGGAATAGGGATGTGCTCTTTTGTTTTATTTAATTTTGTTAGCATTAAATTAAATATGCACGTATTTGATTGATTATGTAGATATGCAATTAAATGTGTGAGTATAACCTTATTTAGTGCATACTAAAAAAAAAAAAAGTAATGCGCTCAAAAAAATAAAGCGACAAAAATGAAATGAAAAATCCCCTAAAACAAAAAACAAAAAAAAACCCAACAACTTTTCAGTTGAAGATCTGAAGCAATGAGTATGTGGGAGTTTGGGGGGGGGGGGGTTAGTAAAAGGGATTCAAAGGAACAGTCTGCTCCTTCTCAACCTTAGATGATTAGGCAGGTTTGCAAATTTTGTTTAGTCTACCATACCCAAATAAAATCAGGATCTTCATTTATAACCATAACTTCAAGGGTATTACCTTATTTTATTTCCACAAAAGTGGGGGGGGGGCGGAAATGTCTGTGCGTCTTATGGAGCGAATATAAAAAACAAAACAAAACAAACTACAACCCCCCACCCTCCTCCCCCCCCCCTCCAAGACTTGCCAAAAGTCCCTGGTGGTCTAGCGGGGGTCCAGGAGCGATCTCCTGCAAACGGGCCGTTGGCTGCCAGTATTCAAAATGGCACCGATAGCCTTTGCCCTTACTATGTCACAGGGGCTACAGGTGCCATTGGTCAGCTCCTGTCACATGGTAGGAGCAATGGACGGCCGGCACCGGCTAGATGGTACAGGGGTAACAAGGCATAGAAAATACTGAAAAACGGGGCAAAAATATACTGAGGTACAAGGCATAAGAAATACTGAAATACAAGATGTAAAATATACTGAAATACAGGGGGAATAAAGTACAGGACTAAAAATAGATAATATAAAATAAGGTGAATCTAGTAAAAAAGGCAAAAGATAAACTGAAATACATGAGAGAGAATTTACAGGACTAACACTGGATGATATAATATAAGATGAATTAATCAGCAACACTGGGGGAAAAAAAAGTTCCCAACTCATCTGAAAACAGGTGGGTGGGAGAATGAAGCAGGATAAAATAGTAAGGGCAGTTAAAAAGAGCAGAAAACCTTGAACCGGACTCTATCAAATAATTACTTTTAAACTGTAACTCACAAAGGGAACTCAGGGAGCCTCAGCTCCAAAAGCTGCTGAACAAGTCCCTGGAAACAAAGCTGAAATTATCAAACTAGCTTCAGAGAGCAGACATGTTTATTACAATATTTTTGTGCAGAGTCTGTCCTCTTATCAGACCTTTAACTAATAACAGATGTATAACACACCTGAAGGAGTTGTCTAAAAAGCTCCAACACATCATCTCTGCATAATTCTTATGTCTGTCCGGCAGAAGGAACTGCAACCTACAAAGAAACCAGTTTTCTCCAGGACCGATACAACTCTGTGCCGTATCCTAGGACTCAAAGTTTAGTTTAAAAATACAAATAATGCACTAGAGCAGTGGCTTCAACCTGTAAACTAAGGGCCTGACTGTAAAGCTTGTTTTTCCTGTCTTGTATCTAAGGAGGCATGCAGATGGACCCAAAGGTAATGCACTATTAGGGACACTCAAAACATTGAAGAACCCCAAGCAGGACAGCAAACTAGCAGTTTCTAAATTATTTTAAAAATAGAGCAATACATTTGTAGCAGA
This sequence comes from Rhinatrema bivittatum, assembly GCF_901001135.1. Lineage (NCBI taxonomy): Eukaryota > Metazoa > Chordata > Amphibia > Gymnophiona > Rhinatrematidae > Rhinatrema > Rhinatrema bivittatum. The sequence goes on from NC_042621.1 coordinate 167,146,701, forward strand.
AAAGGCTGCAAAAATCATGATATTTAGCCTTGAATTTTTAAATGCAATTTTTGTTATGGTTCAAAGATGGGAGAAAAATAGAAAGGATGGCTCGGGGGTGGAGAACTCTTCGGTGGTTGTGGCCAATGCTTTAGACCTGCATCAAATTGTATTCTGCTGCTGCTTCCTCCCACTGGCCCTTCATCTTCCCCTTCTGTCACTTCCTCCTCCTGCAACTGGCAGAGACGTCTCCTTTGATTGTTGCCACTGCTCCCTTCCCCTGCCACCGATTACTGCTGCGTAACTCAGTGCAGCTGCAGCTACAAGTGGGAGCGGGGAAGGAATGCAGCATTGGAAGCAGGGGCTAGAGGAAGGAATGAGAGATTGGACAAGGGGGGCGAGCTGGGTGGACAGAGGGGTAATGGAGGAAAGAGGGAGTAAGAGAAAAGTGACTGGTTGATGAGAGGAAGAGACAAGGGGGGGGGGGGGGTGAGGCACCAGGTGAGAGACTGAAGGGCACAAAAGCAGCATGAGAAAAGGGAAACAGGGCAGGTAGGAGGCAGGCTTTAGGAAGGGAAGAGAGGCCGTCACAAAAAACGAAAGCTACCGAAGAAAGGAAGGCAGACAAAAAAAAAAGGTTTTAAATTTGTTTACCTGAAATATTCAAAAACGTCAAAAAACATCTACTTTGTGCATAATACTCAAACATATGCAAGTGCATGTAACACTCAAGCACACGCAATCTCAATAAAAGCAAACATTTTCTAACCTTTACCAAGAGGATCTCAATCTCAGGGTGTTTGTAGGAAGGAGGTGAACACAGCACAGCCAACATTATAGGAGGCAACCCACTATTTGCCTTTTCCTTCCCAAACAACGAAGGGGGGGGGGGGGGAGGGAATAAGAGGGTTATCCGTTTCTATCCCTCTACTCTTTCACCCACAAAGAGAAAAGAGCCAGAGAAAAGAGATTTTTTGTTTTTTTTATATTTGTGTGTGATATATTTTGTTCAGTGAAAAAGGTTATTCATTAGAATGGCTGAAATTAATATTATAATTTGCAAAACAAAGCATGGGCTGGGCTTGAGGGGACTGTCTTTACTGTATGCCTGAGCTGCTGTAGAAAATAAGAGGCCTTGTCTATGCTAAATACCTTTAGAAGGCAAAAATAACTATACTGTTTCACCAAAACTTTGAGCTTTCCATGTAAGTAAAAAATAATTTGTTCCTACCAAGGCAGAGCACCATCACCCATGGACACAACCCATTATTAGGTTCATTGCACAATAGCATGGTTATTCCCCTGGTTGAGGTGCTGGGGAATAACTCAAGGGAAAGATGGCTGAAGCTCTGGACTACATCTCCCATGAGCACTAGGAAAGCACAGAACAAGCACATGACCAGAAGAATAGAGGCTGGGGGTGGGGGGAACTCCCAAGTGCATTGAACAAGTCTCTCAGAAGTAGAGAGATGCTGGGCAGGTGCAGAGGCAGAGATGAAGTAAAACTTTCAACAGGGGTACCTCAAGGCTCATCATTGTCAGTGACATTTTTTAATATCTATTTGCTCCCTTTATGTCATGTTTTAACTGGCCTTGGACTGAAGTATTTAATTTATGCCAATGATATTCAGTTTTTAATTCTGATCTTGAATAGTCTTGATGAAAGTTATAAATTAGCAGAAATGTACCTGAACATAATTAGTCAACTTTTAACACACATGAAGGTTAGTTTTAAATGTAGAGAAATCAGTTTTCATTTTATTAGAAAGAAAAAATATGAGCTCTGAGCAAAGAATAATCACTTTTAGCAATAATTTAAATTTTAAAATAGTAGACACAACCAGGAACTTAGGACTCTTTTTAGACACTGAACTAAGTATGAAAGCACTTATCACTAAAAACGTTAAAGAAGGATTTGCAAAGTTAATGACTCTTAATTAAGCGCCTATAGCCATTCATATCTACGGAGAACTTTAAAATGATTTTACAAGCTATGTTGTTCACTGGTCTTGATTACAGTAATTCTACAATGTTGGGCTTACCTAATTTTACACTATGCCCACTCCAGGTTTTACAAGATACGGCGAGGCAAATTTTAATAAACACTAGAAAGAGAGATCATATTACCCCGGTGTTAAAAGAGTTACATTGGTTACCTATCGAGCAATGAATAAAATACAAGACATTATGTATTATTCATAAAGTTCTGTATGGCGAAATGATGGAATGGTTAAATACATCCATCAGATTACACGTTCTACAAAGAGAACCAAGATCAGCAAACAAATAGAGAAATTACTTACCTGATAATTTCGTTTTCCTTAGTGTAGACAGATAGACTCAGGACCAATGGGTATAGTGTACTCCTGCTAGCAGTTGGAGATGGATCAGATTTCAATCTGACGTCAGCCCCTAGTACATATACCCCTGCAGGAAGTGCAGCCCTTCAGTATTCTCCTCGAAAACCATTGTGGATATATGTGTGACTGACTGATTGATTAACTTAATAATTTGGTTAACTTGGATAACTTCATAACTTGGTTAAATGTTAAACTTGATTAACTTGAACTGGTTGATTTACTATAGCTGGAGACCGCCAGTGTACTCAACCGGAAAGCATTGACACCTGGCAGGGTGGATGCCCTAGGTAATGAAAAACATGGCTTACCCTTGAACATTTGAAGGCCCTGCTTGACGGCAGCCAAGGGTAGGATGCTGAGTCCATCTGTCTACACTAAGGAAAACAAAATTATCAGGTAAGTAATTTCTCCATTTCCTAGCGTGTAGCAGATGGACTCAGGACCAATGGGATGTATAAAAGCTACTCCCAATCCGGGTGGGAGGCTGCCCATGACCCACTTAGTTTTGCCCTGGCAAATGCTGTGTCCTCCCGAGCCTGAACATCCAGACGGTAGAATCTGGAGAAGGTATGGATGGAGGACCATATAGCCGCCCTGCAGATCTCAGCAGGTGACAGCATTCTAGTTTCTGCCCATGATACTGCCTGGGCTCTGGTAGAATGGGCCTTGACCCGTAGAGGTGGTGGCTTGCCAGCTTCTACATAGGCCGCCTTGATGACTTCCTTGATCCAGCGGGCGATGGTTGCCCGTGAGGCTGCTTCCCCTTGTCTCCTTCCGCTGTGAAGGATGAAAAGGTGGTCTGTTTTTCGTACGGGCTCGGACATTTCCAGGTATCTGGATAGGAGTCTGTAGATGTTGAGGTGGCGGACACTACGGGCTTCTTCCGAATTCTTCTGGCCATCTGTCGTTGGTAGCGAGATGGTCTGGTTAAGGAGGAAGTGTGAGACCACTTTGGGAAGGAAGGAGGGGACCGTGCGTAGTTGGATGGACCCCGGGGGGGAGCCTGAGGAATGGCTCACGGCAGGACAGTGCTTGTAGTTCCAATATGCGGCGGGCTGAACACACTGCCAGCAAAAACACAGTCTTCAAGGTTAACAGGCGAAGGGACAGGCCTCCTAGGGATCTGAAGGCGGTTCCCGCTAGGAAGTCCAAAATGAGATTGAGATTCCACAGAGGTACCGGCCACATTAGTGGTGGGCGAATGTGTTTGACTCCTTTCAGGAAGCGTGACACGTCCAGGTGAGAAGTTATGCTGTTGCTCTCACTCTTGGAGCCGTAGCATGACAGGGCAGCCACCTGTACCTTGATGGAGTTGAGGAACAGGCCCTTCTGTAGTCCGTTCTGTAAGAATTCCAGGATCACGGGAACCGTGAATGAGCGTGGTTTGATGTTGTGGTCTTCACACCAGGCTTCAAATACTCTCCAGATCCTTATGTACGTTAGTGATGTGGAGAACTTGCGTGCTCAGAGGGTGTCAATTACCACCCCTAAGTATCTGCTCTTTCTCAGGCAAGCCCTCTCAATGGCCAGACCATAAGAGAGAATTGTGCTGGGTCCTCGTGGAGGATCGGACCTTGTTGTAGCAGGTCCCTGTGTGGGGGCAGGGGTAGGGGGTTCCCTGCCAGCAGTCTTCTCATGTCTGCGTACCAGGGTCTTCTCGGCCAGTCCGGAGCCACCAGAAGAACTAGTCCCTTGTGCAGGTGTATCTTGTGAATGATTGTGCCCAGTAGGGGCCACGGCGGAAAGGCGTATAGTAGAGTCCCCGGGGGCCAGGGCTGTACCAGGGCATCAATCCCTTGTGACTGCGGCTCCCGCCTGTGGCTGAAGTATCTGGATACTTAGGCGTTGGATCTGTTTGCCAGAAGGTCCATGTCTGGTATCCCCCACTGATCCACTATTATCTTGAAGGCTGTGGGTGACAGCCTCCATTCTCCTGGGTCTAGACTTTCCCCGCTGAGGAAGTCTGCCATGATGTTGTCTTTCCTGGCGATGTGGACGGCGGAGATCTCCTGGAGGTTTGCTTCCGCCCACGCCATCAGGGGGTCTATTTCTAGGGACACCTGTTGGCTTCTGGTTCCCCCCTGGCGGTTGATGTAGGCCACTGTCGTGGCGTTGTCCGACATTACTCTGACCGCTTTGTTTCGAAGTCTGTGGATGAACCGCATGCAGGCTAGTCTGACTGCTCGCTCTTCTAGGCGGTTGATGTTCCATCCCGCCTCTTCTGCGTTCCACTGCCCTTGGGCGGTTAGCTCCTCGCAGTGTGCTCCCCATCCTCATAGACTGGCATCTGTGGTGAGTAGAGTCCAGGTTGGGAGGATAGTTTTGATCCCTGGCTCATGTGGCTGGCCTGCAGCCACCACCGTAGCTGGGTCGAACTCTGCCCGGGAGTGATAGACGTACGGTGTAGTTCTGGGACCGTGGGCTCCACCGTGATAGGAGTGAGCGCTGTAGGGGCCTCATGTGTGCTCGCGCCCATAGCACAACTTCCAGTGTGGATGCCATCAGCCCGAGGACTTGCAGGTAATCCCATGCTGTGGGACGAGGATGGTCCAGCAAGGTTTGTAGCCGGTTCCACAATTTTGATCTCCTTGTGGGGTCAGGCTGACCTTGTCCTCTTTGGTGTCGAATCGGACTCCTAGGTATTCCAGCGACTGTGAGGGCTGTAGGGAACTTTTGTTTGTGTTGACTACCCATCCTAGGCTTTCCAGTAGAGTTATGACTCTGCTGGTTGCTTGGCAGCTTTCCTCCGGTGACTTTGCTCTGATCAGCCAATCGTCCAGGTAGGGATGAACAAGGATTCCTTCCTTCATCAGTGTTGCCACCACCACCACTATTACCTTGGTGAACGTCCGGGGTGCTGTGGCTAACCCGAAGGGTAGTGCTCGGAACTGGTAGTGACGGTTCAGAACTTTGAAGCGTAGGTAGCGCTGATGTTCCTGATGAATGGGGATGTGCAGATAGGCCTCCAAAAGATCCAGGGATGTAAGAAACTCTCCCGGTTGTATCACCCTTATAACGGATCGTAGGGTTTCCATGCGGAAGCGAGGGGATCCTGAGGTGGCGGTTGACCGACTTGAGATCCAAGATGGGCCTGAATGTTCCCTCTTTCTTGGGAACGATAAAATAAATGAAATAATGGCCAGTATTTATTTCCTGTGGAGGTACTGGGGTTATGGCCTCGACTGCCCGTAGCCTGGACAGTGTAGCTTCCACTGCCGCCCTCTTGGAGGGGTCATGGCAGGGGGACTCCACGTACTTGTCCGGAGGGGTTCGTAGGAAATCCAGGTAGTACCCCTCCCGAATGATGGCTAGGACCCACTTGTCCGAGGTTATCTCGACCCATCTGTGGTAGAATAGGGCTAATCTGCCCCCTATGGCTTCTTCCCTTGGATGGGTTGGCTGAATCTCATTGTGTGGTGCGGCTGGGGCCCGTACATGAGCTGGCTCCCCTCTTATTGTGCTTGGTCTGAAAGGACTGGTTCCTGCCCGTAGGGCGGGGCGCTTGATAGTTGTTCCTGTAAGGATTGAAGCGCTGCAAACTTCTGCCCCTGGAGGACCTGGGGAAGGGACGCTGATTTCTCTTGGTCTTATCTTCCAGCAGTCGCAGCAATGGGGACTCGCCCCATTTGTCGGCCAGTTTCTCTAGTTCGCTGCCGAACAGGAGGGATCCTTTGAAGGGCATCCTTGTGAGGTGCGATTTGGAAGATGTGTCGGCCGATCAGCTTCGGAGCTAGAGTTAGCTCCTGGCAGCCACCGCAGAGGACACTCCTCTGGCCGCTGTGCGCACTAGGTCGGAGGCAGCTTCCGCTAGGAATGATACCGCTGGTTCCATGTCTTCTCCCGGGGTGTTGTTCCTGGTTTATGATAGGCAGGCACGTGTCACCATGGTACAGCAAGCTGCAATTTGTAGAGACATGGCGGCGATGTCAAATGATTGTTTGAGGATGGACTCCAGACGTCTGTCATGTGCATCTTTGAGCGCAGCTCCTCCCTCCACTGGGATAGTGGTGCGCCTAGAGACCACACAGACCTTAGCATCCACTCGGGCATGCAAGAAGATCTTTGGTTGCTGGGTCCAGGGGATACAGGGCCGCCAAGGCTCGTCCCCGTTTGAATACGGACTCCAGAGCATTCCATTCCAGGTAAATCAGCTGTTGTGCTGCTTGTAACAGAGGGAAATGGCGAGAAGTCTGTCGAAGACCCTCCAGCAGGGGGTTCTGTATTGGTTCCCCCAAAGTACCTGGGCCCGGGATAGCGAGCTCCGTCAGACGTTGATTGACCAGGTCCAGGAGCTCGTCCTTTGTGAAGAAGCGTCTCATGGTTCGGTGAGGCTCTGTCCCCGGGGGGAGCTCCCCTTCCTTCTAGGGGTTCGGCTTCTTCCTCAGAGGTGTCCGAGTCCCCGTAGGTGGGGTTTCTGGGTAATGGGAGCCTGTGCCTAGGTCTTGAGGGGCCTGGAGCATGTGGGTCCTCCGGTGGAGCATGTGGGTCCTCCGGTGGAGCATTTGGCTGGACAGCCAGAGGTTCAGTTTGCATTTGAACAAAGGCGTGAATCCCCTTGAAACACTCCACCCATGATATGGACGCTGGATCAAAGCCGAGGGGCGCTGGTTCCTTGGGGGTCCCCGTCTGTGGGGGGGTCCCCCTGGCTAGGTCCGGGGTGCCCCCTGAGGAGCTGGAACTCTGCCCTGGATGGGACTGTCCCTGAGCTGGATCTCCCAGGGCCTCCTCGCACTGCGTGCACAGGGCGTCAGCCTCCTCGCTTTGTGCGGCTCTGATGTGGCATGCTGGGCAGAGGCCTTGCGCTTTAATTTCTGTTCCTGGGAGTGCCATGGTTGTCGGCGCGTAAATCTTATGCGCTCTGGTGCGCTTAGATTGAGCGTGTAAGTTGTGCATGCAAGTTATGCGTGCAAGGATTTATGCGCGCGTAAGTCTATGCGCACAAGTGCTTTGTGCGCCTGGCTCGGAGATGTGCGCTCGGAGGCAAACGGCGCAGCGAGTAGGCCAAGATGGCGATGGCGAGCACACGGGCAATATGGCGACCCCCTCGGAGAATCTCCACGTGGGCAGACTCTTGGAATAGCCGGGGCCTGGCCCTGCTAGGGCGGATCAACCCGGTGGCACTGGTCCCGGTCGGTGACCTGTGCTCGTCCTCAACCCTCAGAGACCGGATTCGAATAGAAGATTTCTACCTTACCTTGTCTTCAGCGCTTCCCGGTTTCATCCCAGGCGGTCTCCGGCTGCGGGGGGAGAGGGCAAATACCTTCACCGCCGCGCTCGAGGGTGCACCCGCTGCCTCTCAGCCGCGCCCAAAGGATCGGGGGCTAGGTCCTCACCGCGATTCGGCCGCCGGACTGAGGCTCACCTCCGAGGGACCACGGAAATCACCTCGGGAATCTCAACTGGGGGAGGGACCCGAGGGTGTCACAGCAGGAGAGCGGGGTTCGTCTTCAGGTAGGTTTTCTTCTTTCAATTTTGGGTTTTCTTCTTTAAATTTGATCTAACGCTTGAGAGCGTTAGATCAAATTTAGTTAGTCCCTAACTGCTATGGAGACGGAAAACACTGAAGGGCTGCACTTCCTGCAGGGGTATATGTACTAGGGGCTGACGTCAGATTGAAATCTGATCCGTCTCCAACTGCTAGCAGGAGTACACTATAACCATTAGTCCTGAGTTCATCTGCTACACGCTAGGAAAGCTTTGTTAACAGTACCCAATATAAGATCAGCACATTTAAGTGAGGTGAGAGATTGCTCCTTATCAATTGCAGGACCTAGATTATGGAATCAGCTACCAAAAGAATTAAGGCTATAGCAAGACAGAAAGAGATTCAGGAACGAACTAAAAACATGGTTGTTTTATCAGGCATATGAGAGTGATATTAAATAAGGAAACGTTGACCCTTTTATTATAGACAGATGTATTAGTTTTAGTTGTACTTTTAAGGTTGAATTTTAAAATTTTATTATTGTTGTATTAAGTAAAATCTAATAATGTGAGTTGAATTTTTAATATGTGTTTGTACTAATTTATGTTTTATCATGTGAACCGTAGCGATGGAATATTACTGTGCAATGGTATATAAAAATTGTACAAATAAATAAATAAATAGAAGTGGAGCAGAAAGCTGGAGTTGAACTACTGAAGAAGGAAATTATCAGAAGTTTCCCCCTGAGCCCAAAGCTGAGGATATGGAATATATTAAAGGCCTTACAGCTGTAAGGTATTAAATATGAAAATATTATCTGTAATACAGCTTTTAGACAGGATAATTCTGTTCAGTCACTGAGTGAGTGATTGGAAGCAGTAGTTGCTATTGTGCTACTATGGGAAACAATATTTTCTAGCAGACTACCCAGTTTGAAATACTGCTGGAAACAAAAACTATGCCAATATAATAGAGAAAAGCAGCCCAGCATCTTATTTTATCATTGCTGAAACTGCACATTGAACTTTTTAGATGAATTCTGCTAATCATAGAGTGTACACTTGAGACTTTGTTTAAAGAGAAGACAAGCCTTGCATGTCAATTCAGTGATACCAAACTGAGCAAAGGACTTGGAAGAGGGTTTTTCTTGTCCAGCAGTTTGCCTGGGGTGGGACAGTCCTAAGGTTGGATTTGTTTTGGATATAGAGTACATTTTGGATCCAGAGTACATTTGTCCTATGTCTATAATAAAAGGGTCAACATTTCCTTATTTAATATCACTATGGTGCTTGAATGTGAACTAGAATCTGTGGAAATATAAATCTTTTCCTTTAATGTTGTGAGGTGAACTTAAGAGAAGGCGGCCTCGCTGGACAACACAACTACAATTTGCAGAGGAGGTTTTTTTTGTCTTACGGGAGGAATTGGTGAAATAATTATCCTGAGAGGGGTGGCAGATTACATTCTCAATTATTTTTAACTCTTTATCTTGCATGATACCCCCATGAGGACCAAGATAGCCAACATTGATGTGTTATGTAAAATATTTGCTGTCTGTTACTGTGTATTACTCTTTTTGAAGTCAATATACAGTGTATGAGCCTGGCTCATCTTCCAGAATAGCTGCATTGGTAAGACTGCCATACATTTGAGTATTTAATAATGTGACAAACATGCAAAAATAAAAATCAATATCTTGTAACTCAAAGAAGTTTTCAAATCATCAAGCAAAAGATACAAAAATCTGTATGTACTAACAATGGCTTACAAAAACCAGTTATATTTAACAGGAATATATGGAAATCAACAAAAAATCTAACTGCATGAAGATTAAATACATTCAATGACTTTAACCAAATGAAGTCAGTACCTGAATGTAATCCACTTTGAAGTGTCACAAAAGGTGGCATGTAAATTTTTAAAAGTCAATTTTAACAGCTGTTGCTAAGCTGCATTTATTAAATGAAATGTGTTTCAGTAGTAAGGCTACTGTACTGTGTTTTAGTAATATCTTTATTTGTATTTCCCATTTACAAGTGAATATCGGACATAAAAAAGAAGTACTTAATACACAGCACACAAGAGAAAAAAAACAGAATAAAAAAAATGTTGCCAATTACGGGAGACTAATAAAAAGTAAGCAAAAAAGGAAAATGGCAAGGATATATGGTATTTTATCTAATGTCTTAAATATTAACTCTGGGTGCAGCTTTAATAAAGGAGCCCCTATTCTGCTCACGATCAAAAAAGAAAAACATTTCCATCCAATTAAATCAAACATCTGCAATGGAATTTTAATTTGAAAAAAAGTAGCATGTAGATCTAACACACTTTGTTGGTTCATCAAAAAAGAATTATGTCTTTGTTGGGTAGATCTTGCCACATCTGGAAACAAGGCAATTTTTTGGCCTAAAAATGTTTTCATATGAAAACTTTTTAAAGTCCAGTTCTTGTCTGGCTCTAGCACAAAAGCAACCAATAATGTTGTTCTAAAAGAAACTTGCAATTGAGACTCTTAGGAAATTAGTTAGGTCAAGAGTATCAGATGAAGGTGTCTGTGATGCCAATTCCAGCTTACCAGTAGTCTGCAAATAATAAGCTTTCATTCTGGGAGTTATAGAGTGCATAGGAACCTTTCAATTCTCTAGGTAAAACTAACATATTGATCATAGATATTAGAGACAACTTAGGAAATTTAAGAAAATGAAGTTTAAGTCTGTTAGTAAAGTTCTCCATATTCTCTAATTTACAATGTAAAGCTTTGTTATCCTTGATCAATGCCACATGCTTGTTATCCAATATCTTATAATGCTCTTCTCGGGCATCTATTCTAACTCCAGTTCCTTCAGTTAATTAGGCTTCAAAATTAACTTGTCCATGCAATACTATATTTTATTGCATTTCTTTGATATTTCATTGCATTTAGTAGTGCTTAGTCAATGCCTACATTTGTATTAATGGAGGCAGGGCATGCAAATTTAACTCATGCATATTCATTGTGGATATTCTGAAAACCCAACTGGCTGGGGGTCCTCCAGGACAGGTTTGAGAACAACTGCTCTATAGCAGCCCCGCATCACAATGTCTCATGCCTTTCTCGTACCCTGATTGCTTTGTTCCCCACAAACCCCTGCCTCAAAATCAGATCTTCTCCACTTACTGTAGAAGGGAAGGGAAGGAAAGGGTTCATTCATCTTTGGCTTGTAGTCCTGGTTAGAAAACGAAAGAGAGGGAACCTGCTTCCCAATTTTCATTTCCAATCAAATAATCAAAGTTAAGAAGACCACAACCATGAGCGCTAAGGCTCCACCATACACACAGCTTTCTGTAGTAAATGCAAATTTCTTACACATTTTCTCAGCATGGAAAGAATCTATTAACATATAACCTATAACAAAATAAAAAAATTAAATATACTAAAATCATAGAGAAGCAGCCACATTTATCACCATCAGTAGATCAACTTGATGGTCATCACACCTCACCTCCATTGATCTTAAATTTCAGTTCTCTCTTTTTCCAAATTTTTTTTTTATATTACACATTTTAGGAATAACAATTGTATACATTTCGCAGGCTGTAGAGCTGCACTGAAGGAGACTGGAGTTTATGTCTCTTTTCTGCCATGGCTGGCAGACCTTGGGCACATCATCTCAATACCAGGAAAGGAGGCAGGAAATAATTTGTCACTATTGCACTGGCAGTTTTTCAACTTCCTCAGTATAGTCTTTACAAATGAAGAACTACTGTACCCAGACCTCTCATGTGCTCAGGTCCCTGTTGTAAGCATGAGGCAAATGAACACAGTATCTAAGGCAATTTAATTCTGAATGTTCATGAAAGCTGTGTAGATTGACAGTAGCTAGGGATCAAGCCTTGATAATCAGCACTTTCGCTCACAAGTTTGAAACCTATGCTTCTGTATACATTACCACGTGTCCCAATACATCCATATGTATTTTTGTGCAAAATAATGGTTGACAATATTTGTTATTGCTATTGAGGTTGTGGTGGAAAGTTTGTTTTAGTTTTCTATGCTTAGCTATGTTAAGTGTACTTTTAATGGTATAATTGTACCAGTTCATTTACATATGTGGTCTACTGATACCAATTTATGAGCAGGAGAAACAACCGTATGAGGCCTGATGGAAACTGTAAAGATTGAATATGTTGGAAAGGGAAGGGCTGCAGATAGCAATAGGGGACAGTCAGATTTCAATAAAGAATCTTGAAAGAAAACATGTCATTAGCATGATTTGTAAGCACGTATAAGGAAAGCCCAGGAAAATGGTCTGAGCGTCATAGTGGATAATACATAGAAATCATCGTCTCAGAGCACTGTGGCAATCAAAAAAGCAAACAGAATGTTAGGAATTATTAGGAAGGGATTGGTGAATAAAATAGACAAGGAGTACTGTTTTCAAGTCTGGACACTGCATCTCAAAAAAGATATATTGTAGATGCACTGGAGAAGATACAGAGAAGGGCGACCAAAATGATAAAGAAGATGGAATGGCTGCTCTAAAACGAAAGGCATACTGGTTTGCAATAAACATACCGTCTGAAACAATCTGTGTCTCATTTGTGATCCACACAAATCTGCTGACAGATGACATTTAATGTGGATAAGTGCAAAGTGATGTACATAAGGAAGAGCAATCTAAAATATAACTAATCAATTCAAGGTTCCATACTAAGCGTTACCACTCAAGAAAAGAATATAAGCGTCATCATGGATATGTTGAAATCTTCTGCTCAGAGTACGGTGGCAGCCAAGAAAGCAGATAGAATGCTAGGAATTCTTAGTAAAGGAATGAAGACTTAAACAGAAAATATCATATTGCTCTGTTTCACTCCATGGTGTGACCATATCTTGAGTATTATGTGCAGTTTTGGTCACCGTATCTCAAAAAGATATAGCTGAATGAGAAAAGGTACAGAGAAGGGTGACCAAAATGATAAAAGGGATGGAATGATTTCATATAAGGAAAGGCTAAAGAGGTTAGGACTCTTCAGCCTGGAGAAGAGATGGCTGAGGGACGATATGAGAGGTGTATAAAATCATGAATGGAATGGAACAGCACCAAGTACAAAGTCTAGGGGACACACAATGAAATTACTAAGTAGTACATTTAAAACAAACAGAAGAAACATTTTTTTTTTACTTAATGCACAATTAAGCTTTGGAATTTATTGCCAGAGGATGTGGTGAAAGTTATTAGTGTAGCTGGGTTTAAAAAAAAAAAAAAAAAAAAAAGTATGGACAAGGTCCTATAGGAAAAGTCCATAAACTTGGGGAAATCTACTGCTTATCCCTGGGATAAGTAGCAAGGAATCTATCGACCTTTTGGGATACTACCAGTAATTGTGATCTGAATTGGCCACTGTTGAAAACTGGGCTTGACCTTTGGTCTGACCCAGTTTGGCAAGTCTTATATTCTTATGACGTTTTAGGGGGTCAAATACTTTGGGGGGGGGAGGGTCGCACAAGGTCATGTTCGACTATTATGTTAATTAATTGGAGAATTAGGTTTTCAATTAAATATGTATGCTGATGATTTGCAACTGTTGTGAATTAGGTTCTCCACATCTTGACCAAATTCACAGACTTCATATGCAGGATTAACTGAAACTTCATTTTCGCTGAAAAGTAACAAGCTAAAAGTTAACCTTCTTAAAACAGAGGCTATTTGGATCAACAGTCTGCCTCTGTTATTTGAGCCACATATAAATATCCTGGAGGATATTTCATGCCTAGTGCAACAGGAAATGCATCTTTTCGGTGTTATGTTAGACTCTGAGCTGGAATTTCATTCACATATCCTCAAAGAGTTCAAAGTTGTTTTCTCTTAGAGAAATTTGAAATTGATGGCCATATCTCTCAAGGGAAAATCTGGCTACAATTATCCATGTGGCAATCACTAGCAAACTGGACCTCTGCAATACCCTGTGTGCTGGTGTGAATAAAATGCAGGTGCATAGGCTGCAACTTGTTCAAAATGCAGCCACATGTATCCTTCAGTGTCTGAATCCATTGAATCATGTTTCTCCTATGTTAAGATCTTTACATTGGCTACTTGTATCTTTTAGAACTGATTTTAAAATTCTTACCCTGGTCTTTAAAACACTGCATAGTCTGGTCCCAAAATAATTAGTGCATATGAATATAAGAAATGTCATACTGGGGCAGAGCAAGGTCCATAGAGTCCAGCTTCCTGTCTCCAACTATGGTCAGTCTGGGTCACAAGAACCCGGCAGACCCCATGAGCCAGACCTAGGTCCTATTACTTGCTCCCTGGAATAGCAATAAGTTTCTTTAGTCTACTTGGCTAATAATGTGTTATTGACTTTCCTCCAAGAACCTTTTAAACTCCGCTATGCTAGTCACCTTGACCACGTCCCCCGACAACAGATTCCACAGCTTGATGGTGCACTGAGTAAAAACGTACTTTCCACAATGTATTTAAATCTGCTGGTTGTTAATTTCAAAGAGTATTCCCATGTTTTAGTATTATTTGTAAGGGTAAATAATCGTCCTTTATGTACCTGTCCCACCCCTCATTATTTTATAAACTTCTAGCAAATTCCTCTCAGCCATCTCTTTTCAAAGCTAAAGAGACCTATCCTGCATAGCCACTCATCATAAAGAAGATGTTCAATTTTCTATCATTTTTGTTGTCCTCTGCACCTTTTCTAGTTCCACTATGTCTTTCTTGAGATCAGGTAATCTTAAAAAAAAAAAAAGTGGACTGGCTTTCTGCACACACATTATAGCCCTTTGCTACCCAGACTACATTGTGTGTGTCTGTCTCTGTGTCTCTCTCTCTGTCTGTGTGTGTGTCTGTGTCTCTGTCTGTTTGTGTCTCTGGGTCTGTGTGTGTCTCTCTCTGTCTGTGTGTGTCTCTCTGTCTGTGACAGGCTAGAGGGTTTTGTTTTTTTTATCTTTCCAATTAGCAGTAGAGACCTTTTGATCCTTCTGCAACCTTTGAACACATTCAAATAAAAGACAGCAGCCAAAAGTGTCTATAGAACAAGAAAAGGAACTACATGGGTAATGTAACAGCTGATTGATAAGTGGCAGAATGTTCTCTGGGCGAGAGAAAGGAATGTTCCTTTTCAGTGTGAGACTAAGGAGGCATGGCCTGGAATACCAAGAGCACAGCCACACGACTGGGAGCGGGGTACTGTGGAACAGCTTCTTATGTTAACAGCCCTTCCCTCCTCCCACTCCTACATTATTTCTGAACATAAGAGATTACCTAATCATAAACACTATTCTAATCAAAACAATCAGAAGTCTAAGTATAACACTAAAACCCTTCATTACCCAGTCCCTGGTAATGCTACAAACCATCTAGCGAGCTCAACATAAACTGACAGGAGTAGGATGCAAAGAGGCCTTGCTGGAAGCAACGAAGAGAAAGCGATTATCCTCAAAATACTGATATCTTCCATATTCAGAGGAAAATCATGTTTTTGCAGTGGCAGCAATCATTGTGAACATTAATGAGCTATTATTTTTCATTCCTCTTCAGTGCTGCTAAAAAGCTTTTACAATTAGGCCCACTGTGAAGTGCTTATCTACAAAAATACTTTGACATCTACACATGCATATAGTAAAATAAGCTACTCATTCATTTTTGCAAATATTATACTTGATCAATTTACAAATGAAGGATAACATCTTACTGTTTTAAGAATGTACACACACACTAATAAATGTGTATATATTAGAAAAAAGATGTTCTGTACAGTTTAGTACTTTGCTCTTAGTATAGCGTTCATTCCATACTCAAAATCATTCAGAAAACAATTTAAACTAAGAAAATATCGGTTCTCTCCAGTATCATATGCAATCATCATCATCTGCAAAGATAAATACTTCAAAAATAGCACATGCAGGTGACATGCTTGATTTTATTTTGCTTTAAAATGGTCTTCTGGCAACTTAAATGGTTTACAGGTCATAGTTGCTCCATTTACTCACTGTAGCCCTAGTAGAAATAACATGAAATTTAGGTAGCTGCCTGCTAAAAAAAAGGAACAAATCCTAAAATATTTCCCCATACAATTGTGTTTCAGATTAGCAAAGGAGCACTTCAAATAGCATGGCGAGCAGCTAGAACATGCCCTAGAATCACAGAATTAACACATTATGCAAAGTGAAAATTCCATTCTTGCAAATTGGCTTATTAGCAGAATATATACACTAAGGATGCCTACAAGTCATGCTTAAATAGATAATTCGGCTTTGTTTCCAGAATATCTGTTATTGATAGATGAATCTGAACAACTGAATTGATCGAGGGAGTTATGATCCAAGTCTCTCTTTATTTTATATTCTACTTTAAAGACACTTCAAAGCAGATTACATTCAGGTACAGTAGGTACTTCCCTGTCTCAAGAGGGCTTACAATCTAAGGGCCTCATTTACTAAGCATTTTTCCCCACAAACACAGAATGAGAGAAAAGCCTTAGTAAATCAGGCCCCAAGTGTCTATAGTAAAAAATGCTTTGTATACGCAGCCCTAAGTGTGTTCCTGAAGCAATAGAGGGTGACATGACTTTGTCAAAGTTCACAAGGAGCAGCAGCTGGATTTGAACTCTGGTTTCCCTGGTTCATATCCTACTCCTCCACTCATTAGACATTAATAGTTTAACCAGTTTGTCTAATTTCAGTTCCAACTTTAAAAAAGGGAACGATGTAATAAACATGATCAATTTTAGCTCACATTTCTTTATTCAGATGGTTAAAATTAACTCCCAACGCAGAAAGCTAAGGGTGTTCTATTGCATTGAAGCACGCTAACCCAAATAATTCCTGCAGAAGTCATGGTTACTACGCATAATATACAATTTATGCACATAAAACGTTGTTGGCACGGAAAACAGTGTGCACAAATTGTCTTCTGCACATATAGCATAATTTAGACATAAAATACAATCTGCATAAAACTGTTCTATGCACAGAAAACTTGATTTGTGCATAAATTGTGTTTTATGCATAAATTGTGTTTTATGCACATCATTTGCAAGTACAGGACCCCCACACCATGAACAGGTTCAGCCCCAAAGACTAACATTAGTCCAAGCTTTGAGCAGGAGTTACATTTCTAGCATTAAGAAACCATGTGTTATGCCCACCTGCCTCTCTGCATTGGGGAGGAATAGCTAATGCCTACCTTAACATGGGATTTAGATGGAGGAGCACAGTTTTACCCAGGTTTGTGTGCATATTTACAGGTGCAAAACTCCTTGCTGCCTCTGGAATACAGTTTGTGCACAGAAAATGTGTGTGCATTCATAGATAAAACCCTGCACACAGTGCAGTGCACCTAATTATACTGGCGCTTTGAAGTGGAATAGATTCCTTTAACGTCCGGACACCTGTTCCTGAAGGACTTTTCTATGATGGAGAAATTTGGGTTATAAATAAATTAATAAAACCCTAAAAAAATCTAAATTTAATCATTTTGTGCTACTAGAAACTTAAAAAAAAAAAAAAAAAAAAAAAAAGAGTTCCATGGAGAATTTTGATATTGGAGAAAAATCATTTCAGAAAATCCTGCAAATTTGTGTAGACGTCCCAATATCTGAAAACAAACAAAGAGTGAAGTTGCAGGATCACTGTACAATGTTTTCTAGCTCCAACAGCATTTTGAGCTGCTCCTCGCTTTTCAGTCATAGTTGGGGGCACTACGAGGATGTTATATTTAGAAATGGGGCTCTTTTGAAGCAACCTCATCCGCACCTCGAAGGATTAAAGCTTACTCTTCTGTAAACTATGGACTCACCTGGCAGTTTCTCAGCAAATGCAGCTCTGAATGTATTTTAAAACAGTACAGTAACAAATATACTGACTGTCTTAGGATGCAAATTCACTATTACTACATACTGGGTTGAATGTTATACTGTCTTCATTGTTTTTCTTACATTAAAAGAGAAAATATCTAAATATCTGCTATAACGATATGCAGGATAAACATTACGCCCCACTGGGCCATGCAAGAAAGCACCCAACTGGTGGCTGGAGGCAATAAGAACATCAAAAAGGAATGAAAAGAGACAAAAAGACTGAGACAGAGAGTTGCCTTTCTGCATATTTACAGAATTATTAAGACAACTGTCCACATATAAATTAAGAAAGAAATAACAGGTATGGAGACTCAGTAAGGTAGACTAAATGGTATACTTGCTTTCAAGTTTTACATTTTTCAGGCTGTACGTGGGACTACTGCGTTAAACATGAAAACGTACAACTAATAGAAAAGCCGGTCAATAAAGGTTTATAACATGGATGCTCAGCTCAGTGGAGTGATGTACTCCTCTCTTGCCTCTACACTCGATCCTGTCTGCTAACCCCCCCCCCCCCAATTCAGCCATTCCACTCTCTGAATTCCCTTACCCCAATACACGAATCAATTTAGCACTGCAATACAGTAAGCTCCCAGGCTCTTTCCTTCCATATACACTAAAGTCCCCCCACCCCCATAACAGCACAATAGAGAGCCTCTAATTCCTTAAGGGATCGTGGGACTGAAGGAGTGTATGAGTGTGTGTCTGTCTGTGTGAGTAGGCTATGTGGATGTTGTGTCCCAGGGAGTGGAGGGCATGTGGTAAGGGAGGTGGCGTTCGGCGTATGTATATGACTGTGTGAATGGGGAGTGTGGGTATCTCGCTGGGTGAGGAGTGTGAGATTCAGTGGCATAGCCAGAACTGTATTTTTGGAGGGGCCCAAGGTCAACATAAGTGGGCAGTAGGCATAAAGGTTTGAGCCCTATTAGTTGTACTCTTATCAATAAATACCACCTTAGAATGCATCTGACAATGGATTTCATTGTAGTCTGCAACATTTATCAACATTAAAAATAGCTTAGTGATCTGTATTAATTTATTTTATATGTATTGTAGTTTATAAATCCACAACAATATCATATAAAAAGTAAACAAAGAACAATTCACAGAAACATCAGATACAATCATGTACTAAAACAAACATCAATGTTTTCTTTTATGAATCCTCTTTCCAAAAATGCAGAATATATCATAACTACAATAAAACAGCAGTACTCATAAGAATCATAAGAACTTAAGATTTACTGGGTGCAGAGCAGAACTAGGATTGTTCATATTATAACCCAAAAAAAAAAAAAAGAGCAAATAAGATCCCCACGCAATCACAACAAAATACAAAAAAGGAATCTACAATATTAATATCTCATGGTACCCAAAATTTTCTTATATTTTTATAATTAATTTTTTATTCAAAGTATTATTGTAGAAAGAACCACATAAGCAAGCCTGACAACATGCCTTATAGCCTTAAAAGGCCATCCGGACAACTCAATCATTTGCGGTTTAACATTATAGATTTCTCAAAATTTTTTAAATGTTTAGATTTTTCAACAAATTCTTATTGCTCTGACAATCATTTGAAAACTAAGAAGATATATCCCTTGTGCTAATGGCTCGACAACGGCCGATGTTTCGCATATCCTGCTTCTTCAGAAGCCATATATCTGTTTAATTCTCAACCAAACAGTTGGGAATTATAACCCAACATGCAAAAAAATATATATATATATTCAGATTCAGGTGTCACTTCACTAACAGCAAAACAAACTTCTTCCACTGCCAAGCACTTTGTGAAGTAATACAAACCCCTACAAAAATATAATAAAACCATCTAGAACCTTGCCATACCAGCAGTAACTCTCAGGACTTAAATAGCAGCAAGGCAAACATTACACCTGGCCCTAGAACAATAATACATTACCTACTGGGCAAACAAGCCAGACTGCTACAAATCCCTACAGAGGAACTACACGCTAGCTAAAATACTGCACCTCTAACACACTTGCGCAACACAGACAAAATAAAAAACTATAAGTTAGCTAACTATCTAATATAGAATAAGAAACTATAAATTAGAAACAGAATCACGCAGATAAGACTGAAATTGAAAACCCAAGAAACCAGACTCTGTGAACAGTGGAATATTGAAGAAAAAGTAAAATACAAATATATAAGAAATGCACATTGCACTGAAAGTCAAAATTTTTTTTTTTACCTTTGTTGTCTGATCTTATTTTTCTAATCAGTTGGTCATAATCTTTTTTTCCCCTTCTCTGTCTTTTCCAAATTCCTTTTTAAAGGTCTCTTTTATTCTGTTTCTTTTTTCTTCTCCTGTCTTCTTTCTTTCCTCCCTCATATAGGCCTCCCATTCCCACACACTCTCTCTTATCCATTCTCACATGCAGGCTCTCAATCTCATATACTCTCTGTCACAAGCAGGTTCCTCCACTCCTACATGTCTGCTCTCTCTCACATCACAGAATCTCATGCCCACATACTCTCTTTCCCACAGGTGCTCTCTCTCAAAAGCACACTCACACATGCTCTTTCACACACAAACGACACACAGGCTTCTCACTCCCAACCATGCCCTCTCAAATACACACTCACACAGGCTTCTCACACCTATGCTCTCTCTCACACATACACACAGGCTTCTCACACCTATGCTCTCTCTCTCACACATACACACAGGCTTCTCACACCTATGCTCTCTCTCACACATACACACACACAGGTTTCCCACTCCTACATACTCTAACAGGGATCTCCCTCTTTCCGGGACCTCCTTGCTGCGACAGGCCTTCTTCTCGGGCCATGCAGGATGAAGTCACTGACGGCCCTCCGCCAAGTCTCCTCTTCTCAGGCCTTGCGGGATGAGCTCCACAATGGCCCTGCATCGGGTCTCCTCTTCTTGGGCCGTACGGGATGAGTTCTATGACGGCCTGGCACCAGGCAATGCCGATTGCGTGGGCTTGAGCACAAAGCGGGTGGGCTACTGCCCACCCAGGCCCACCTGTGGCTTCGTCACTGGTTAGATTTTTTGCGTGTGGGTGTCTGTGGGGGAAGGGTGAGGTGGTATATTCATGGCACAACCTTTCCCACTTGCACCTCCTTTCTTCTTCGCTCCCCCCTTCATCTCTTTCCTGTAACCCCTCTCTCACACACACTCTTGCGTCCTGTTCCTCTTCTCTCTTTCCCTGGGGTTGAATAAGTACGTGAATTTGTCTGGATGCTGTGAGCATTCATGTCAGACTCTGAGTATATATGTAAATATATATCTATATATAAATTCATATATTTATATATAATACATATATGCACACACAAATATATATGTATATATGTACAATTACACCCGCTTAAAGGTGTTAGTGTGGGGGAGCTGACAGATGCTTCTGCCTGATACAGGCATCTGTTAATTTCTTTATTTATTTTGACTTGATAGTTTCCTTCTCTCTATCATACACAGTTCAATCAGAGCGAGGGCTGGAATCTGGTGCCATAACCCTTCGCTCATAATTATCTGGTGATTTAACACCCCCCCCCCCCCCTTTATAGCCTCTCCCCCCAACCTACCTAGTCTGGTCACCGCAGTGATCGTCCCATGTCAGCAGCAATGCACCAGGGCTCCTTCCAGAACCCTGCAATCATGGGCTTTGAATCCAGCAACTAGGCACCACCCTTAGACAATGACCAAAGCTCTTTCTCTGAGGGCTGTGAGTGCTTCCTCCCAGCTGACCCATGGAGTGGAAGACACAACCTGGGGACTGCACAACCACTGAGCCCTCAGGCTAGCCCTCTGTGCCAGTTAATTTTTATAAGCATTTTGAACACTCCC
The DNA here is from genome assembly GCF_901001135.1 of Rhinatrema bivittatum. NCBI lineage: Eukaryota > Metazoa > Chordata > Amphibia > Gymnophiona > Rhinatrematidae > Rhinatrema > Rhinatrema bivittatum. The sequence continues at coordinate 167,168,161 of NC_042621.1, forward strand.
CCAGTGTGAGAGATCCACATGCATTTCTATCCAATCTCTCCTTTTATTTTAAAATTTGATAGAGACTGGTGGGGCTTACAGTGATTCCTCAGCACTTCTTTTGGTGACATTTATTTTAAAGTTTTCATATACCGCCTAGGACGGAGAACCATGCTAGGCAGTTTACAGCAAAACGTGAACAATAATACAAAAATAATTACCATACTAAATCAATAACATAACAGCTAAATAAAACATAGAACACAATCATTAGCAAATTAAAACAGCACATTAATTCAGGGAACAGCCGTTCAAAAATAGTGAGCTTGTGGTGAACAAGTCCTGTCTCTGTCCTCACTGCCTTCTCCATGGAGGCTGGTCTGCTGTCCGGTTTTGTTAATGTAGGTGTGCCTTGGGCTTGAAAAGGTTACTGCCTTCACTCAGTGTTTGCCTCTGCAAGCCTAGTGGTTATGGGAGCAGACCGAGCCAGGGAAGACAGGGTTCAAATCCCATAGACGCTCCTTGTGACTGAAGGCAAGTCACTGCAGCTTGGAAACACTTTGGGATGGGCCTTTTTAGACTGCCGTGGATAAGTGCTGTCCATTTAGCTCCGAGCATGATCATGCAACCCACTTATGTGACTCAGTGAACGGCTGTGTTCAGAGAAGAGACTGAATGATTACTGCAGATATAGATACTATGTTTCACCTCTGTGCAAACACCATTACAAAAACTGAAAACAGGCTATGATCAGAGCACACCCAGTTGTAATGTTTTTGCTCTGGTGAAGTGAAAAAAAAAAAAAAGCAACAAAACTCTTCTTCTCTGTGTTTACAGAGCCTCAGGAAATACCACGACAAACATTCCAGCTCTACAGCAGAGAGAGAGAGACCATGTGACCTACAAGCATAGCTTGAGTTGGTTCTGGAAGGATTCTTCTCTTTTTCTGTTTCCTCATGGAATGCAAAAGGAAAGATTCTTTTACAAGACAAAAAGGTCAAACGCTGCCTCTTCTGAAGTCTTCCTTTAAAGAGGAATGTTCTTCACTGTTTGGCTACAGACTTTGCAAGCACGTAAAGAAAATTCATTTATGCAAAACATTTTTTTGCAACAAGAATATATTTTTATTAGGTATAGAAACATTCAATTAAAGTAGTGACTACTGGATTAAGCCATAACATACTCAGCTTAGAACAGGGGTGGGAAGAGGGAAAAATTGTATTATTTTTTGTTCGGTTTTTTTGAATGTTTATTACATTTCTTTAGTTTAAAAAATACTGAAAAAAAATCAAAAGACAGAAAGAAAACAGGGCCTCCTAGGGCATCTTGTGCCTCCCACCCAGAAAAATGCCAGGGCTGGAATCCTACCAGCCTCCATTTACCCAGTCTGGGGGAGGGGGGATCCACAGACACGGCTTAGGCTCCTTGTGTGGGGCCTAGGCAGAGGTCGCGGTGACCTACCGCAGCCTAAGCCTACGCAAGGTCGAGGCTTAGGCCTGGCCTAGGAGTTAGAGCCAGCTGGGCCTGAAGCCTCAGCTTGTTAGGACTAGGCAGGTAGCCACGACCTTGGCCCAAGCCCTATGCAAGGCTCAGGCTTGGAGGCCTGGACATGACAATTGGGCCTCAACCCAAGCCAGGGCACTGGTCTAGGCTGGATGCCGGGTTCCGACACCACAACCTCATCCCAGACCTGATGCCAGGGCCCGGAGTCAAACACCTGGGCCTCAGCCTAGGCCCAACGCCACAGCCTGGCCTAGTGGCTGGGTCCCAACACCTGGACCCGGGCCCAGGCCTCAGTGTGCCTCTTCTGCACCTTCTTTCTTTGGCTCTTCTTCACCACTTCTCCAAACTGAAGTCGTCTGCTGGAGTTGTTACACTTGAGTTAATTAACTTCAGCGCAGTCTCCCCAGTAGAGGGCACAGTTTTGAAGTACGGCAGTTGAATTAGCTGCCGTACATCAAATTGTTACCCTCTGCTGGGGAGGATGCATCACAGTAACTTAAATCCAGCGCAACGACCCCAACAGATGGCGTGAATTGGCAAAGAAGAGCCAAAGAAAGATGACACAGAAGAGGAGCTCTGAGCCCTGGGCTTGACCCTGCATCACGCTTGGGCATAGGCCACGACCCCTAGGACTGACCGGTAATTTTTTTTTTTTTTTTTTTAAGTTTTTCAAAACAAAGCAAGGCTCTGACGAAACTTTGTCGGAATTTAACTTGTTCCTTTTAGAAAACAATCTGAAACAAAATAGGAAATGAGAAAATTTCCTACTGTTTTTCCTGAATGCCAATCCCTAGTTTAGAATGTTGAAAAACATGGCATGAATACAAATCGAGATTTCTGAAAAAGCATCAGCATATGATTTTAAAAAATGTAGTAGTGGTATTTGTAGGTATAATAAACAAAACCCTTCAAATTCCCCTTATTTGTTTCCTTTAGTTTGCTCTTATTCCCGAGAAATTAGTATTCAAAATTAGAAAACACTACCAGTTTGGCCACTCCCATTATCATGAAAGTAAATCAGAAGCAGCCAAGCAAACATCCATGCTGGCCTACTGCACCAATACATGTAAAACATGGATATTTCATCAGTAGTGGAGGAGAGGACACGGGAACAGAATAACTTTTATATCAAGTTTGGGGCTCAGTATATCAAAACATAAACAGAGCCAGAAAATATTCAAATTCATATTTTGAGGACATTAGTTAATAATGCTTCTTTCAAGCAACAGTTCAACTTTGCAAAATTATAGATCGCTGAACACAAGGGTGGGTTACTTCGTCTAGACACACTTAAAACTTTTTAGTTTAGGATACATAGTTGGTTTAGATGGAAAAAGAACAGAGATCTGTGACATCCAAACAATTTCTGATCACTTAACAGCTCTCACTACTTCATAAACAGGGGAAAGCAGAGTTGTTTATCTATAACAGGTGTTCTTACAGGACAGCTGGATGTCAGTCCTCACACATGGGTGACATCTGATGGAACCAAGCACGGAACTTTGATCTCAAAGATTCTACAGCTTTCAGCATCTCTACTGAGCATATGCAGCTGTAGTCACCTCCCTCCCCTGGGCAGATCCCCTCAGCCCATGATATTGCTAAATCATGGAGAAACCAACTTTCCGGGGAAGTGTGAGGTTATTCTGAGGACTGACATCCTGCTGTTCTTAGAGAACAGCAGTCAGAGGTAAGCAAGTCTGCTTTCTCAGAGGAGAAGCAGGATGGCAGAGCTCACACATGGGTGAATTCCAAGCTACAGGCTGGCCAAGAAAAAAGTGGGTAAATCTTTCCCCCTATTGTTTGTCAGGCAGCTGACCCATAATGGGCTCTAGGAGGGTAAAGACTTGGGTTCTACACATCAAAGAGACCCATAGGACAGACACAAAAACCCTGATGCGCAGCATAGGCCCTTAAGGCAGGGGTATGATACAAACTCACAGCAAGAAGCCCACTTTGCTGCACAATAAGCAATGCAGTCAGAGATTCTGTACTGCTAATTCTGACAAACACCAGTAACCCCAGGAAAGAGCACAAATCATTAACTAAGAGAAAGAGCTCCTGGACAAAGACCACATAGATTTTCTTCAGTGTCACAAGAGAAAATGGGGCCAGAGAGCCCTCCAAAAAGAAAACTGTGGTTCACTAGTATCAGAAGAAGAAGAACCGATTACATTCGTACAGTTATGCCCAAGGGCTTCCATGGTGCTCAATGGCACTTGACAGCATCGAGGGCGTCTGAATGAACAAAGCAATATGGAACTTAGTTTGAATAAGATGTTCTAGAATGACTTGTGGCCACCTCTTAGCAACTGGTTTAAAATTAATACAAGGTATTTTGACATGTTCAGTGAGTTTTAACTGTAGGACTTTTCAATATTCCAGGTGAATGACAAGCTAAAATGACTGCAGTTCATTTTGAAATAACCAATACTAAGGAAGAGTCTGAAAATGTATAATGGTGTGTGACAACCTTTAACACTGTAATACAAACTAGAGAATTATTTCTTAAACACTAAGAATCTCTCAAGACAACAGAGCATTCATTTCCTTCATCTGGTTACCACTGTAATTATCAGTGCTTTCCATCCATCACCAGCCACAGATGAAAATGCCAGTATGGGGAAGTCATGGTCTAACCACTGTTATTGCTCACTTAGTCACTGGTATGTCAGTTACCTGTTGTCGTACTTGGATATAAATGTTTTGAACTCTAAAGAAAATAGGAAAAAGCATAAGCATTGTCAAGTTCAGTATAAAGCATTGATAAGACAGGCTAAGAGAGAATTTGAAATTAAGTTGGCTGTAGAGGTAAAAACTTATAATAAAATCTTTTTAAAATATATCCAAAGCAGGAAACCTGCGAGGGAGTCGGTTGGACCTTTAGATGACCAAGGGCTTAAAGGGGCTCTTAGGGCAGATAAAGCCATTGCAGAAAGACTAAATTAATTCTTTGCTTCTATGTTCACTAATGAGGATGCTGGGGAAATACCAGTCCTGGAGATGGTTTACAAGGGTGGTAAGTCAGATGAACTGAACCAAATCACTGTGAACCTGGAAGATGTATTAGGCCAGATTGACAAACTAAAGAGTAGCAAATCACCTGGACCAGATGGTATGTACACCAGGGTTCTAAAGGAACTCAAAAATGTAATTTCAGATCTATTAGTTAAAATTTCTAATCTATAATTAAAATCATCCATTGTACCTGAAGACAGAAGGGTGGCCAATTTAACCCCAATATTTAGAAAGGGCTCCAGGGGTGATCCGGAAAACTATAGACCAGTTAGCCTGACGTCAGTGCTGGGAAAAATAGTGGAATCTATTCTAAAGATCAAAATCAGAGCATATAGAAACTAAAAGACATGGTTTAATGGAACAAAGTCAGCATAGATTTACCCAAGGGAAGTCTTGCCTCAAAATTCTGCTTCATTTTTTTTTGAAGGGGTTAATAAATATGTAGATAAATGTGAACTGGTAGATGTAGTATATTTGGATTTTCAGAAGGCGTTCAACAAAGTCCCGCATGAGAGGCTTCTAAGAAAACTAAAAAGTCATGGGATAGTAGGCGATGTCCTTTTGTGGATTACAAACTGGTTAAAATACTGGAAACAGAGAGTAGCATTAAATGGTCAATTTTCTCAGTGGAAAAGGGTAAACAGTGGAGTGCCTCAGGGATCTGTACTTGGACCAATGCTTTTCAATATATTTATAAATAATCTGGAAAGAATACGACGAGTGAGGTAATCAAATTTTCAGATGATACAAAATTACTCAGAGTAATTAAATCCCAAGTGGATTGTGATAAATTGCAGAAAGACCTTGCAAGACTAGAAGATTCGGCATTCAAATGGCAGATGAAATTTAATGTGGACAAATGCAAGGTGTTGCATTGTGTAGTTACACAATGTTAGGTTCCATATTAGGAGCTACCACCCAGGAAAAAGATCTAGGCATCATAGTGGATAATACATTGAAATAGCTCAGTGTGCTGCAGCAGACAAAAAAGCAGACAGAATGTTAGGAATGATTAGATGGGGAATGTTGAATAAAACAGAAAATGTCATAATGCCTTTGTATCGCTCCATAGTGAGACCTCACCTTGAATACTGTGTACAGTTCTGGTCACCACATCTCAAAAAAGATATAGTTGCACTGGAGAATGTACAGAGAAGGGTGACCAAAATGATAAAGGAGATGGAGTGGCCCCCCTATGAGAAAAGGCTAAAGAGGTTAGGGCTGTTCAGCTTGAAGAAGAGATGGCTGAGGGGGAATATGATATAGAGGTCTAGAATGGGTAAATGTGAAACGTTATTTACTCTTTCGGATAATAGAAGGACTAGGGGGCACTGCAAGAAGTTAGCAAGTAACACACTTAAAACTAATCAGAGAAAATTATTTTTCACTTAAAGCACAATTAAGTTCTGGAATTTGTTGCCAGAGGATGTTGTTAGTGCAGTTAGTGTAGCTGGGTTTAAAAAAGGTTTGGGATAAGGTCTTGGAGGAGAAGTCCATTAGGGAATAGCCACTGTTATTACTGGCATCACTAGCATGGAATCTACTTATTTTTTGGGTACTTACCAGGTACTTTTAGCCTATATTGGCCACCGTTGGAAACAGGATTCTGGGCTTGATGGACCCTTGGTCTGACCCAATATGGCAATTTCTTATATTCTTAAGTTGAATAGTCTTGCAGAACAATTAATCAAAATAAGAGGTACAGAAGCTCATCTACTCAGACAATGATCATTCCCCTTGTGCAATCTTAAGCAGGAAAAGGTCAACTAAATGACCCTAGAAATACCCTACACTTGCTGCAATTCCATTTTTTTTTCTGATGCATGTAACAAGTAGCCCAGTGGAAGGTGGGGGCGGGGGGATGATGAGATGAGGACTCAATTCATTTAAAGGCATTAGCTAAAAATATTTAGTTACACTTGTAATATTCTTAGAATGTCTATTCTTGTTTGTTTCCTTTGCTTTTATTTATTTATTTATTTATACAGGGAGATCAAAAATTATGTCTGTAACTAGAATAGCATGAAAAAAAAAAACAGTAAGAGTAGAGCAAGTCTTACCTTAGTGTCCAACAAGGTTTATTCTAGCAGATGCTCATCTATATTTTCTCAGTATCCTTACTTGATAAGATCCATCTTCCTTTAAAAATAAAAAATACAAATGATTGCACTGTTAGGTGATTGCTTCTTTTTTAAATATCTGGTAAATAAAAATACATAACTGTACTTTTGTATTTTCGTGTGGAAGGAGAAAATTAGTCTATCATATTGAACAGAAAGCCAACACATGGTTGATACTGTGACCAGGGGCCAGTGTTGTGGCACACAGGTATATATACTACTAAATTATGGGCCGGGACATTTTAGACAAACAAAAAAACAATTTAAAAAAGCCAATGAAAAAGGTGAAATCTGTAGCTTACAAAAATATACCTTTTGAAATGCATTTCTAATAATATAAAATGTGTAACCATGTGCAAATCTCTATTACTGATATATGGGTCTTCCATCACAAACTGGTACAAGATAACATACAAAGAGGAACACCATTGAAGACATGAAGTATGAAATCATTCATTCCCCATTGGCAAGCATGGTAATACAGATGTGTGCAATGAATCTCTAAGTTAACAGAAGTTGACACAACCTCTATATGGTATAAAGGTGAACAAGAATTTTTTCAGTAAATTTTAATGCATAATTACTATTTATTTGTAATTCTGTATAGATTTAAAATAAGAAAACAGTAAATATGATGTGCAAATGTTTGTGCTTTGGCAGTTTCCAAGTATTTCTTGTAGCCAGTTAAGAGTCTTTCTTTTCTTCTTTCTGGAAATTTTTTCCCAGTCTTCCTTGCAGAACTCTTCTAGCAAAGAAATATTCTTAGATCTCCTTGCATATACTGTATATTTTAGATCTCCTCACAGATTTACAATAATATTCAAGTCTGGAAACTGAAGGCTATTCCAAAACTTTCATCTTTCCTTCCTGTATGTACTTCATGTTTGTCATGCTGAAATATCCAACCTCTTTTTAGCTTCAATTTCTTAACTGACTGTGGTGCATTAGCTTCTAGGAGATGTTGATATTTAGTTGAACCCATTTTTCCTTTCACTCACACAATCTTTCCTGTGCCACTGGCTGCAACAAAACCCCAAAGAATAGATCCATCCAGGTGCTTAACAATTGGCAAAATGTACTTTTCATCAAATATTTCACCCTTTTTTCTCTAAATGTACCTTGTATGTTTTGGACTGAAGAAATTAAAATTGAACTGTTCAGCCATAACCATTCTATTCCAAAAAGATTCAAGTTTATCAAGATTTTACTTTGCATACTTTAAACAATGACTCTTGGATTGAGGATATAGAAAAAGGTTTCCTTCGGACCTGTAGATCATTGTTGTATAAGCAATGCTGTATTGTGCACCTCTGCACTACTCTAGTAGCAGCTAAACTTTTCAGGTGGCCATTTAGAGTGCTCTCTGGGTTCTATTGTGCAGTTCTCACCAGTTTCTGGGCAGTTCTATCAGGGATTTTTTTTGGTTTTCCAAAACTTACCCTGACCTCAACAGTGCAATGTAACTTTTATTTCTTAACAATGTTTCTGACAGTTGAAATTGCTAGCTGGAAACATTTAGACAGCTTTTCATAGCCTTTCCCTGTTTTGTAAGAGTGAATTGTCTTCATTTTCATATATGCTCCGATAGCTACTTAGAGGAGTCCATGATTGTTTAAATTACAGAGAACAACTAACTGAGTCAGATTATTTTTTTAAACTATAAAATTGCCTTTACCTGACTAACTGAAGGCCTAAGACGTCAATCAACATTTTGAGCCTTAACAATTTAAAAAAAAAACAGTCATAAATCAACCGGGTGTCCAAATTTTTGCACATGCCATATTAACTTTATTTTCAATCTGTTAAAATCAACAAATAAATAGTAATTTTGCATTAAACACTGCAAAAAAATAGATATGTTTAACTTTGTGATAATACTATATCTAACAGACTACACAAAAGTAGCAATATATACAGTATTCAAAAAATTATCCACCTTAACTAAATGCCTTGATAGCCCAAATGCAGAATTATCCAATTTTTGTATATATTTTGTTCAGTCGGGGAAGAATTACAAATAAGAGCTCTACAGATGGTTAAGTATCATATCTTTTATTGTGCATAAACAAAAATAACAGAAAAGGACTAAAGGGTGGTCAATGTCTATATAGAAGCACCAACAGCATAAGCAATAGTGAAAAGTAACCAAGTATGATGGCCCCCCCCCCCTTAATAATTATGCACTTGCTGGATATATTAGAGCTAACAAGACATTCATTGAAGATGGATCATTTTCTTTGAGTTTAACTTCATACATGCAGAGAAGTTGTGTTTCCTTCTGTTTACTTAAAGATTCATTGATATATACAATTTGACAGGGTGGCTAGTTTGCAAACCTTTACTATAGGTCTGAGATGGAAAACTAACCCTATTACAAGGACTGCCAACTCTGGTTCCCAAGAGCCTCAAAACAGGTCTGCTTTTCAAGAAGGTCATAAAATAGATATACATGTAATGGAGACAATGCAAGCAATGCAAGCAAATCTATTTTATGAATATTCATTATGACTCTCCTGAAAATCGGGTTTGTTTGTGGCTCTTGAGGACTGAAGTTAACCATTCCTGCACTACTGGATGCCTTTTGGATTGCAGTTTCTTTTCTACACAATGGCACTGATTTTCAAAATGTGCATTGAGATCTGGCCCATAAATGCAACCAAATATGTACATATTTACTAATATCATATACATGGAAACTATACCAGTATACTGTTTGGGTTTTACAACCAGTATACTGTTTGGGTTTTACAATTTGTTTACAAAGTTGTGTACTGGAATACACGGTTGGTGTAAGTGGGTTTTGTTGTGATTCTTAACATTAAAACATAAAATAGACCACTCTATACAAATCTGACGATTATGGAAAGAAACTCCTTCACATTGAAAAATTCACAGGCAAATGCTTTTGCAAGTTGACAAGGCCTATAAGGATGTTATTTTTAAGCAGGCGAGTGGTGTGCAAACAATTAGGATTGTTTCTTTATTTTTAGACCACATTTTCTTGGTCTCTGATCACATCTCTTGGTATTTGATGACTTTCTCTCTCTCCAAACTTTGTACAGAATAGTTGTTTAGTATTGACACTTCTATTAGTAATGCTGTTTTTTCTCAAGGGCAGGCCATCCCTGCGCATAGGCAGAAAAACAACCCAGGCCGTTTTCTAGTCAAGCATTTTATTGGTTGGTCTTGGAATTAATAATTATGCTGTATGATTTATACAAAGAATGTACAGAAGAATGACCAACATTAATTGTAAACAAACTAAGAAACTGGCAGAGGGAGTAGGGGGGCATTGGGGTTAAGCTAGGGGTGGAGCTTGGTTGTTGTCCCCCCCCCCCCATATCCAAAAAAGCATTCTGCTGCCCCTGCAGCTAACATTAGGCCTGCAATTTGTACAACCAGAATTAGCTGGATAATTTTACCCAGCTAGCACCGAATATTAGTGCAAGCCAGGTAAGCTTAAGCTACTCCCCTGACCTGTTTCTTTTTTATCCAGCTAAGTTTTAGTCGGGTCTTATCAAACTTGCAGGGAGAGTTATTGTTCTTTGAATTATAGTTCTGTTTTGGAGAGTGACAGCTGTTTCCGTCTTGCTTTTCCCCATCCATCCACCCACTCCATCCCCATCTCCCCTTATAGATATTACTCATTTATTTATATACTTTTCCCACCCACTTTTATCTTAGGATAGTCTCAAAGTGGATTACAACAGAGAACAAAGTACACTCAATGCATGGTAATGAAATGATACAGGTACAATCTGTAGATATGAGGTGAAGTAGGAATCTTGGGTGAAGAAGTATCTATAAATAGATAAGTAGGGGGTACCTATCTTAGAATGGGAAGTGGTAAAATGTGGGTGTACAAATATACAGTTGTCTTATACTGAGGAAATTAGCAATTATGTAGAATTAGCCAAGAGGTAGACAGATATGAGCTTGAGATTGGGAGAGAGTTCAGGTGGTCATGAAGTGGCTGTAGAATCTTGGGGAAAGCCTGGCTAAATAGCCAAGCTTTACATTTTTTTCTGGAAGGTGAGGCAGTCTGTTTTCAAGGCACAGGGTCAGTTGTATGCTGAACCATCTTTTAGAGCCAAAGCAGCTGAATGCACAAAAGTCCAGAGCATGAAAGTCTTGCAGAAGTCAGTGGGAGAATGATAGGAGTGACAATTGAGATCATCAAAATTGTCTCTTAGGAGTGTTTTGGAAAAAAAAAAGTTGTGATAAATTCTGAGGCACATTGATTAACACACTTAAATTAGGGGATAGGGAGAAAAATTATACTTAAAAAAGTGTTTGTAATAGGAACCAGTTAGTACTTTGAACAACTAAATGCAAAAGAAGCCCTCAATCAATCTTGGTGTGAAGACTAATAGCCATTTAGGAGTTTGAGAAATAAATTTAGCATAATAGTAGTCAATTAGCAGCCTTATGCAAACAGTGTAAGGGTAACATTAACCTCAATTAAAATGGAAAGAAATAGTTGGTTTATTATAGATCATAGGAAAAAAAGATTAGGAATAATTAATTGCCATTGATTGGGTAAAATTATGTTTTATACCAGAAAGGGGGAGAGTAAGTGATTTAGGACAAAGTTTTGTCTTATTCAATAAAAAAAAAAAAAAAACCCAGTACATTTCAGGAAAAGCTTAATTGGCAGTACCTTATTAGAGCTTGGGTAATTAATTCTAGCTGTCCTGGTTTACCCTAAGCAACGAAAAAAGCCACACTAAACTACACACCTCATAGGTACTCAAATACATATAGTAGTCTAAAAGGATGATAAACCACTTCATAGCAACACTTGAGCAAGCAAACAGGACTACAAACAGGGATACTGAGAGTGAAGGTGGAATTATAGATTCCACAGGCTAACTGATTTTACTTGCAAGATAGTTGTGTAAAAAGTAGCACCTTGGATAGGTCTTTCTAATTTCTTTCAACAGACAGCAGAAAGTGGTGATGCTCTTGCCACTGTAATAAGGGCCTTGGCTCTTGGTCACTTTTTGGTAGGACAAACCGGGATAGATAGGAAGGTGGTCTTGTGGTCTATTTTGTGGTGGATGTTTTGTTTTTAATGGACTTTTTTTAAATTATTTATTTTATGCCTGTATATTGATTTTAAATTTATTGCAATCTATTTGTGAATTGCTCTAGCCATTCCTGGTATTTGTTGAGTGATATAAAAGAATTAGTAATAAATAAAAATTAACAGCCGAAGGATGGCTTGGAAACATTGTATCGCCAAAGTTGTCATTACTGTTACTACTCCTGCCACTATCCAGGCAGATATCCTGATCCACAATTAAAACAAAAAAAAAAAAAAAAACCACCAACAGTTTCGTGTGAAAGTTGTCTATAGGTCAAATTCACTCAGATAACTGGTGACAGAATTGAGAGAGGAGGGAAGGGGTGTCCAACAATTGTTAACCTGAGGAGTGTAAGAGATGTGGTGCTGCAGGTATACAGTGGATGCAATCCAAGGAGAAGAGACACTGTATAAAAGATTATGGATATTTAAAGACTTCAAGGGAAAAAAGAAGTGGATGTCTCTAACAAACCCAACTGCCTAATATGTTACATAGTGGTGTTATATTAAAAAGCACTACAGAGAGAGGTGAACCTTGGGAAACACCCTTGATTTTATATGGTCCAATTTTAATCCGTTGAACCCTTTCAGAAAGATATAACAAGAACCATGCAAGTACTGTACCTGTTATTCCTAATTCCCTCTGACATGAAAAGAATTAAATGAACTAAGGTGCTGAACCTAGCAGTAATATTTAAGAAATCCAAAGTATAGCATGTACTGGAATCAAAACTTCAATGAATGGTATCCAGACTAGAAATAAGCAATGTTTCGGTATCATGGAATTTGCAAAAACCAAATTAATACTGGTCTAGTGTTCATCAAGGAAATCAGATAGCTAGTGCAGTACTGTTTTACTCAGCTTGGTAATAAAGGGAAGAGAAGATATGGGATGATAATTAGAGAAATCGTCGACATTGAGTGATGGCTTCTTTTAATAGTGGTAGTTCACTGGAGAGTAGAGATGTACTGAATTTCTGTACCAGGTTCACATATATCACAGCAGCACTTTACTAGAGCATTGGAACAGTGATGTAGGAGCACAAGTTGATGAATTGAAAGATACATCATTGGGATAGATCTCAGAAACGTGATCCCAGATTATTGGCATATCATATAATGCAATTAATGGATGGGGCAGTGGGCGCAAACGAGGAACAGAGGGTTGTAATCTTAGCATCAAAAAAACAGAGCAAAAGCTTCACATAAAACCTTTGGAACTTTACTTGAGGGAAAAACAGAGAACTAAGTGCTGTACCAGATAGATGCTTTAATGTGTCAAATAGATATTGTGCATTGTTGCCAGAGGCCAAAATTCTGTTATTGTGGTAGATTTGATTAGCAGAATGGTCAGCCTGTTTATATATGGTTAAATTTTCAGGTATTTCTTCCATCATTGTGTTTGTTTTATTAACCTTACATTTCTGAACTTTCAAAAAATTGGGAAAACCATGAGACATAGTTAGATCTGAAGTTTTCTGTAAATGACTTATAGTTTACATACAAAAGTCATTTAGCAAAGTTCCCACATTTTTCCTATTCTCATCTGGGGCTTCCTCTTCTCTCTGAAACCCGCCTTCTTAACCAGCTCCTCAGAGGAAATGCCCTGTAATCAGAATTCACTTCTGGTCTACCTTAAGGTGGACCAGGTTAAATACCTGGTCCTGGACGTTTAAGAAGGGTCTAACATGCATTCCTTTACACACCTGTTCAATACAGCCCTGGAGATGGGAATGGTGTCTCAAGATTGGAGAAGGATGGTTGTGGTTCCATTTCACAAAAGTGGAAGTAGAGAGGAGGCTGGAAACTACATTCAGTTTAGCCTTACCTCACTGGTGGGAAAATTAATGGAGACTCTATTGAAGGAAAGGTTAGTAAACTACCTACAATTTGGTGGATGCTAGACCCAAGGCAACATGGTTTCTTCAGAGGAAAGTCAGGTCAAACAATTCTGATTGATTTGATTGGGTGACTACAGAATTAAATCAAGCAAGAGTACTTGATGTGATTTACTTTGATTTCATCAAAGCATTTGATACGGTCCCATTTAGAAGGTTCATAAATAAAATGAGAAGCTTAGGAGTGGATGCCAAGGTGGTGGAGGGATTACAAATTGGATGACTGACAGATTACAAAGGGTAATGCCAAATGGAACCTACTCTGAAGGGAGAACAGTGAAATGGAATTTCTCAAAGATAAAATCTGGAACCGATTCTACTCAATATGTTTGTAAGCAGTATTGCAGAGAGTTAGAAGAAAAAGTTTCTCTTTTCACAGATGAAGTTAAAATCTGCAGCACACCAGAAGGAGTAGAGAGAATGAGAAGCAATTTAAGAAAGCTTAAAGAGTGGTTGAAGATTTGGCAGGTTGGATTCAATGCCAAGAAGTGCAGAGTCATATATTTAAGGTGCAGTAATTCAAAGGAGCTGTATTTTATGGGCATGGGAGAAAGACTTATATGCAAAGACCGAGAGAGAGAGAGATCTTGGTGTAATATTGGCTGACACTCAAAGTTGTGAAGCAATGTGAGAAGGCAGTGGTTAAGGGCAGATAAATGCTGGGCTGTACAGGGAGAGGCATAACCAATAGAGATGTACATTCGTTTATGATGAATTAGGCGATGGAGAAGGTACAGAGAATTAGGCGATGGAGAAGGTACAGAGAATTAGGCGATGGAGAAGGTATAGAGATGGAGAAGGTACAGAGAAGGGCTACCAAAATGATAAGGGGAATGGAACAGCTCCCCTATGAGGAAAGACTAAAGAGGTTAGGACTTTTCAGCTTGGAGAAGAGACGGCTGAGGGGGGATATGATAGAGATGTTTAAAATCATTAGAGGTCTAGAACGGGTAGATGTGAATCGGTTATTTACTCTTTCGGATAATAGAAAGACTAGGGGGCACTCCATGAAGTTAGCATGGGGCACATTTAAAACTAATCGGAAAAGTTATTTTTTACTCAACGCACAATTAAACTCTGGAATTTGTTGCCAGAGGATGTGGTTAGTGCAGTTAGTATAGCTGTGTTTAAAAAAGGATTGGATAAGTTCTTGGAGGAGAAGTCCATTACCTGCTATTAAGTTCACTTAGAGAATAGCCACTGCCATTAACAATGGTAACATGGAATAGACTTAGTTTTTGGGTACTTGCCAGGTTCTTATGGCCTGGATTGGCCACTGTTGGAAACAGGATGCTGGGATTGATGGACCCTTGGTCTGACCCAGTATGGCATGTTCTTATGTTCTGAAAAACACGAAAGCATCCATCTGCCAACCACACATATTGTCCCAGGACGAATGCTATCTGCCAAATGCCAACATCTGAAACATTACAGAGATTTCTGAGAATCGTCAAGCCTACTATCCAATATTGTTCATCCACTTTGGCATGAATCATAATGCTAGGTGCCACATAAACCATATCAAAAGGTGAATTCAAGGCTCTGGGAGAGAAGGTAAAACAAAAAGGTTCAAAGGTGGTACTGTCCTCAATCCTTCCCTGTCAGATATATTCAAGGAACAAAAGATATTTAGTATTATGAAGGTTCTGGAAAAAGAAAAATTGGTTATTCAGACGCAAGATGGAACTCTTGGATCAAAGGTTGTGTTATACAAGCTATCGCAAGGAGCAATTAGCTGGAAAGCTGTTAAACAGATGGTGTGCTTATCTACTTGTCAATCTCAATACATTACTCTATGCTAAACTATCAAAGAAGGGAAGAGATTCAATTCTGAAAGAACTCTGTTTCAACAAGTACTGTAAAAACATCGTTGACAAAAATTGACAGCTAATCTGTGATGAAATTGGGGAGTACAATTCAACATCAGCAAACAAAACACAAATACTTATTCATAAGAGATGAAATAGAACAGGGAAAATTACAAGTGAGATACATTCCAACAGAAGACAGAATCCCTGATGCCTTGACCAAAAAACTTCAGAAATAGAATCAATTCTGTATGAAAGGATTTGGACTTATTAAAGATTACCATAACAAGAGGCATTCATGCAAGAGGGAAAGTGTTGGAAATGTGTTATATGTCATTGTGCTGGATAATACTGAGTTAGCTAATACAGCACTGTTTTGAGTTGCTAAGGCTTCCATACCATTCTGTGTGTGTACACTTACCACACTTGCTTCCTGTTTCTGTGTTAGTTGAGCTGCTGGCTCATCACGGTTCTGCTTTACATTGTTAAAAGCAGTGCTGTTTTACTGCTCTTGCAAACAACAACTCTTCTTGGGTTATTTTTAATTAATTTTTTTTTTTTTTGAAGATATACACTTATCTAAACAAACTCCACTGTGCTAGAAATCTCTAACAATTTCAACTTCCTAGTCCACGGGATGATGTAGCAGGGACTGCTGAGCTCAGATGGGGGTCTACCTGTTTAAGAAGGTGTGCACTGTGTTCCAGAACAGATCTGTAAACCTGAGGAGAGCTTAAAACCAGGATTATCAGAGTTGGGTGAACAAAGCCTTAAGGTAAATAGAAATACTTCAGGAAGTAAACCTTTAAACACTTCTAGAGAAATGGGGAAAATAGAAACATCTGGAAAACTATGCACACTAAAGCTCACAATGTAGGAAATAAAGAGACATACAGGCAATCTTGAAAGACTGTGATTTGGAAGTAGTGTTGATCACAGAGATGACGTCGTACATGGAGAACCAGGACTGGGATATATTCATGAAGGACAGGGGAGGGGAAAAAAAAAGGGGGGGGGGGGATTTACACCATTTAGCTAAATAAATATTTAAAGCAATAGAAATGCAGGGCTTACAAGGTAAGGAGGCAGCACTGTAAATCACTCTGAAAAGAAGGACTGGAACATCATTTATACTGATGTGATGTCATCACGTGATATCTCTCTCTCTCTTCTCAAATGGCACACGACAAATGATCCCAGCTCCTCAAAGAAAAGCATACCCAAAAACGGAATATGTCCTCCAGCTCTGTGCCTCGGCCGCACCACTTCTCATCTCATCTGACCTTTCAAAACTGCTGCCCTGCCCATTTCTGGCACCCTAGGCCCCTGCCTACCCTGCCTAACGCTTCCACTGGCCCCGTCTGACCTCAGGATGGAGTAAATTTATGGAATTATTACTAAAATAAAAGACAGTGCAGTATATTTCAGGATGCAAGGAAGTTTCACCAGAAAAAGATCGTCATACACATCTAATCAATTTGACTGGGTGACTAGAGAATTTAATAAGGGAAAAGTATTAGAGGTGGAGTGTTTGGATTGTAGCAAGGCCTATGAAACATTCACATAGATGACTTACAAACAAACTGAACACTCTGGAGGTAATTTTCAAAGGAGTTACGCGCATAAATGTCAGATGCTATCGTAGCAAGTTTCAAAAGCCATTTACTCATGTAAAGTGCACTTATGTGAGTAAATCCTATGGACAATTCAATGGCATATATTGTAGCAATTTTCAAAAGCCCACTTACTCGAGTAAAGTGCATTTACTCAAGTAAAACTGGGTTTTACTTGAGTAAATGTTTTTTTAAAATCAGGTCCTCTAGGTATAGGCCTTAAAGTGACTGATCAAATTAGAAACTGGGCAACGAGGAAGCAACAAAGACTACTGGTTAACCGAGCTCTCTCCAAAGGATGCACTGTACGCAAGTCAATCTCATGCATATTCATTGTGGATATCCTGAAAACTAGGCATGATTGTGGTTCTTGAGGATATGAGTTGTCCACCCCTGGTTTAAAGTTTGGCAGCAAAGTTTAATGCTAAAACATGCAGGGTTATACATGTGAATTGCAAACACTCAAGGAAGCAGTAAAATATATAGGGTGACGTTCTATGCACGAAACAAGGACTGGAGCTGGGGATGATCATATCTGATAATCTGAAGGTGACCAAATATTTAAACAAGGTGACAGTAAAAGCCACAAAGATGCTTGCATGTATAGGGAGAAGAAAGGCCAGCAGGAAAAAGGAGATGATATTGCTTCTGTATACGTTTCTAGTGAGACCTCAACTGGAGTATTGTGTATTGTGTACAGTTCTGGGGACCATGCTGATATAAACCAAATAAAGTTGGTCCAGAGGGCAGCTACTAAAATGGTCAATGGCCTTCATCATAAAGCATATGGGGACAGACTTAAAGATCAAAACACATATAACTCTGGAGGAAAGGGGAGGGATGATAGAGACATTTAAATACATCCAAAGAATAAATACACAAGAGGGGGGCCTCTTCCAATTGAAAGGGCACTATCTGGAACAAGGTGTTACAGCAGGGCTCCCCAAACCTAGCCGGACTCCACAGCCAGTCAGGTTTTCAGGATATCCACAATGAATATGCATAAGATAAATTTACATACCATGGATATATGCAAATTTACCGTATCCATATTCATGGTAGATATCCCGAAAACCTGACTGGCTGTGGAGTCCTCAGGACAGGTTTAGGAAGCCCTGGGTTTGAGGAGGAGAGTGACTCAGAAGAAATCTAAACATTATTTCTGTATAGTAAGAGTGGTGGACAATGCATAGAACAGCCTTTCCTATAGAGGCTGTGGAGATAAGGTCCATATCATTAAAATCATCCATTGCACCTGAAGCTGGAGGGTGGCCAATGTAACCCCAATATTTAAAAAAGGCTCCAGGGGCGATCCGGGTAACTATAGACCAGTGAGCCCAACTTCAGTGCCGGGATAAATAGTGGAAACTATTCTCAAGATCAAAATCGTAGAGCATATAGAAAGACATGGTTTAATGGAACACAGTCAACATGGATTTACCCAAGGGAAGTCTTGCCTAACAAATCTGCTTTATTTTTTTGAAGGGGTTAATAAACATGTGGATAAAGGTGAACCGGTAGATGTAGTGTTTCTGGATTTTCATAAGGTGTTTGACAAAGTCCCTCATGAGAGGCTTCTAAGAAAACTAAAAAGTCATGGGATAGGAGGCGATATCCTTTTGTGGATTACAAACTGGTTAAAAGATAGGAAACAGAGAGTAGGATTAAATGGTCAATTTTCTCAGTGGAAAAGGGTAAACAGTGGAGTGCCTCGGGGATCTGTACTTGGATCGGTGCTTTTCAATATATATATAAATGATCTGGAAAGGAATACGATGAGTGAGGTTATCAAATCTGCAGATGATACAAAATTATTCAGAGTAGTTAAATCACAAGCGGATTGTGATACATTACAGGAAGACCTTGCAAGACTGGAAGAATGGGCATCCAAATGGCAGATGAAATTTAATGTGGACAAGTGCAAGGTGTTGCATATAGAGAAAAATAACCCTTGCTGTAGTTACACAATGTTAGGTTCCGTATTAGGAGCTACCACCCAGGAAAAAGATCTAGGCATCATAGTGGATAATACTTTAAAATCATCGGCTCAGTGTGCTGCAGCAGTCAAAAAAGCAAACAGAATGTTAGGAATTATTAGGAAGGGAATGGTTAATAAAACGGAAAGTGTCAAAATGCCTCTATATCGCTCCATGGTGAGACCGCACCTTGAATTATGTGTGCAATTCTGGTCACCGCATCTCAAAAGATATAGTTGCGATAGAGAAGGTACAGGGAAGGGCAACCAAAATGATAAAGGGGTTGGAACAGCTTCCCTATGAGGAAAGGCTGAAGAGGTTAGGGCTGTTCAGCTTAGAGAAGAGACGGATGAGGGGGGGATAAGATAGAGGTCTTTAAGATCATGAGAGGTCTTGAACAAGTAGATGTGAATCGGTTATTTACACTTTCGAATAATGGAAGGACTAGGGGGCATTCCATGAAGTTAGCAAGTAGCACATTTAAGAATAATTGGAGAAAATCTTTTTCACTCAATGCACAATAAAGCTCTGGAATTTGTTGCCAGAGGATGTGCTTAGTGCAGTCAGTGTAGCTGGGTTCATAAAAGGTTTGGATAAGTTCTTGGAGGAGAAGTCCATTAACTATTAATCAAGTTTACTTAGGGAATAGCCACTGCTACTAATTGCATCAGTAGCATGGGATCTTCTTAGTGTTTGGGTAATTGCCAGGTTCTTGTGGCTTGGTTTGGCCTCTGTTGGAAACAGGCCTCTGGGCTTGATGGACCCTTGGTCTGACCCAGCATGGCAATTTCTTATGTTCTTACATCAGATTTCAAGAAATCATGGGAGAAGCACAGAGGATTTCTAAGTGTTAGGAAAAGACTATGCAGCTAACCAGGAGATGTTAAATGTGTAGATTGGATGAGCCATATGATTTTCATCTGCAATGAGTCATGTCCTAGGTTTCCATCTGGCTAAAAACCTTAGCTGATCAACAGGGCAGGATATTTAAAATTTAGAGTTTGTCCACCAAAGTTTGGGATTTTGTTGGACAAACGTTTTTGAATATCGACCTTAAGGAGTCTGGCATAACTTTTATGAAAGAGTATAAATGTTCCACTAGCAATTAAGGCTTTGAGAAGATCATCCAATTGATTGCAATACACACTTTAACCCATATTCTGTTATGCAATCCTCTCCTCTATCTTGTCACCACAACTGGAAACCTTCCAAGCCTGACCCAGACTTTCAGGATTTAAAATCCTAATTCTAGGTCTCCAGGAGAGCACCCAGTTCCAGATTCCTTTTGAAAATAAAACAACTATGATTATACTCTATGGGGATAATTTTCAAACAAGTTATGCGCATAAATATAACATGCTACAGTAGTATTTTCTCGCGTAAAGTGCACTTAATACTATGGACAATTCAATGGCATAAACTGGAGCAATTTACAAAAGTCCACTTAGTAAATGCTTTTTTAAAAATCAGGCCTTAAGTGTTTCTTTGTTTTGTTTGAACACACAAAAAGAAACAAAGAGGCAAAACTGGGCATGGTTGAAAAAAAAAAGCAAAAAAATACCTGAAAGACATGAAAGATGGAACCAAAGTAATTAATGAGAGAAAAATCTAGAAAAATCAAGACAGTAACAGAAGGATATGAAACAGAGGCAGAAGAGCAAGAAATAAGGATAACTGCAAAGAAATGATGGGAGAATGGCAAAAGAAGCCAGTATAATAGAGTTATCAAAAGTTTTTATATTTGGCAGCTTGTACCTCAAAGGCAGAAGTTATTTTAACATATTTACTTTTCAATAACTTTCAGGTACACCAACTTCCTTGAAATTATCCCAGCAGCAAACATGAATATTATTATACAACAAAGCATTGTTAAGTCCTTCCCCCCTCCCGCCAAAGGAAAACTCACGCATGCAAAAAGGCTGAGATTGCTCCCGATAACACTGCAGATGAAAACTACAATCACTTACAGTGGGAGGCAGGGATTTTGGAAATAGTACCTGGGGAAAAAATAGCCCTTTTAAAATATTTTAAAGCAGTACTGTGACAGTGCTTATTTCATTATGCAGAAAAAACAGTCCCTGCAGTAACATCACTGCAGTCCCCTTTTACCGTGGTCCATTTCCTACAGGAACATCAGCTCCTCAATCCGACCGGAATCAATTACAATTACCATGTTAAACCCCCCCCAGAAAGGAGAACTGATTTTTAAAACACATGCCATTTCCCAAATCACAGCATCCGACGGTAAATAATTACAGGGTTCACTTACACTAACATTCTGAACAAAGAAAAAGACGACAACCCTACAGATTAGTCCACCTAAAGGTGACCATCTAGTGTTATAAAAACAGGCAATGACAGACATTTTAAGCAATCATCCCTCAGTTTATTAAGACAGGTTGTATCCTCTGGACAAAAACAAAAAACCCAGAGCCTGATATTTGTGTCACTGATTATCAAAGTTACTAGGTTCCACTCTGCCAGACATTCCAGCTTGCAGCTAATTGGCCTTACAGGATGCTCCAATTTTTATCCGCATGAATATCAAGACAGGTATAGGTTTATTTCTCCTATTTATGCCTTCTGAAATTTACAATAAAAGTTATATTAAAAAAGAACAATGTTCAGAAAAAGCCCATGGATATGTACCATAGGATGAAATAGTAAAATATCCATTTTTTAGGCAAACCAAAAAAACTAGCCAAACCAAATTTCCCTGAATTCATTAAATGCGAGCTGTAAGCAAGATACTACCAACAGGTGCAGTTAAGTGGAAGTTACGTTTAAGTTAAGTTTACAGTTACAGTTAAGTGGAAGGTTAGCAAAGAATCATCTTAGCATTGCTATACAGAAATTATACCTGCATAAACAAATTAACATATTCTAGAACAACAAGAAAGCTCTGGATCTCAGGCAAACATATTTTAATAAAGAACACTAAAAACACAATCTGTTTCTGGTTTGTAAAGAAAAATGAAAACAAATATGAATTGAAAAGTAGCAAAGAGTGTCCCCAAAGTGTGTTAAGAAGACAACAGGCAAGTTTTATTGCTGTGCTACTGTTCTTCAAAGAAACATAAAACCAGTGTAAATTTAGAGATTAGTAGTACAGAGGCTAAGGATAGAAAAAAAAAAAACAGTAAGTACACTGAGTTTACTGTGGAAAAGTAACATCACCAGGAGTCTGTACTCAGAGATTCAAACATAAGATTTGCTAAATTGGGTCAGACCAAGGGTCCATCAAGCCCAGTATCCTGTTTCAACAGTGGCCAGTCCAAGTCACAAGTACCTGGCAGGATTCCAAGGTGTAGATAGATTCCAAAGTGCTCGTTTATCCTTAAGAATAAGCAGTGGACTTCTGCAACCCCACCTTAATAACTGTTAATGGACTTTTCCTCCAGGAACTGGTCCAAACCTTTTTTAATCCCAGCTACACTAACAGCTTTCACCACATCCCCCGGCAATGAATTCCAGCAGTTATGCATTTATGGGTCCCATCAGAAGATAGTAGGAGAGTTAAGACTAAACATACTTTCTTGTCCAGACTGGCTTACCTTTGTAACTATTAGGACCCTACATTTTAAAAATGTGGCCCCATTTTGTAATCAGAATTACTTTTTATAACATCAGCCCCTTCCTACTTTCAGTGAGTGTTATTGAAGACAAACATGCTCAGAGTTGCTGGTTAGTTCTCAAAAACAAACCAGCAAAATTAATTGTAATTGCTTTCTAATTACTTAGGACACTAGATTAGGTCTCATAAATAAGAAATCATACACTACTAGCAGGCTTCATTTTGTCATAGTGCAGTATTCCAGTGAGGGTTAAAGGAAATTACATTTGTTATTCTGATAGAACAGTGATGATTACCTCTTACACAGAGATGCCAGGCCTTGCCTACAATGAGGATAAAAAGGCCATCCATGGACATTATTCTAAAACAGTCCCAAATTTAAAAAAAGAAATACACATTTCCCATGAAATTAACTAAGAAGCAGTAAAGAGGCTGGAAGTTCTATGGTCTGCCTCTGCCTCTTGCTTTGCATCATACAGAGGACCACCACTTACTATGGGAGACAGTAAGAATTCCCAACTGGTACACCCAGTTATTGACTAAGAAAAGGGGGGCATAATATTTATTCCATATTCTTCCCAGATTTGTTATGAAGGATCAACAGAAATATTAAGAGCTTCTATGGCGGACAGCCCTGAAATTTACCTCCAGATACCTTGGGGGAAAATAAGCTCGACATTCGTTTGCCATGAATAACATGAACCCTTCCAAAAGTCTCTATTAAATGATACTAGACCTTAACAAAAGACTTGAATTAATTATCTTTGCAGTTATGCCCAAGCCAGAAGATTTCATGCCATCCCACATGATGAACCTTGACATTGCACAGAATCAGACACTTTAGATATGTCAAGAACTCAACATCATAATGAAAAAAGTAGCCTGAACTCAGTCCAGAAAAGATTATTATAACCAGGACCCCCTGGTCACCCACGATTCCACAGCCACGGGAAAAGCCACAAAATCCTGCTCTTCCTGCGGAATTGCTTGCTCTCCACGGATTTGCTGGGGGGGGAACAGGGACTAGGACACAAATATGTACGCCACACCCCCTGCTCACCTATCCCCTCCTACTTCACCCATGTGTGCCAGTCCCAGCTTTCTTAAACCAGAGCATTGCAGGAGCAATGCAGCACCTCGGGCTGCTTTCTCTCCCTGTGCAGCCCAAAGCTGCAGCTTTGCACTTTGAATCATGCTGTCCTACTGCAGCCCCCAGGGTTCTGGTTCAAAATGTGACTCCAACCCTGGGCTGCACAGGAATAGGAAGCAACCAGAAATGCTGCACTGCTGCAGCTAAACCCTAATTAAGGAAGCTAGGATCAGCACATGTGGTTGAGGGAGAGAGGGTTTCAGTGTGAGGTAATTGGAGTGAAGTTGGAAGTGAAAGTTAAGGTGGGTTTGTGGGTGAAAGGGGATGCTAGGGGGTATGAGGGAGTGTACAGAAAAATCCCTCAGACCACCTTATGGGACCAGGCACAGCAGTCTCACCCAGTCCGTAAGACTGAAACCTGCAGGGAATCCTGGGTAAAGGGAGTATAAGACCTCAGGGCTTAGAAGGGTTAGACAGGCACTGGGGAGGAGACAGCATCCCACCATATAAGATGACCTGCTATGTTTAAGGTTTGAGACTGACAGTAAGTTACAGGTTTGCTTTGTTTAGGATCAGGGCTTGCCTGACGTCAAGGTGAGCTGCTTACATGGTTTTATTTACTTTGCACTGCGCTGTGTTAATTGTGAGAGACCTGAATCCTAAGGTGAATTGCCTGTTTCATTTTTTTTTTATTTCACTATAAATAAAATGCACTTAAGGAACAGTGAGAACCTGCCTCTTTTTTTCTCTGGCAGTTCCCAAGTCGCTACTGCTCAAGTTACCACAGGGGGGTATAGAATGTGGAATGTGTGAGGGGATTAGAGGAGTTAAGGATGAATATATGAGAGTGAGGGATTGTGGGTCAACGGAGGGGTGTGTGTGTGTGTGTGTGTGTGTGTGTGTGTGTGTGTAATAACTAAGGGGATAAGAGATGGTGTGAAATGTATATAAGAGCGTGAGTGAGGGGATAGTGTGATGTACAATAAGGGAGGGAATCAGAGGGGGTTTGGAATGTGAGAGTAGAGGGATTAAAGGTGGTATGGAGTGCATGAGTGAGGGGAATGTGGAATATGAGAGTGATTGAGGAAAGGGATTCTTCTAGAAGAAGAGTGCAAGTAGATCCATCCTTCCCTCCCTTTCCTGATCCAGACACTGTTTTCCTCTTTCCTTTCCTCCCTTCACCCCTTTCCCTCTGCTCCCAATTCCACCCTCCCCCATCCCTTCCATCTCCTATTTCTCTGCCCCTCCCCCAAGATCCCTTCCTCTAGGGTGAGAGGGGCAGGGAGTAGGGAGAAAGAGTGCATGTGGGAGTGAGAAAGGGGAGGAGAGGGGATATAGGAAAGAGAGCGAGTGAGGGAACTGGGAGGAAATGAGACAGTAAAGCACTCATGGAACTGGGCAGTGGGACTCAAGTGATTTGAGAGTTATGAGAAGGAATAGATTGGAAGGGTTAGTGTGGAAAGCCACTGAGTGAGAGAATAAGAGGTGGCGTGGGGTGCGAGTGAGGGGATTGAAGGGCAGAGTGGAGTTTGAGTGAGAGACTGGATCAATGTTGTGGGGTGCGTGGTGTGAGCGGATCGTCTCTTCTTCTGATCCAAGTTCTCCCTCTCCCATCCCTGATTCTTCTTTGCTCTTCCTCCTTCATTCCTTATCTCTAACCTCTCCTGAGATGGCTTCATTTCTCTTCTTTGAGATCCCCCCCTTCTCCTCTCCAGCATCCCATCAATAAGATCCATTTTCCTCAAAGAGCCATATAAACTGGATACAGAAATGTCAGAAAGTTACTTTTTTTTTTATATAAGAAGAAAAAAAATTACATTTTAACATGCAAATTATAATGTAAATTTGCCATATAATTGCTACAAAAAAAAAATCTTCCACAGAATTGTGAACAATCTGCCACAGGAAATGGGGGCTCTGACCATAACCCACTGCAAAGCAGTGCCAAGTTTTAATTTCAGTGCCTATTAGCATTTCAGAATAAAATAGAATAGAAACGAGTTTCGGCATAATGTCCTCTTCAGAAATTGAAACGTGAGGGATAATGCCTTCTTCCCCAGCACACTGTAAATGAGTGGCTGCCTAGTACCTAACATGTTCATTTCTACACATATTTCTGCATACAGTTGGGGACACAATTTATTTCCATATACATACATATGTATACACATACACACAAATATATTTCTCCATATACATATATATATATATACACATACATACCAAACTTTCTATCCTGACTTAAATTCATCACTGAATGGAAAATGCATCACACTGCGCTGACTAAAGGAAAAATCCTCTTCTGCGTGGGCTTAAGTTTCAGCAAAACATTTTCTGCATTTGTTTAATTAACCAGATAATCTTCAGAACACTTTTCACTGGCTTATAACTATAATTTAGATTTTTAGCCCGCCTTTCAAAATAATGCTGAAGGTGGCTAACAGCATTGTCAGTAATTCAGATCCAATACATTCCACAGCCTAAAGAGTGTACAACTTAAGGGCCTGATGTAATAAGACATGAATGAAAATGGGTGCGCTGAAATTCAACACACATTTTTCTTTACTCGTGTGCTAAAAAGTTAAATCCTGATGCATGCAGTAAGCTAATGGCACAGTAATTCATCTGGAGTTCCAGAAAAGCACGCTAAACCAAAAACGTGTGCACAAATATATGCTTAGTACTGACAAAACGTGGGTTATGTGCATAAAATTTAGGTGCTTCAGAAGTGCACACAAAATCTGCGTCCAGAACCACACTAGAGCACAGCATCATTGACTCACATTAGCCCCAGAAAAGTGAGTTAAATGTTACACCACCCTCTGATCAACAGTTACATTTCCAGCATTAAAAAAAGCTGTGTTAAGCCTTCAGGGCTTTAATGCACTTCCTTGCACTGGGGAATAAGAGCTAATGCTTTCATTTAACATAGGATTTGCATGGAGGCACAATAACATTAATGCACATTTTTATGCACAAGACTGCTTGTTAAATCAGGGATTTGATTGTGTGTACAAAACTGTGTGCACAGCTACATGCTAACATGTGCACAGTCTGGTACTCCTTATTTCACTGGGGCCTAAGTGAGTGCCTGAGGCAATGGCAGACAAAGCCACATGCTCATGGTCAAAAGGCGTGATAATGGGGGTGAGGGAGCGGGTTTTCAACCGTGGCTTTCCTGGTTCTCAGTGATTGCTCTAACCACAAGGCCACTGTAAGGTTTGGCAGTTATGTGGAACTGGTAGCCATGAATCCAGATTTTCAGATCACAGAGGGTTTATAAAAAAAACACTTATTTTACCCTCAGAAGTCTGTTAAACCGATTAACATGGAAATTCAAAACTGTCAAAACAGGTTGATGTATCCAATTTAATGTTTCTCTAGAGAATTAGCTTAGTTATCAGAGCTTATAAGTAACCTTGTCTCTTAAAATACATTTACAAGTATATTGAGATATGTTCCATTTTCACATAAATCAGAGATAAAATACGAAAAACAGCAACCAATCATTATTATTCATTGTTAAGCAATTGAAAATAAACACAAGATTTCAGTACTTTTAAAAACCCATAATATATCCAACCAAAGAAGACCATCAGCTTAAAAAAAACATTGGAGGGGCCCTCATTTTTTTAGAAGAATTCTTCTAGGTAAAATCCAAACCCTTATTTTATTGCCTGCTGTCTGTGCTGTCTTAGCCAGGGAATGAATAGCAGCTAATCTGACCAGAGTTGATTCTCATCACATCCCTAAGATTTCCTCTGCTTTCTTTAATGCCTGCCTACTGATAGCCTCCTCTACAATAAATTATTGGAAGGCGCCACTGCCAAGTTGGCTTGAGGCGAGTATCTAACCTATATGAGTTTTATAGGAGATGACACAACCCCTTTTGGTGTCACTCCCTCAGAAGAAATACAGCAAATACTCACATGCATAATGTTCAGCAACAGACCAGCGAGGAAAATGCAGTTGGGGTCACGAACAGTCATCGTATATCAAATGATCATACAAGAGTATTTTTTTTTTAATGTCTTTTGAAAAAGCTACAAGGATATATGAAATGATGACAAATGAATCGAACGTCTTTAGGGCCAAGCTGGTTCTTGAACTAGCCACTCGAATGACTAAGGCTGGCTGACAATTATTTAAAATGGCAGATTTAAAGAACATTGATTTCTAGCAGCGGCCCTGGCAAAACAAATTCAGATGATTTATCTGCCCATTAGAACCAAATAAAATAATTAAATATTTTTTTCATTTAGTTTCATTCCCATGCTAAAGTTTAAAAATGTACCTCCTCCTTGGTGCTTTTCTACCCTTATTAATCTAAGTATGCTGAGGCGATGCTGTGCTGATCCTCAGTAAACCCCTATGCAGATATCATCTTGATAGCATATTAAAAGTATTAGTTATTTCACCTGCTTCCTTTAGAGGCAAATTTGAGATAGTTTTAATTCTGCTGCAAAAAGGAATGTTGAAATCGTTTTCCACATTCCTAGCAAGCAGTCTCAGGAACACCCATATATAATATTACAGATTATGCATTCTTATAACGGTTTTGTCCTTTGCTTGGTACAGCTGAAAGTGGTTGGAGTTTCAAGAACAATAAATTGATACACAAATCTATCACTATCCCTCATTTCTGAAGTTCCCTTACATTTTGAAAAATCCAAAATGTGACTTCAGATTTTTAATAGTCATTCTCTAAAAACCCAATATGCAACTTTGTTCTATTTGGGTGGGAAAAATTTTTTAAAACAGTAGGGGTCTATTTCTGCCTTCCCTTAACATTAGTAGTATTGTCTTTTGAATTTTTCCAGTTAGTTTGAATACTGGAACTATTTAGTGTGCAAAGCTTCAACTTCCTATCTTGTCTAGGAGTGTGTCTGTGTGTGTATGTATATGTATATATATATATATATATATAGATAGATAGATAGATAGATAGATATCTCAATAGCCTACAAAAGATGCAGTCATATTAGAAGAAAACAATGCAGATTTTAAAAAACATACAAAACTGCATTTGAAAAAAGCATAAAAGGATAAAAAAAAAAGAAGAAACAAGAGAGAGGAAAAATCTGAGCCAAAAAATAAGAAAATTAGCACTGCTGCGTGCAGTTCTCAGTAAAATCATGTCCACTCAGAACAGACAGAAGTATGCGCAATGCTGTTCTTACCAACCTCTCAACTTCTAGTACCACAGAAAACTAGATTAGAATACCTGAAGTTAGTCTAATATTTGCAAAGTTCACCCTTACCATTGCAACTTTAGTGAGCTGACATTCATTTTTAGTAGGCTGTTTTTGTAACAAAAAATACTATTAATGTTCTAGTATTTTTTAACAGTTAATCTGCAATTCCAAATTTAGCAGCAAATGCAATTTATCTCAGGGCAGCACCAACATCTACCTGTCTTAGAAAAAAAATACATTAGCAAACATATGAGCAGCTTAATAGTTTCTTTTGGTATATGTAGTACAGTGTCTCAAGGCTGACAAAATGTTCATTTAAAATTACTTACTGATGCAGCACAGTTCAAAGCAATGCAAATCTGAGGTTGACTGAGAAATCGTTGGAAAATAGTCTCACATTGATTTTGTTTGCAATTAATGGAAATTTCCATTCTTATGTAAATATTTAATACTTAGGTATTTCTGCTCCTTTCTTTCATCTGACATTTCTATTATGCTTTTTTATGTATGATATTTGCGTGTGTGTACATCTCCAAAATAATGGTTTCCATTTAAACATTTTAATCACTTTTACAGGAATCACTCTTTTTATGCAGGCCAGTACATTTTTTGTAACTTGTGTAGATGAGAAAGCCAGGAAATGTTAATATCATTTAGAGCCTGATTTTCAAAGCGTCATCCTGGGGTTATGTGTAAATAGAATTTGCACGTGCATACACTATTTTGCAAACATTGTGAGTACCATGTACTTTCGGTGACACTCAAATATTAAAGGGGGGGGGGGTGGTTTAGGGGCAATTCCAGGGCAGGGTTCAGAAGACCTTGAAGTAGTTGCTATTTTGTAAATGTTATACGTGCAAGCATTACTGGACTTGTCTGTATGCTTTTTTTGTGAAATAAACTTGTCTGTGGTTTTTTGGGTGGAAGTCTGGGCTGGTTGGAAGGGGGTCAGAGTGTCATGCCAAGGGGCTGGGTGAACTGGTGGAAGTGTCAGCTAATCGGTGATTCCAAGCATGCGCACAATTAAGGATGTTCAGAAGCAAGGTTCGCACATTCTTCAAAGCTTGCATGCCTCCGCAAATAACTCACGGTTTTTACACATACATGTTACAATAATTATGCACATAAAACATATGCACGTAATTCTGTAAAGAGAGAAAATATGCACTGTATAGCATTTCTAAAATACAAATGTACTGGTACTGAAACATGTGCGTGTACTTTCAGGGCAGAAATTCATGCCATACAATTCATAAAATGGTAGCATAAACTTACGCAGGCCCACTTATGCGTGCATGCGGTGCCTTACCCATTGAAATTTGGGCTCCCTATCAAACAGGTTTGCTAGCATTCTGTTAGTAAGCGTGACATCTAAAACACAATTGGCCTTAGGCAATTTTCCATAGAGTCTTTCCAAAAGTGCTGTGTTTGATGCTGTACAAGCAGTCACGTTTCTCCTGACGGTGTACAAATATTTGTACAAAAGAACTATGAATGAATTAAAATGAAATGACTAGTTAGTGATCATTTAAATAGTTCACCCTGGACTGGCCCAATGGCAAATGCTGTGCACTGCCATACAGAAGGCCGATTCTCAAGATCAGCTTCCACTTCCCCAGGCCAGAGGCACTGTTCACAGACGCTGGGGGAAGGGGGTCTAAGCTATAGTTCACAGTGACACCTAATGGCCACACTTAGGGTCCAAGATAGCTGGGTTCTGGAAAAGATGCAGTTGGTGATATCTGGCCAAGGACTGTCACTGTGCAGGCTGGGCTGATATGATAGGGGTACCGCTTCCCAGGTAGATGCAAATTAAATTATGGAGTCATAATTGTAGTGAATGATTTGGATTGAGTTGGAATTCCAAAAGGAGGAAGAGAAAATTGCAGGGCTAAAAAAAAAATGTTATGTACAGTATTTTAAAATCTAAGTCATGCGATAATTTAGCTGAAGATTTCAGCACTTGACAACTTTTGCAAGGGGCGGGAGAATAAGGCTGCTTTAGTCTGTCTTTGGGCTTCCCCCCTGCCTGCCTGTATCAGCACTTTACACAGATGCTGTATCTCGGAGCAGGAGGCTCCACCCTTGCCATGGACATCATCACTGGAACTGGGGGATAAGAGAACCACACTGGAGCCTGAGTGTGCCCCTTCATGTATACCTCTATTGCCCTGCCTATAGGAATGGAATTGTGATTTCATTTATCTAAAGCTTTTGTTTATTCTTTAGCCTAGCATGTGCAGCATATACATTTTCTCTAACGTCTCGTAGGAGTGGGGAGAAGAGATTTCAATCCAGGTTATATTGGGACAGGGAAGATATAGGCTGTAGCCCTCAGGAATCTGGTGCTATAGGGTATGTTGTCTTAGTTCCATGTTGCAGAGGATGTTTGTAATGAAAATCTCTGAAGTGATAGAACTGTGACTAGTAACCTATTTGTTAATGTTAATAACTGTTGGCCTACGACTGTTCTCTCTGTTGAGGTAATTGAGTAAAAAAAAAAATGTTGTAATACCAATAACAACTTTCCTTTTGATACAGACCACTCAGTTCAAGGTGTGCTGTTTCCGAGTTAAAAAAATAATCTTAGTATATATCGTGTCAATTCAGAGTTAGGTTAGTATTACTCATGACCTGATGAAAGAGTTGTCTTCAGATATCTCTTTCATGGAAGCTTGGTTGAAGAAGCTGAGGAATTCCTTTTGGCTCAAGCTTGTCTGCCTAATCATGCTTATTGCCATCAGCCATATTTAGAGAGAAAAAGGAGGTGGGTTGGCTATTCTTTTTAGGAAGAACCTCACCAGTGAGGTACATTTGGTTAAAATATAATAAAATGAAACAGCTGGTGATTCATGTGGTTTATTGTCCTCTTGAAATTTTAAATGCCAGTCTCTCAGATGTCATAGAACTGGTTGGTGCCTAGGTCTCGGAATCCCCCAGATTAATTCTCGTGGAGATTGTAACATCCAAGAAACTAGAAGAGCAAATATTATGCTGCCCAGCGTTATCCGCTCTGGATTTGTTTCAGCAAAGTCAATGCCTAACATATTATGCCAGCCATATTTTAGCCTCCATTTTTATTCCCAGTCTTGGGATTTAGGTTTGCCTACAGCTGAGTGGATTGCAGTGCTAGTCTGTTGCTCGGATTATTCTGTTCTCTGTTTTACTCAAAGGAGTTCCTTCTCTTTTTGATGAGTCTTCCCTTCCTCACAGGATTCGGTACAGGAAAAACTAGACCCAGAGGTCCTTTCAGATAAAATTGGGAATTGGAGTTTGGATGTCTTAGGTTCTTTGGCCGAAAAAGTTCAAGAACAGAATACTTTCTTAGCTTGAGTGTTTGAGGAATTAGCATCTGTTCAAACTTGTTTGTTTTTTTCTTCTAAATCTTTGCCTTAGTTTATTCCACAATTGTGTTTCTTAAAACAAGCTAATATCTGTGATGAAAAAGGAGATTGAAAGCAGATAAGTTAAATTGTTTAGCAGTATTGAGGCAAAATAAATAAAGTTTTTCTTTGTCTACAAGAAAGGTAGGACAATATGATTCTAGGCTTCTTTTTTATCTCTGTGAATGATCTGATGCAGCCAGTAAATCAGTTTTCTTCTTTTTCCTCATTGCTGGAATTTGTTTCCTTTGTTTCAAAGAAACAAAATTCTAAAATCCATCCATCTACAGGTATTTTTTGAATTCCTGTGGCTAAGCAGCATGAGGAATAATCTACTGCTTATCTTTGGTCAGAATTTAAGATCTGACCAAAGATAATTCTAACTTTTTCTTTATATATATATATATATATATATATAATGATCCGACCAGGTTATTGGATTATTGGATTAATATCCATATCACCAACCCTGGTCATCAGGGACCTATCAAGTAGGTAATAGTCTATTCGGGAATACTTTTGGTGAGGAGAAGAAAAGAATGTGTAGTTTCTTAATAGGGGATTCCTCCATCTCCACCCATCTACAAGATTCCATTTAGACATCAGGGATTTTAAGCACTTCCTATGGGGCTTGGTACCCTCATGTGAGCCGCCTGAGTTATCTAGGCCTGGGTCTATGGTGAGGTTATAATCACCTACTATCATAATCACTCCTGTCCCTTCCTTATCTAGTAGTGCATCTAGCTGCAGGTAGAAATCCTTCTGGTTAGTATTGGGAGCGTAAATATTCAGTAGAGTGAAAGTGGTGCTCTGATAATCAAAACAGACTAGTAGGTAACGTCCCAAGGGGTCGCCTATGTGTCTATGGATTGTAAAATCCTGCCCCTGGCGAAATAGCGTACAAACTCCTGTATATTTAGACGCCTGACAGGCCGCTGAGAAATACTTATGAGAAAACATGGGCCAATCAAGGAGGTGTTCGTAGCGCTTTTTTAGGTGTGTTTCCTGCAAGCATATCACCATTGCTTCCTGGTCCATTATGTCTTGCCTGAGTAACTGTGACCTGAGTAACTAGAACCTTGCCTTCGAACTTTCCGCAAAAAACTTAAGACCTGGCTCTTCCTCCAGGCCTTCCCCTAACTTTCTAAGCCATTAATTGTCAACCGGACAGGACTCTGCTTTACCGGCTAACGCCCCACTATGTTTAGACATTATAATTAAGCTGCCGTTTCTTTTGTTTCATTGCCTTTTCTAGTTCTCTTCAGTTACACTGTCCTATACCTCTGACTAGCCTAGCCTCCAAGTTAACTACCCTTGTTATATGTACCTTCCGCTTCTAGTGAATTGTTCTTGTTTAAGTTATACCCTTTGTTACATGTAAACCGATCTGATATGAAATTTTTTCATGAAGGTCGGTATAGAAAAGTGTTAAATAAATAAATAAATATATATATATATATATATATATATATATAAAGCATACCCTACCCACCTGTTCATTGAACCCTAAATCTGTTTGTTATCAAACAAAACCCTTAATGATTCTATGATATCTATCATCAATTTTACTGAGGGAGGCGTTCTTCCCTGATTCTTTTAATTTTCCCATAATAAAGCCTGAACTTAAAGCCTGATGGGGATGTTTATCAGGTTTCAAATTATAGGCCAGTGGCTAATTTGTTATTCTTCTCTATATTGTTAGAGAGAGAGACAGTTGATCTGAGTCAGCAGAAAGAATTTCTTGGCAATACCTGCCTTGACCTCTGCCAAACATATTTTAGGGCTAAATTTAGAACTGAAACATCTGGTGGGCATGTTAGATAGCATGACATTGAGGCAAGTCTTGTTCTGATTATGCTGGACTTCAACTACTTTAAACACTGTGGACCATGAGATTCTATTAACCAGACTTGCAATTCTCAGTGTCTGAGCAGCAGTGACCCACTGGTTCAGGATCTTTCCTGATGAATCACTCTCGGTTTATTTTTGGAGACAGTAGGGCATCCCATTTTTATCCTCTGCATCATGGGATCCCCCTTGGAGCAATTTTATCTGCAGTGCTATTTCATGTTTATCTCCATCTTGTGCTAGATACCATCAGATCTTTGGGGTTTTGTTCCATTGTTATGCAAATGATCTTCAGATTGATTGTCCTGTTGATAATTTGACTAATTCAGTTGCTCATATCAATGACTGCCTTAGGACTCTATCTGCCAGGATGAAGGCTAGTAAGATGACTTTGAATATCTCTAAAATAGAAGTGTTTGTGATTAGTAAACATGGAGTTGATTTCTCAAGGGTTTTCTATGGTTCCATTCTTTCCTTAAGACCCAAGGCTAAGTCTAAGGGGTAATGTTAATTTTGAAGAACATATTGTACAGTTGTACAATAGGACTTGGTATGTTTAATTTAATTTTTTGTTGTTTATATTCTGCCTTTTGTGGCACTTCAAAATGGATTACATTCAAGTACCATTGGTATTTCCTTATCTCTAGAGGGTTTACAATCTAAGAGCCTGATTTACTAAAGCTTTTTCTATGTTTCCTCAGAAAGAAAGCTTAGTAAATAAGGCCCTAAGAGGGTAATTTATCAAAGTGCTATATGGCGTTTTCGCATGCAAAAAAGCCACAACGTTTGGTGCGATGCAAATGAGAAAAAGGTGAAGATATTTTGGCCAAGCGGGCTGGGCTCACAGTTTTGCGAAGCCGTATCACCGTGCAATAAGGCTTTATCGCGGTTGCTATGTTTTTAGCTCCCAGAGAGCCAGCCAACCTATCAGGGCCCTCTGGAGGGGGGGGGGGGGGGGGGGAGGGAGAGAGAGAGACTAGCCATAATGCCCTCACACTAGATAGGTATTTATATCTCTATGGGAGGCCCACCTAGTAACTCGAGGTGAGGTTTAGGTATTAGTGTAGGGGTTAGGGGCCACTTTGACATTCAAAGATGGACTCTCTACCTGGGTAACATCAAGCTAGATTGAGAGAACATTGCACAAATCTCATCTTTGGATGAGTTTCCTCACTCCAAAGGTCATCAAATCTTCACAGGAAATCACTGTTCTGTTCATACGTTTCACTTTGAATGTCAAAGTGGCCCCTAACCCCTACACTAATACCTAAAAACCTCACCTCGAGTGACTAGGTGGGCCTCCCATAGAAATATAGATACCAATCTAGTGTGAGGGCATTATGGCTAGTCAGTCAGTCTCTCTCTCTCCCCTCCCCCCCAGCTAGGCTGGCTCTCCAGGAGCTTAAACATGGTCCCCCCAATGTTTGTATGTAGGAAATACATCAATTCTATCACTTATCACAAAGTGAAAAATATTTATCGCAATTTGCGCTAAGATAGTGCTTCACATAGGTATTAGCACAAATTGCGATAAACTACCTTTTACCATAAAACACACCCCTTTTCCTATCGCATGTGATATTTAGTGCATTTTGATAAATCCAGGCCTAAGTTTGTACAGGAAGCAATGGAAGGTGAAGAGACTTGTCCAAGATCACAAGTGGTGTCAACAGGATTTAAACCCTGGCTTCCGTGGATTCCAGCCTTCTGCTGTAACATCTAGGCTAGTCTTCTATTCCTCAAGTTTATAATGGTTGTTTGAGTCCTGGGAACACTTCAATGGATTACTTTATTCTCTATTTGCAGGGTTCTGGTTAAGTGTCTGAAGGACATGAGGGCTATTCAGAATGCTGCAGCCAGACTGATTTTCAGTTCCAGAGTTAGGAAACATATTTTGCCAACTTTGTCTAAATTTCACTGACTTCCAGTTCAATATTGAACACAATTTAAAATTGTCTGTCTGGGATTTTAAGCCTTGTATGGCCTCACCCCAGAGTATCTGGGTAATAAGCTTGTGAAGTATGTTCCTGGTAGCCGTTTGTGTTCAGTCCTTATGTGTTCCATCATATAAACAATATAGGTTTGTCTGAAATAGATATTGGGCTTTTACCTGTGTTGTCTTGGTTTTGTGGAAAGAAGATGTTTAATTGTCTCTCCATTTTTTGATGGATCCATGTGTATTTAGATGTTACGGATGAGTAGGGCTGTGTTTGTTTGATTTGTGAATATATTGTTTTTGCATTTTTTTATATTTATTTTATGTTGTACTTTATATTTAATGATGCAGTTTATATTTTATGTTGGATTTATAATTTTTTTATTTTATTTTATTTTATTTTTTTTTTTTTTTTTTTTTTTTTTTTTAGAGTTTATACATCAGCAGAAGTGGACAAAAATGGAAATAAAGGGCCTGATTTTTAAAAGCATTTACTCGTGTAAAACTGGGTTTTACTCAAATACATGCATTTTATACAAGTAAATGGGCCTTTGAAAATTGCTACAATATATACCATTGATTTGTCAATTGAATTTAGTCACATAAGTGCACTTTACTCAAGTAAATGGCTTTTGAAAATTGCTACAATAGTAGTTACATTTATGTGTGTAACTCCTTTTGAAAATTACCCCTAAAATAAATTAGGTTAAAAGCTAAATATAACTGATATGTTAAATAGGTTTATGAAAAATGGCTATTTTCCTTATATTTGGACAGTTTTGCCCATCCTAAAGAATTTTTTTGATTATCCGAGTTGGCCTTTAAGAAAATCCTGTTTCTTTTTTACCCATAAACTATGACTATAGGTTCTTGCTTCACCATATTTGGATAATGGTGAGCCAGCCAATATAGTGTATTTGGATTTTTAGAAAATGTCTGATAAAGAATCTCAGAGACTCGAGGAAATTAAAAAGTCATGAGATAGAAGGCAATGTTCTATTATGGATTGAGAACTAGTTAAAAGATTGAAAACAGAGATTAGGATTAAATGGTGATTTTTTTCAATGAAGAAAGGTGAGTAATGGAGTACCCAAGGGATCTCTACAGGGACAGCTGCTGTTCAACATTTTTAAATGACCTAGAAATGGGAACAATGAGGTGATCAAGTTTACTGATGATTCAAAGTTGTTAAATCCCAAGAGACTTGAGAAATTGCAAGAGTTCCCTGGGAGACTGGGCATCCAAATGGCAATTTAATGTGGACAAGTGCAACGTGATGAAAGTAGGAAAGAACAACCCAAATTGTAGCTACACAATACAAGGTTCTACATTTAGAGTCACCTTCCAGGAACAGGATTCTAGGCATCACATGGATATGCTGAAATCCTCTGCTCAGAATGCAGTGGCAATAAAGAAAGCAAACAGAATGGAGAATAAAATAGAATATGATAATTCCTTTGTATCACTCAATGGTGTGTCAGCAACTTGAGTATTGTGTACAATTCTGGTTACTACATCGCAAAAAAAAAAGATATAGTAGAATTAGAAAAAGTACCGAGAAAGGCAGCTAAAATGATAAAGGGGAAAAGGGGATGGAACGATTCCTCTATGAGGAAAGGCTAAAGAGGTGAGTGCTCTTCAGCTTGGAGAGAAAATAGCTGAGGGGAGAAATTATAGCAGTTTATAAAATAGGTGGAACAAGTAAAAGCAAACTGGTAGATTACTCTTCTAAAAGTACAAAGACTAGGGGACACACATTGAAATTACTAGGTAATACACTTAAGGCAAATTTTTTTTTTTACTCAACACATAATGGGAGACTGCAATTTGTTGCTGGAAAATGTGGTAAAAGCTGTTAGTGTAACTGGGTTTAAAAAAGGTTTGAAGAGGTTCGTAGAAGAAAAGTCCATAAACCATTATAAGGTAGACTTGGGGAAATCCACTGCTTATCCCAAGAAATTGCAGAATGGGATCTGTTGACCTTTTGGGATCCTGCCAGGTACTTGTGACTTGAATTGGCCACTGTTAAAAGTAGGATACTGGGTTTGTTGGAACTTTGGTTTGAGTCAGTATGCCAATCTTATGTTCCTATGTATACTTCAGGGTGATTCCCGTCAGGTACACAACCTCATTTGCACAACTCTTACCAACATAAGAGTAGCCCAGAAAGGATATAGACAGGCCAGAGGCAGACAAGAGAAAGAAAACCAAAATGGTACTAGGTCTACACCGAAAGTCACATCATGAGACTGAAGGAACTAAATATCCATAGAAGAGATGTGGGGATATAATATAGACATTAAAGAATCTTAAGGAACCAATCAGGCACAAGAAGCAAACCTGCCGAGAAAAAAATGTTCTAAAACAAGAGATCACAGAATAACACTCCAAGTGAAAAGAGTGAAGACAAACATCAAAAAATATATTTTTCAGGGAAAGAGTAGTAGATGCATGGAATAGCCTCCCAGTGGAGGTAGTGGAGACAAAAACTAATAGAAATGAAGAAAGGATGGAATAATCACAGATGATTTCTAGTGATATAGTAAGAAGAAAGTCCGAGATCAACTTTGCTTCATGGCATTGCACCAAGAATGAACTTGGGTAGATTAAAAGGCCTAATGGTCCTATTCTGCTGTCATTCTGTTTCTATGTAACATAGTAAGTCCATAAGACAGCAAATCAGAGTGCACAAAAGATAGTTGCTTACAAAATTGATGAAATAACTCTAAAGTAAGTGTGTCAAGGGTTTGGAGGATCAGTGCTACTACTTGATACATTGTTCAAAATAGAAAAACAGTTTCTGTTATTGTATTTCTAACCTTCAAAATTGTAATACTCCACGTTTCATAAGGTGATAGTCAAAAAATATCTGCTCTCCAAATTTACAAAAGCGTTTATGATTTCTTTGTGTTATAAAAAAAACACAAATTAATTACAGGCTTTTAAATCTTTTCCTTTGCTTTCTTGAAATTAAAGGGTTCAGAGAGGAAGAGTTAGAACTGTTTCATTTTTATTTATTTATTTGTTTTGCAATCTAGATTCTCCAAGGGCCTAAAAGCAAGGCCTCTTTATACTCAACTTCATTTTGGACATTCTGCCTGCCAACTACCAACACTTGGATTCAACTTAGAGACTCTGCCAGTCTACCACAAACAACTGGCACATACATCTAAATAGTGCAAAGATATGCAAAAGTGGACATATACTTTGATGCAAAAGACTTTACGTACATATCATGAGGTTTCTTTTTCTTCTCACTAAATGCAGGGGTTTCTTTTGACTTATAGAAGGTAAAATGATTATAAGTCACAATATATTTTTCTTTAGAGTATTTATCCATTTGAAAATAAAAAAAAATCTCTGGAATATGTTGAGAACTGTAATTTTTTTAAATAATATAAAATCTAACAAATCTAACACTTTAGAGTGGGAGTGAACAGCTATGTTATAAATGTTTATAAATTAGACTATGCAGGTAGCTCCTTTTACAACATCCAGCTTAAAACACAAGATGTTATTCAATGACATAATATGAATAAAGATTGGATCATACAAGTAATTAAAATGTGAAATTGACTGGATGATTCATGCCTGAAGAGGGGTACATTGCATCTTTCTTCACTACAGACACATTAAATTCTACCATCCCACTGGGCACTAATACACCCAATAATATGGAAACATCTATGATATAGCATGTATGACAACCAAGATCTAACTCTTAGTTCTTCTGGGAGGAAACCCAGATAATGAAAATGTGCATAGAAAATGCACGCTTAAAGATTATATAAATATACACAAACTTTTTTTTTTTTTTTTTTTTTTTTTTTTTTTTTACAGTTTTGCCTTAGACCTGCAGCTCCTCCCCATGGAGGAATAGCTTCCAATTAATGCCCTGTCCAGCAGGGATTATTGCTCAAATACTGGAACACCAGACTTGCCAGTGAGGAAAATCAGTTTTCCTTATCATAACAAATAGAGATGTGAATCGTTTTTTGAGTTCGTGTCATTCTTTGTTTTTCGCCTGCTGCGGGAAATGTCCTTTTTTTGCGGTTCAAAGTTTTTTCACGAAAAATCGTTTTTTTGGGTTAGCACACACTAACAAAAACAGTTAGATTTTGTTAGTTTTTATTAGTTTTTCTTAGCGCGTACTAACGGGAGTTAGTGCGCAGTAATCCAAAAAACAAATTTTTGCAAAAAAACGGGAAAATCCCGATCGTTTTTCGGGCTCCCCAAAACATGCTGAATTGGACAATTTCGTTGAAATTTTCCAATTCGGCAAAAACAAATGCACATCTCTAATAACAAATACTAGGGGTGTGCATTTGCAACATATTGGCAATCCGCAACGTATATGCCATATTCGTTGTATTCGTGGGGGTCACAAAACGTATGGAGAACCCCCACGAATACAATGTATCACTAATGAATAAACCCCCACCTTCCTGACCCCCCCCCCCCCAAGACTTGCCAAAAGTCCCTGCTGGTCCAGCGGGGGTCCTGGAGCGATCTCCTGAACTCGGGCCATCGGCTGGCAGTATTCAAAATGGTGCTGATAGCCTTTGCCCTTACTATGTCACAGGGGCTACCGGTGCCATTGGTCGGCCCCTGTCACAATGGTAGGAGCAATGGGTGCTATCGGTAGGTAGCAAAGGTATGGTATGAGCAAAGGCTATCGGCGGCATTTTGAATACCGGCAGCCAACGGCCCGAGTGCAGGAGATCGCTCAAGGACCCCTCGCTGGACCACCAGGGACTTTTGGCAAGTCTTGGGGGGGGGTAAGGAGGGTGGGGGGGGGTTGTAGTAAATTAAATTTAAAGGGTTGGGATGGGGTTTTTTTGGGGAAAGGAATACATATGTAACTAATGAACGGATCGGGGTCCCCCGAGAACAGATGCAACAGATTTGGGTACCGACGAATACGAATACCGAATGGAACAAATCTGTCCCTGCTGCACATCCCTAACAAATACTAGATAAAGAACTCTTATCTGCTATGACATTGGTATCTAAAGTATTTTATATAAATTTGTTATATCTTGAGTATCAACAGTTCCATGCCTATTTAAAAATAATTTCCCTCTCTTTCCATTTTAACTCAAATAAGTTGACCACTAAAGTTTCAAAGTCAGAAAGGCCAGTTCATTTATTCCTTACATTTATTGATGGACTATTCAAAAGATCCTAAACAGTGAGCAAACAGGCTACATGCTACCACTCAGCATGCAACACAAGCTGATCTTTTTAGCATACTAAGTCATAGTTGTCTGCTATTCAAGAAACAACATTTTGTATTGTGTGTAATGT
The DNA here is from genome assembly GCF_901001135.1 of Rhinatrema bivittatum. Lineage (NCBI taxonomy): Eukaryota > Metazoa > Chordata > Amphibia > Gymnophiona > Rhinatrematidae > Rhinatrema > Rhinatrema bivittatum. The sequence goes on from NC_042621.1 coordinate 167,209,495, forward strand.
ACTGGTGGGAAAATTAAGAATAAAACTAAATAGACATACTCGCCACATATGCCAGACTCAAGACACCTTCTGTCCGAGCCACAAACCTACAGAAAAGGATGTATAAATCTCTCTGTATTTAGAAGTATTACTCAAACTGGAACACGATGAAGCAATAGTCCATCGGTTCTGATGTTATCACAGAGGCTCTGTACAGTGGAGACGGACATCATCACAGGATTGATAATATGACAGTACTAGTCAAACTAAAACTGCAGAAAATGGACAGGAGCTCAATATTCTATGTCGCCTATCTTTCAATTATGGCATAAACAGATGACCAGACTATACAATCATCCATTAGATGGAAGGGTTATTCTCACAATGTAAGAGGGAAAGAAATTTTACCTTATTTACTGAAACAGTTTAAGTCAGATGTCTTTTTCAAGGGGGTTCCAGAGATACACAGGAGATCACTGTATCATCTTAAAAGGAAATATCTAACTCCAGTTATCCATAAAACTCACCTAAGATTCAACCATAGAAATAAAAAACTGCTTTTCATGCCCAGTCTCTTAAGGGTTGCAATAAAAACTGATAGGCTTTGATATTAAGTAACAGAAATGAACAAAAGAATCCTAATAAAATCAGCACAGCTGGAAGAGGAAAAATCTCATACCAGCACTCGGGCAAACATGCTTGTTGAATCAGGTACTGCTCTGCTATCCCAACCGTATGGACACTTACAATGCAGAGATCACATGCTATAAAGAGCAACTGCACAATAAGAGGAATACCAAGCCTAGTCTTTATACCATGGTCAGAGGACTCAGCTTCTAAACTCAGCACCAGCAAACCCACATGTAACCAAGCATTATTTGATTATCTATGTTAGAAAAAAAGTGCAATAGTTTCCAAGTGGAAGTCTGAGAATGAAAGTGTGAGAGAGACTTCAATGTACACATAAACCCATAAACAAGCTATCAATTTTAAAATCAATACATGGATGACAGCATGAAATGCAAAGTCTGAAAAGAAATACAACTATTTCCTATGATAAAATAAATAAAGTAATAGATAATATCTTGATGAGCCCCAGACATTCTTCATTATGTACAAAACCTACCTTCAAATGAATGCTCTAAATTCACCATTTCTATAAACTGAAAAACCTAGGATACTTTCTCTGCAGAAAAGACTGAAAAATGTACTATGACATGAAAATATATTAAAACAGACAAATGCAGACAAATTCTATAGGAAATGCTTGAACAGTAACTTTTCAACTTCCTGTTTCCATGCATTAGGGGTGTGCATTCGTTTTCGCCGTATTGGCAATCCGCAACGTATATTGCACTATTCGTAGTATTCGTGGGGAAGCGAAACGTATCGCAATTCCCCACGAATACACGAATCTTCGCCGAATTATACGGCCACCTAAACAAAAATTTAAACAAACCCCCACCCTCCTGAACCCCCCCAAGACTTACCAAAACTCCCTGGTGGTCCAGCGGGGGGTCCGGGAGCCATCCCCTGTACTCACACCCTCGGTGCCGGTTTCATCATGGCGCCGATAGCCTTTGTCACAGGGGCTACCGGTGCCATTGGTCATTGGTCAGCCCCTGTCACATGGCCATCAGTGCCATCTTGTGCTCCTACCATGCGACAGGGGCTGACCAATGGCACCGGTAGCCCCTTTGACATAATATGGGCAAAGGCTATCGGCGCCATTTTGAGTACTGGCATCTGACGGCCGGCGTGCAGGAGGTCACTCCGGGACCCCCATTGCACCCCCAGGGACTTTTGGCCAGCTTGGGGGGGCCTCCTGACCCCCACAAGACTTGCCAATCGCCTTTGCCCTCACTATGTCAGAGGTACAGACGGTCGGCCCCTGTGACATAGTGAGGGCAAAGGCGATTGGCGCCATTTTGAGTACTGGCATCGGACGGCCGGCGTGCAGGAGGTCGCTCCCGGACCCCCGCTGGACTTTTGGCAAGTCTTGTGGGGGTCAGGAGGCCCCCAAGCTGGCCAAATGTCCCTGGGGGTCCAACGGGGGCTACACGCGTATCTTATAAAATCCGGAGTACTTTTTAAAGATCTACCTCAAAGTATCCTTCCCAAAATGTCCCTCCTCAACTCTTACCATACTATCACTACATACCATCCTGAAATAGCCAGCTATTTACTTTTTTCCTAAGTAGTAATAGATCCCTCTCCAATCAGTAGGGCATTCTATAATTTTGGAATAGTTGTTGAAAAGGGCCTCTTCTCAAACTGCAAATGATGAAACTTCTACCAATGGAACTTTTAAGCAGTTTACCTGACTTGATCTCATTCCACAAACAACTGCTGAGATGGAGTAGACATTTTCCTCAGACCATATGAAATGCCACAACCAAGATTTTAAATTTACATCTAACTGAAATAGTTAACCAGTGTGATCTATGCAATAGTGGTACAGCTGACATACATCTCAATTTGTTACAATCCTAGCTGTCATTTACTGAAGTTTGAAGCTTCTGAATGAAGTTCTCTGGTAGTCCCAAATATAATGCATTATAAAAGCCAACTCTTTTTTCTTATGGGGGCAGATGTAATGAGCCATGCTGACCCTACCACAGGTTTTTAACTCCTGTTTTCATATAGGTTTTCAGGGCTAACCTAACCCAACCCCAGTATATAATAGGGGGTCTAGCACTAGAAAACTCACGCTAAAACAGGAATTAAAACCTACAGTAAGATTAGCACATTTCATTATAACTGCAGGCTAAGAGGCTTATATGCTATTATCTTGTATTATAAGAAGATGCACTAATCAGCAGGTACTCTAGCATGCTTTCTTTTAATGCAGGAAATTTAACTTCTGGTCAGAGGCAGGAGTTAAACTTTCCATGGTAGAGACCCCACCAAACCCCAGGTTGGGGCAGCCAGTGAGACCGCCCCACCACCTTAAAAAAAAAATGGGCCAGAAAGAAGCCCCCTCTTACCCATCTACACAGTTCTGAGACCTCCAAATCCCCCTCAACCCCAGCCAGAGAAGAATTCACCTCTTCTGGAAGGTCTGCTCTCTCTCACACTCAGTGATTGGTCCTTCCACTGACAGTGAAAGGACCAATCCCCTTTCAGATTTCTGAAAGAAAAGCCTTCTAAAGGGCAACTGTTTTTTTTCACTGACAGCCGAGACTGGAGGATGAATCAGCTGCCAGTGAGGGAGCAGCCATGCCGGAGGAGGTAAGTTCTCTGGCTAGAGTTGCCAGGGGGTGGGGGGAATTTGGAGGGACAGGATATTACTTCCCATAGTATATCAAGGTCTCAATATCAGTCAAAAGGCTGCAAAGGGACCATCCTCAGCACATGACTCAGGTTTTATATTTAATCTTACCCCAAAAAATGGCTGAAAAGCAATTAATTCCTAGAGAAGCCACAACCAGAAGAGTACATCACAGGTCATTACCACTGAGCAGCTCAAAGCAATGTAAGACTTGAATTACTTGTTAGTGGATTCCCAGTTATCCAAATACCACCACAAAAAAAGTTATAAGAAATGTTTACAGATAGTAGCATTTATAGACCAGCCACATACGAAGTATACGTCATCAAGGGCAGTTCACAGGTTTGGTTTCATGAACACCAAAACTGTACATATTAATCTGGTCTTCACAGCAAATGTATGCAAACACGCTTGATGAATATTAATGGAGGACTCTGGAATCAGGGATGTGCATCTAGGAACTAGTTTGCTCCATTTTTGCTATCTAAGCAATTCTGTTAAGAAGAATACAGTGGTAGTTACAAAATGGTACAAAAAAAATCATGTATTATTCTTGAGACAGTAGGACATGTTAAAATTTGGTTTTACTAAGTGTTCTTCTTTAGAACTCTGAATAAAATATTTCCATTTGCATATGGGTTTTTTTGTATGCCTTCATAAGAGAATTTTTCATGATCACAATGTGGAGCTAGGTAAGTCTGCTGGTTCACGCAATTCTTAGCCCTGTTGCCAAAATGAAAGTTGAACCATAGATGGGATGGCAAATTTTCCAGTTGATTAACTGGTCAGCCCCGGCTGCAGCAGGTTTCTTTCACGAATCTCACTCCAAAGTATGGCCTGTATGTGTAATATGCTTAGTGCCCTGTCCTATCCAGTTGAATTATGAAGTGCATGCAGTTATTTAAGCAAAGCTTTTAGACGAATGCCTATATTACAATAGCACAAGATACATCATGGGCACACTGATATGCAGATGTTCCTCCTGCTGCTGAATTGGCCCCACTGGAATGAAGACACTTAAACAGCTGTGTTTTCAGACCCCCAGTGCAAAAACATCTTGTGACCAGATTTTATTTTCCTTCAGGTATGAAGTCATCATGTTCAGTCCCAAGAGAGGTAGGGTAGATGGCAATTATCACACTGCCCAACCATAAGAGGCATATCTGTAAATACATCTCACAGTTAACATAATTTAACATTAGCTTCCCTGCAACACTGCCTCCCATTAAGAAAAAGGAGTTCAATATACAAACCAAGCCACACTAACATTCACTCAAGGTCCTACAGCTAAAATTAGCTTACCCTTATTCTAAAATACACTATAACAAGGTCCTGCAGTGCAGTTCTAAAACAGGCTTTTTTTCTAGCTCTTTGTACAAGCAATAATCTCAGTGTGGGTGTATGTACAGCACAGATAAGGACAGCGAAAATATGATATAAAAGGTTACATGCACACATTAAATATGAATACATACAAAGACTGAGCATGCATACTACTACGTCAGCATGTCTATAAAAATATTTCTGTACTAGCGGTACCCGGCCATGCTTTGCAGTGGCAGAGTCAGGTTCTTTACCCTCCCTCCCCCTTCCTCATTTACCTCAGTCACTCATCCTCCTCCCCCTTGGTCACTCGCCCCCCCCTTCACTCCCCCCCTCCCCCACCCCAACTCTCTCCCCTCACACTCACCTCTCCCCTCATTCTCCCTCCCCTGACACTCACCTCCCCCCTCATTCTCCCTTCCCCTCACTGTCACCTCCCCCCAACTGCCTACCCTTCAGATCAGAAAACTTTTGTCTTTCTATTTCTGTGGGAACCCCCCCACCCCCAAAAAAAATCCCCAATCCCAACCCTTTAAATCAAATAATAACCCCCCACCCTCCTGCCCCCTCCCAAGACCTGGGAAATTAAAATTGTTGGTGCTACATGTGGTCTGTCCCTGGGCATCTGTGCGTGTTATGTAGCCAAATAGGGGAGTGCCTAACCAAATTTTCACTTCCAAATTTATTTTGTGGTCTGGGGAGGGCTATTTTGGTGCGTTCCCGAATTGTTCAAGTTTAGTGTATGTATTTGTTTGTGAACCACCCCCTTCCCCCAAAAAACAACCCTATGAGAAAAGTTCTCTTAAACTAACCACCCCATACTCTCCTGCCCCTCCCCCCCAGCCCTGCGAAAAACAGTAGCCCACCCCCTTGCCCCCCCCCCCAGAGTTGCTGAATGAATGAAACCTGCCCCCCCTCATGACCCCTCCCCCAAGATGTTCGCAATAAATTCATTACCACCACCCCCCCACCCTCTAGACCCCCCGAGACCTGATAAAAATGTCAGTCGGTGGAGCAGGCGTTCAGGAGCGGTCCGGGAGCGATGCATTGGCGTTGGTCCGTCAGCTGCGAGCACTGAAACGGGTTCAGACGGCCCTTTGCCCTTACTATGTCAGTGGGGTGGAGCAATGGCAGCGGTAGATCCTCTGACATAGTAAGGGCAAAGGGCCGCCGGCTGCCAGTCTTGAAAATGGCACCGAGGGGCCCTCGCCCTTACTATGTTACATGGGCTACTGCCACTGGTGTCCCCGAGTGGCATAGTAAGGGAAAGGGCCGTTGGCGCCATGTTGATTGCTGGCATCCGACGGCCGTAGTGCAGGAGATGTGTCCCAGACCCCCGCTGGAGCCTCCCGGACTTCTGTCAGGTTTTGTGTGTGTTGTGAGGGCCTGGGAAGTAAATAAATTTGGCATGTGTGTGGGGGGTGTGAAGAGGGTGGTTTTGTGTGTGTTGGGAGGCTGTGGGAAGTAAATCAATTTGGCATGTGTGTGGGGGGTGTGAGGAGGGTGGTGGGTGTATTTTATCTGTAAAGGAAATAGTTATCTTCCGGCGAAAAAAGTGCGCGAATGTGTTAAAATGGAAGTGAAACGTGGACCTGGACTGGCGAAATGATTAGTGTAGTGTGTGTTAAGTGTAAGGTGTAACAGATGGCGCTTACGTCCAGCAGATGTCGCTGTTTTCTCAAAACAATTTTTAAACCTATTTTACCTGTCACAGGTGTGACAGATCTGTAATGTAAGTACAGAAGACAGAAGAACCTTCCTGTATGCAAAATGAATGTTGTGTCCAAATTTGAAAGCAATCAGTTCAGTGGTTTCTGAGATTAGCGATTTTGTCCAAACTATTTAACAGTTTTATTTATATAGATTATATCAGCATACAAGATGATGAACGTGTACTATATGAAACAGTGTGAATAAATAAGCACATTCACAAGATGGTTCGAAGAAGCTCAACTGCTTCTTTCCACTCCCACGAGGATATGGACCTGGCTACTTAGCTGACAGTCTTATTCCTTATTCACCTGGCAGACCTCTTAAATAGTCACAAGACTTTTTCCTGATTGTTCCATCAGTCACACAAGGCCAAGATTAGGAATAGGATGTTTTCCAGTGATAGGGCTCAGCTTATGGTACAAGCTCCCAAAGCATACTGGGCCCATGGAGCACTACTAACTCTTTACGACAGCTGTCAAATCCTAGCTCTTTCTTTAAAAGCAGATTCTTCACTTGCTTTTTAGTTGCGGTACAGATTTTAATGTTGCCATGTCTTTTAGTTATCAGGGTTGTCATCAAGACCTGAATTTAATGGGCTGATGGTGCTGATTTTCAGCCCAGTTCTATAACTACTACAATTGGTACTTAAATTGCTTTATTTGTCCTTGTTTTGGATTTGTATTAGGATTTTCAGCATGACCGGATCAATGCTACGAGGGTAAGTCAGTAAGTAAGTCACAAACATACATGGGATTAATATTCATAAAATTTATTTAAATGCAAAAGATGAATTATTTACTGTGAAATATACAGAATATAGTCACAAACAGTTTTTCTGGAAAAACCAACTACTTTTCAACGTAATCGTCGCGAACATTTATATATTTGTCCCAGCATTTGAAAAGTCCGTCAAAACCTTCTTCGTAAAAGTCTTTTGGCTGGTATCGTAACCAGCGCTTCACCTCTTGTTCCACTTCTTCATCGCTGGTGAAATGCTTACCACCGAGATGGCTTTTCAGTTTGCCAAACAAGTGAAAATCGCTGGGTGCCAAATCCGGACTGTATGGTGGATGTTCAAGAACTTTCCAGTGCAGGTTCGCAATTGTCTGACGAGTCTCATTCGAAGTGTGTGGTCTGGCATTATCGTGAACAATCAGCACTCCTCTTTTTTCCAGATCTGGGCGTTTTCTATGAATAGCTCCTTTAAGCTTTAATAGCACAGTAGGAAGCCGAATTAACAGATTCACCACGCTTCTGAAAACTGGTTAAGAATATCCCATCTCGGTCCCAAAACACAGTCAACATCACCTTTCCTGCAGAAGGCACAAGCTTGAACTTTCTCGGTGTCGGTGATAGTGGATGCTTCCACTGCATGGAATCGCGTTTCGCTTCTGGTTGATAGTGGTGCACCCATGACTCGTCACCAGTAACAATACGTGCCATCATTGATTCACCTTCGTTTACATAACGGCAGAGATTTTCCAGACACCCACCCATCCGGTTGTTCTTATTGTCTTCGGTCAGCTGTTTGGGAACCCATCTTGCATAGACTTTGTGAAAGTTCAATGCATCGTGCACTAAGGAATATGCTAATCCGTGAGAACACCCAATTTCTTTGGCAACTTAGTCAATTGTTACCCTCCAGTTAGCATGAACCATCTCTTCAACCTGCTTCACAGTTGCCTCTGTCGCAATCTCTACAGGTCGACCAGGTCTGGTTTCATCCTTCACGTTGGCACGTCCTTGTGCAAATTTATCGGTCCAGTTATAAATTGCTTTACGCGAGAGACATTTCTCTCCATATTCTGGATACATTTCTTTATGAATGTATTTTGCCACTAAGCCCTTAGCCCATAAAAATAGGACAACAGCACGTTGTTCTTCGACCATACAATCTGTCAACATGGCAGCCATTTTCCTTGTGTACACAGCCCCTGCGCATGCACAGTTTAAATAACTATTTATGTACATAAGCACTTCTAAGGTGCTGCCATCTATGGAATATGACAACATTACAGATATATGCTTCATTACCTTAGTAGAGAGATTTGTGACTTACTTACTGACTTACCCTTGTATTTAGTGTTGCTGGGTTATGTGCTTTTTACATTTTTTATTCGTGATTGTGCATATGGATGGTAACTTTCAAACAGGAGCATGTGCGCACATTTGCGCAAATACAGAGGCCCGCGCCCAGGTATGTGGTTATTTTATAACGTACGCCACATGTTCAAAAATAGTCCGTCCATGTGCACATGTGCCAAATTTTAAGTGGACGCACACATGTGTGCACAAATCCTGCATTTACTATGTAAATCGGGGTTTTTTGAAAGGGGCACATGACTACGACATTCCATTTTACCAATTCATCCCCAGTTCACCCAGTTAAGAGATAGGCCCTCCAACCCCCCCTGCTTTGATAGCTTTCACTCCCCCTCTGTTAGCCCTGACCCTTAAACCCCTGCAGATGTGTCTAGATTTCTTTAAATTTTAACATACTAAGCATCCATAGCAGAAGTAAAGTTACACGGCTGGGGCCTTGGCGCGCACTGAGTTGTGTACTTAAGCGCACATCTTAGGTTCACACCTTGAAATGTCCATGCCCCACCCAGACCATGCTCCTTTTTTTTTTAAAACTTTCAAGATGCACGTGCTGCAGGAGATATGCGCGTAACTTGGCGGCTTTTCAAATCCGTTCGGTGCGCACAAGCCCTACTTCCTCGTGCGTCCCCTAATTAATGCGTGTATACGGCTTTTACAATTTATCACATTGTTCTATGTTGTTTATTATTTTGTTTTGCACTATCATGGGTATTTGTGTTCAATTGTATTTGGTTTACTGGTTTCTTGGATTCATTTATTGTACTTTTATACTGTTTTAAATCTGTTGTAGATCACTATGATCAACTTTTCTGGAATGGTAATTAAAAGTTCTTAAATTAAGCTCTTCAGTTAAATCTGTTAAATAAATCCCTCCCTTAGCTCTTACTAAGAAAGCTGATTTAACTTTACTTCCATCTTCAATCAGTTTTCTTAAGCAGCAGAACATAATATCTACTGTGTAGGCACTAGAAAAACACAAAAATACAAATGTCTGTCAGAGAGGAAGAGTATATTGAATCATGTACCAAACGGTTCAATGATGCAAGAATGGTTAAGAATCTCAGTTTTAAAACAAAGTAAACTGCATGATCTGGTTGGCAAGTTAACTACTACACCATTCTGGTCCTGAGAACATCAAGAATGGTAATTTGCTCCACCCACAAGGGTAAAAATGTTTAAAATATTATAATCATTTACATAGAACAATGTCATCTACTGCCTTAGAGTTTCAGAAATCTAGTTCAAAAAGGCAATAAAATATTCTAGGTAAGTGCTTTAGTAGGTCATGTTAGCTGTAAAACAGCTAATGGAATAGTGCTCTGGCTATAAGCCAGATAAAATCCTACTACTGGGGGGAAAAAAAAACATATCCAGGACCTTCAGTGGAATAGCACTTGACCTGTGGAAGTCTTTCCCCCTCTCCTCACATCTTGCAGACTATTCATCACCAACTGAAAATGTGTTTGGGTTTTTTTTTTTAATCAGCAAGGCCATGGACCTGCCCCCATAGCCAACCAAGCACAGTAACATCCTTGGCCGTCATCAGGCCCGGCGTGACCGGGTGAGTATACAGAGCATTTGCATGGGGTGGCACACCAGGTGGGACAGCATGACAGAGGCAGCAGGAGAGGCCTCAAGGCTGCCGGCGAAGGAGAGAGGCCACCAGCAGATCCCAAGCGGCTGAAAATGAGAGGCCCGGTGTTCCCTTTTATTTGTGTGCATGCACTCATGCCCATGTACAAATTTTCCCACGGGGTGCACACAGCTTCAGTTGCCCCCCAAGCAGGAAGGCTGGTGAGCAGTGATAGAGCTCATCCCACCACGGCCAGATGACAACAGGATCATCCCACCACGGCCAGATGACAACAGGAGGCCATGTGTGTCTGTGTGAGAGCCTGTGTACTTGTGTATGGTTTGTGTGCCTGTGAGAGCCTATTTCACATATAGGCTCTCACAGGCATGCGCGCACACACAAAAATGCATCTGTGAGGGAGAGGGAGCCTGTGTATGTGAAAGAGAGGGAGTGTGTAAGATATTTAAATGTGTTATTGTGAGTGTGTATAAGAAAGAAGATAAAATTTGTGCGGCCCTACCTCTCCCGATCCATGATGAACTCTCAGTGATCGGAAATCAAAAGATCCCAGGTACGGACAAGCAGGAGATTTTTTAATCTTTATTAGTTTTAATTACTAGGTGTAATTTGATGTTTCTACTCTTTAAATATATTTTTTTTTTGGGGGGGGGAATAACATTTTTTAATTATTGGATTTTTTTATTCATCAAATGTTTTGAATTATTTTTTGTGTATTTGGAAAATTTTCAATATTCTATTCATTAACTGGTTTGAAATATTTATTCTTTTTATGAATATGATTTTACAATTATGATTGTTTTATATTTCTTGATTTTATTATTTAATGTTTTATGAAGAAAGGCAATGTTTCTGTTTTTCCATTGTTGTTCTGCATGTAGAGGCTGGCTTGTTGTGGGTTCCAGTTTAGTTCTTCTCAGCATGTTTCTGTTTATACTTTCTGATCTCTTTATTATGTGACTGAGGTGAGGTATTTTGTGCCAGCATGTAATTTCTGTGTGAGAAGGTATTGCAACCTGGTTTCCTAATAAGAGTTTTAATGGTGTTCTAGGGCCTGTTGTAATAAGTGCAGTGTTCCCTTTTTGATAGATAAAAGTTGTTAGGTGCTTTGGTATGGGAGGTTTACTGTATTGTAATGGTAATTCTGTTTATTCATGGCTTTCTGAGGGCCAAGCCCACACTCAACATGCATTACAAAAAGTATTTCCATAGGAGTTGCAAGTGTCTTTTTTGCAGTGTTTTCTGGTTGGCACCGCAGTAGTGCCTATAAATATAATATGCATGTTGTAAGTGATATTTTTGCCTCAGAAGGTTGTACTTTTGAATGTTTTTTCATGTAAAATGGGTTATAAATGCATCATTTAATTGTGTGTGTCTGTAAAGAATGCGGAGCGTGTGTGTGTGTGTGTGGGGGGGGCATGTATGCAAGTCTGTGATGTTTGCCTAGGGTACCTAATACCCTTCCCTATCCATGGGTTCAGGGGCTGTGGGGCTGGGGGGGGGTCAGCTGGGCTATATTTGTTGGGCCCGGGACAGACTGAATAAATCAGGGAGTGGGGAAGGGACAGCACAGTAATTGTTTGCACAGGGCAGCAAAAAAAGCTAGCACCAGCCCTTGCCATCATTCCCATGTCACATGTCCCAGGGACATGCATTGATTCCCCTTAGTTATTTACCCCAACAAACAAACAGATTTTCAACCTTTAATGTCTAAGCATATAACCTCTCAACCCCTTAATTCAACTATAACTACTGTAATCTATTGCCAGCAGCTCTCCTAACCTTTTTGTGATCCACTTTGAGGAGGCTTACCAGTCACAAAAGATGAACAGAAAGTGAAAAGTAAAAATTAGATAAAGCATTTCAGTTTAACTGATGTATCCAAGAAAACCCAACCTGTAGCATGAGGTTGATATTTCTTGGATACATCAGTTCAACTGAAGTTTTCCCACATATTACTCACATTCTTCAAGTAGTGATGACATTATTCCCAGGTACATACATGAAAAAATCAAGGCGTTACTACAGAAGACACAAGAATGGTAACCAAGCAAAATCTATTATGGGAAAGGGTTTGATTTTATTTCTAAGATAAATGAACTGTTCTTATAGTCCCCATAGTCTGCTTGGTCATCTTCAAACGGAAAAAGCATTTACCTTTATCCTACATCTGCACTATTTATTTTATTTGTTCCAGATTACATGCTATTTCCACACTGTTCAATTATGCTGTGTGTGGGCCTAACATCCACAATAAACCAGACAATGAAATTCAGGCTGATAACCACTGCCACACAAATATCCCAACTAACAATTCTGCGGTCACTCCTTCAATGGGGATATGCCTGAAATAATCCTTGGGGTTAACTCGGTTGTGACTGTCACAAGGTATTCAACTTTCAACAGATGTGCCGGCAAGTCAAATCCACAATCTAGAGTAGAAGTCTTGGATGGGTTTGGGGAACTTTACCTACCCAAATGCATACTAGCCTGAAGTATTGAGAATTATGGCAGGCGTGATACTGGTCTATGGTAGATACTATTTAAAGGTATTAGTTTTTATAGAATTCCATGACGGTTTGCAATAATCTGTTCCTGAAAAATGACTACAGATCTCAATCTGACTGCTAAATACAGATTTATTTATTTTTTTAGCTGAGTCCTTTATTTTCGAAAGTGAGGACACACAAAGCAGGCCCTGTGCCGAGATCCTTTTTCCTAACTTTGTAGCCTGTGCACACGAGACAGAAATAACTTAATGACAAGGGCAGAAGTATATGATGCTACACGTGCAGCTGTTTAAATATCACTGCTCGTGTTTCACTCGTGGCATTAAAGTGTCCCCTTTCGTGGCCCACTTTTTACACTGCATCCCTTTCCAAATGCTGCTAGACAGAGCAACTTACTTAAACAAATAGGAAAGAAAGTCATATGATCAGGTAAGATTGCATTCACTTGGAACTCATCCAAAGCAAGTCATATGTCATCCTCCTGGGCATCTTATATTACTTTGGTTTTAGACCGAACACAACAGACATAGTGGGTCACTGGAGGGAGACCGGCTCAGTAAAATTACTTTCAAATCACTTTTTCAGTTTCATGGGCACGACTGAACTCAGTCACATAGGACTACACACAACAGAAATGTTCATGAGTTGGGGTTTGCCATTCCCCCTTTCCTTCCATCTCTCCCCCCACCAAAGTACAGTACTGTATATGTTTTCCTATAAAAAGCTTTATTGGTTACATTTCAAGATGTCTTAACAATCAGCTTTAGGTGATATTAAGACAAAATAAAGTTATTTTGATTGTTACAGACATTTTTTATAATCTAAAGCTATGCAAATAAATTCCAGCACCAAACACACAGCTAAGAGCCTAATTTACATGGGAATAATATTCATGCTTAAAACTGGGTTTTACGTGGGCAAGAGGACTTTTGAAAATTGCTACAATATATGCTACTTTTACGCATGAAAAGCCTTTTAAAAACTATCCTCCCTAAGCTTTTTTTTCTCCATATCAAAGAATGGGGAAAGAAAAGCTTTTATAAAAGCTTAGGTCCTAAGCTGGAAAACAAACACGAGGAGAGGTCATGGAGATACAACATTCTTGCATGCTACTTAGCTTTCTTTCTCTCTAACTAAATTACAAATTATGAAATTATACATCTAAGAAAATGTAGACTCTAATATCCCTGTTATGCAAGCAATAACCCAAGATTTAACATACAAACTAAAGAAATAAGATTGCTAGACAGCTCATTACCAGAGCCCAGGGATCAATTTTTTGAAAATTCTATTTCATTGCAATTTGATAAATTCCATTCAGTACATCAGAACTAGATGTCCCAGAATTCAACAAGGCTAGTCTAAACAGCGCCTCTCTATGGCACAGACTTTCTCCCACTGTTGTAGCCAAGGCTGATGGGGTAGGAGGTGTTAAATGTTTCTATGTTGCACGGTTTCAAGATGGAACCTCACAGGGGGCAGTGTTTGATGCCCTCTTCCTGACTGGTCTCCTGTGCAGAAATCTGGTCCTAAAACCACCCAGCACAGTCTCCCAGGGGTAGGGAGGGGAAGCAGGGATAAAGTTAGGATAACCGCCCTGAGGGAGGAGGTTATCTGATGTACCTCGGAAATAAACAATTCCTGATGAACAAATTTAACAGTTTTATTTTTACTAAAAAGAAACTGATTAAGAATTACAATGAATAATAACAAATATTCAAGTTCTCTTAATAAGTAGGGATGTGAATTCGTTTGCTACAAAATCAGAAATATAGACGATATTTCCTATTTCGTCATGGTTCCGGGGTCCCCGAAAGTGATAGGACAACCCCACGAAATTTTGTGAAGTTTTCTTATCGTTTTCGGGGGGGGAGAAAAGGCACATAAAAAAAGAAACAAACCCAAACCCACCCCAACCTTTCAGATTTAATTACAATCTCCTACCCTCCCAACCACACCCAAAACTTGCCTAAAGTTCGTGGTGGTCCAGCAGGGGTCCCGGGACTAATCTCCCCCTCTCGGGCTGTCGGCTGCCACTAATCAAAATGGCGTCGATGGCCCTTTGCCCTTACCATGTGAAAGGGGCTATCGGTGCCAATGGCCGGCCCCTGTTACATGATAGGAGCAATGGATGGCCCACGCCAGGGACTTTAGGAAAGTTGGGGGGGGGGGTCAGGAGGGTGGGGGATTGTAATTAATTAAATCTGAAGGTTTGGGGTGGGGTTTTTTTTTTGTTTTGTTTTCACAAAATAGCACAATAAAAGTTTTCCGATCCGGGGAGATGACCGAAATGGCCCTCCCCAGACCCGAAAACGAAACGGGGACAAAAAAAATTGTATGCACATCCCTATTAATAGTGAAACAATATTTCAAGACATTTTCTTTTTTTATTCTTTTATAGTAATCAAATATTTAGAATTTAACTGCATTTAAAATATTCTTTATCATATAGCAGTACTAAACCAATATTAAAAATTCAATTCTGTTTCTTGCAGAACCTCAAGCTGAATTCAATTCAGAGTTAGATGAGTATCACTTTCAATTTATTCTGTGTCCAAACTTATATCCAAACTTCAAATTTGTATTTTAAGTACTTGAGTCTTTGTGGGACATATTTTCTCTTCCAGGCTCTGCTGAAACAAAGAGTTCTTCTTATGGTAAGTATCTTTGCTTTGCTTGGTTGTATGTGTCTTTTTCTCTGTGTTGTCTACTTTTTATGTCACTTTTCTACTCAGCAATTTTTATTAGTCTGCAGAACTAGGTTGTGTCCTTCAGATGTGTGTAACACACTAAGCTGTGGTCTCTAGGTCTTGGGTCCAAGCACTGTCTGTCGCCAAGTCATATGAGATGGTCTCAGGCGCGGTCAACGCCTCCTCCAGTGATGGGTCCTGTAGGTCACGTTGGGCTTTCCCTTTGTCAGTGTCCACCTTGAGGGAAGGATACCTATTATCTATCTATAAAAAATCAATAATAAAGATTGCTTCCCTGGCATCGAGTATCTTCCACAAAACTAAGATCTTTCTAGTGCAGTTTCTGGCAGCTTGGTGAAACGGGTAAATCTGGCTATGGAAACAAAAAATAATTATAAAAAATCCTTACCTTTAATTTTAGGGAACAGCATTCACTTTGTCAATCTTTAAATCTTTACACTACCCTCTAACTAGAACAGGTTCTATTAGACCACGCTCCTGTTCAGCTATTACCATTAACAACTCTGTCCCTTTTGTCTTTATCTTGCAGGGCACAGGAGTTACTCTGGAAGCTGGAATCAAACTTTTTTTTCTCTCTCCTTCTACTTCCAAATCTCTTCAGGAATACATTAACAGCAGTGCTACTGGTTCCTATAGCTGTTCCCTTCTGGTGCAGGCTGCTCCACCACAATTTTTTGGAGGAAGACAGAATTGGTTATCAGCACTTTTGCCTTCTCCAAAGTTTTCCTGCTCTCCCTTTAAAGTCCCCTCATGCAGATTTTTAAGAAGCAGATTCCTGATCCACTGATGTCACCCAAGTAGTGCTGCTTTTAAAACCTTCTTAGCTTCTCTGGCACTGCTTCTCTCAGATGTCACAATAACAGGGCAGAGGTGTCAGCCGCTTCTATATTATTCTAGCATTTTTTAGGTTCTTAGGGGCTAGGCACCTCACTTTTAGTGTCCCTACGCTCAGGCGTGGCTCAAGAGAACCTGCTGCCTGAGGGAAGGAATGAGATAGCACCTCCGCCCCTCCAAACACCCAAAAGGCATACACTCACAAAAAGATTTGATTTATTTATTCCTGGATTTATTAAACCAGCTTTCACACCCACACCCATACATAGGCAATCACATATACACATCTCTCACCCAGCCACAAACACAGTCTCACCCACCAACCCCCATAAACACATATACACACACATAAGCAGTCACCCACATCCAAGCATACACAAGCTCTTACTCAACCACACACACAGGGCCTGGGCCTCTTCTTCAGCTTCCAGGAGGATGAGGTTTACTAGCAGCCACTAGATCATCCCTCTGTGTACAGCCATCAATAGGATGAGATCTACTGCCAGCAACTTCTCTCTCTCTTCAGCCACCATTACAAGCTCCACGGCAGTCTACCATGTTGTGGGGTGAGCGGCAGCAGGAGTCACATTTATCCAAACACCTTCTGCTGCTGCAGAGCCAGTCTTGGAGCAGCAGGAGATAATGTACAGATAAATGCGACTGCTGCTGCCCCAGGTGTGTGGGGGTGGGGGTAGTTGTGTGGGTAGGAAGGTGTTGCCACTGATAGGATCGGGCAGGGGTTTGGCTTATCCCTGCCTGATCCAATGTATAAAATTTGAGTGGCACTTGCTGCCATGTAGCGATGCCTATGATCTGGGGATTCACTGTATCCCTTTAAGGCCCTGACCGCACGTCCGCTGACACACACTGACACACACGCACACACACACACACACACTCTCTCAGGCCACCCCATTTCTTTTGGCTGCATGGGGATGGGGTCTGATGCAGTCTCGTTGGGCCTCTCTTCACGCTGCAGTGGGATAGGTGATGCTGGTGGTGCCTAGAGTGACTGCCTAGCAAGTCCTACCCAAAGGCTGAAACTGCTCACTCACCAGTCACTGTCACTCCTCCCCCAGACGAATCTCTCTCTCATCACTGTCACTTCCTTTCCCCAACACCAGTCTCTCTCTCTCTCCAGGCACTGTCACCCTCCAGGACCAATCTCTCTCTCACCAGTCATTGTCACCCTTCTCCTCTCAGAGTGGTCGCTCTCTCACCAATCACTATCAAACCCCGCCCCACCCCACCCCCAGACTAGTCTCTTTGTCTCTCAGTCTCCCCTCCCCCACCCTTCCCCAGGTCAGTCTCTCTTGCTGTTTCTTTCAGTCACTGTCTTCTTCCACCTACCACCACCTGAAGATCAGTGTCTCTCTCTTCAGGAGCTGCTGCACATTCAGGAGCTTCCAGTGGGAGTGTCACTGCAGGCTGTGCTACTACTGAAGAGTAGGGTCCACAACCTGCCTACTTAATGCCTTCCATAGGTCTCCTTATCTCCTCCCTGCCCCAGCCTTGTCCTGTCTTACCTTCAGAGTGTGTATGGGCACTGCTGGCCTGCTGTTGCCTCAAAAGAAGCTCTGCTGCAGCTGTCCTGTTTCACCCCGCAGCCCCCTAACATCCTCAGCACTCACAGACTAGTTTTTGTTTCCTACTAGTTCCCTGCCTAGCAGCCTCCCCTCCTGCGGGCCAATTGGTCAAGCACAGCAGACACGCAGGGGAACCGACTTGAGGTTCAACTTTGCTTGCCGTTGCCGCTTTAAAAATGTTTACGTACACTTATGCTGATCCGCAGAGACAGGCAGAACAGGCATCAGTGATGGCGTAGGGACCAAGCAGAAACCGGCAGACTGCAAAACAGAAAGCAGCTCCTCTGCAGACCACAAGCAGCGCTGAAGAGTGCAGCCTTGTTCAGTCAGGCTTCAAAGCTCAAGGGAAGCAGAAGGGAATGGTGAGCTTGCATGGAGCTTGTGCAGCAGCAGCAGTATGCAGTTTGTGAATGCCAAAGGCAGTGGAGAGGCAGTCGACAGATACTGCAGCTGGGCAGTGTGAGGCAGACACAGCAGGGGCATTTTGGAGGGCATTTTTTTGCAAACCTCAAAATTCTGCTGCCTGAGGAGACCACCTCACCCTGCCTCATTATAGAATCGCCCCTGCTGGCAAATCACCTCCAAAAGCCTAAAGGCTAGCTCTCATGCTTCTGAGCCTGTTACAGTTTAAGATACAATGCTGCAGACAAAACCCAGCATGGCTTCCTACCTAGATTGGAGTCTCAGCACAGAGGCTATTCCCTGGCCACAAACAAACTTCCAGAACACCCTTGCACATATAATGAGGGTTAACACAGAGCACCCCACCATTCAATACTGTCCAACAATTATTTTAAATTGGTTTTCCCCAGGGGCTACATGGACTTTGCTACCAGGTTTTCTCTCTCTGTCCAGGACGCTGCTATCCCATCTCTCCCCTGTGACTCAGTGCATTACTGGGAGTCACAAGGGGCCGAGGGTCCTGTTCCACGCAGTGGGGTCTTGCTGCAGTCTCCCTGCAACTTCCTGTATCCCTCTTCCTTGTATTTATTTAGTTTGCCTGTTTGCTTCTTCAGCCTAGCCTAGGGTTCTTCCGGGTGCATGGGTGCTCTCACAAGTAGGTTAAACTTTTAAAACTGTTTCAACCTGTCCACACTAAGGTCTGATTTGGCCATCCCCAATGTATCTGGCAGTTTATTTTCTCTCTCCATTTTGTGTCTGCAAAAGAAATTCCTACCTTCACCTGCCCCTGGCTGACAATGAGAACTATCGCAAAGACTTCTGTATCAGCGGTTCTCGACCCAGTTCTCCAAAACCCCCAGCCAGTCTGGTTTTCAGTGAACACGTATGAGATCTTTACTTAGAGGCAATATGCAGGAAAACATACCAGGCACATGGTCCTTGAGGACTGGTAGAGAACCACTATTCTAGGAGAGAAACCCTCAGTGCCACGGTTTTGGCTGGCAGAGGAAGCCACAGCAACAGCAATAGTCCTCTCTCTTGCCTCCCTAAAACAAAGAGCAATGCTCCCATGCTACATCTAAATCCCAATCAGCTCCGTCAGATACTTTATGACGCCGAAGTCAATGTGAAATGAAAAGGAGGCAACAGAGGTTGGCTCCATTTATTTGAAATTCTAGATGCATGAAAGCTGGGCAAATAAAGTTCCTTTCACAGGAGACAGAAGAAAGTGTGTATATTTTCCGTGAGGAGTAGACACCCTGGCTAGTAATTAGGGTTATAAAAAGGGGAAACATTGACCGTCACCTACAGACTAGAACAGCTATGACTGAAGGTATGCAACAATTGGTATCCGACTGAAAAAACAAACATGAACATAAGAGAAGAAATAAAACTTAAACCTTAAAATGGTGAAGGCAGAAATTGCTCAGATATGTTTACATGTTCAACATAGTCCTCAGTTGCCAGTAGGTATTGCCACAGCTTTAAAGTATAGATTCATACAAGTCTGAAAACATACAAATTTATAGCTTCCACAAGAACAAGAAAAACACATGGAGGCCAATGAGCAGGTCTAAAGTTTGCCAGATAAACGTATCCAGCTAGCTATTAGACGACAGCACAGCCACACTGCTAAATATCCTGGTCAAGTCAGCTGGATATTTTTATCTGGCTAACTTGCTCAGCAGGACAGCGGCTGAATATCGACCCCCCATGGCTTTTAAGGCATACATGGATCAAATGTAAAATTCATTTCTCCAGAATGTTTCAAGTATTTTGCAAAGTTTATTTCTGCCTTGCAATTGGCAGCTTAATTGTAGAGTGCAAAATATGTGGCTAGCACAATCCATGGGAAAAGTTATTTGCACAGCCAGAGGAAATATCATTAACATGACAAATCATTACACCTGGAGAGAATTCAGGAGAAACAACACAGAAATGCCAAACGCCTGCATTAACACATTAACAATTAAATCGGCACTGAACAGAAGAGAGAAAATCTTCTGGAGTAACTACAAGATCATAGCCCTAGTTATACCTTTCTATTTATTGAAAACAGCTTTGATTAGTAGAGAAAAGGAGTATACCAAGAGAAGTAAAACTAAACAAACCTAAAACTAATCTGGATGAAAATACTTGCAGCTGTTTCACTAAAAAGTATATTTAAGTCTGCATACAGATCCTATGTAAACTGGACAAAACAAAGCAGCACTTATTTGACTTTGTTACAAAAATGTGCTTGGAAAGCCGTTTCAAATCCACAAACTGCCTTGAACTTTTAAGGTGTGCATTTAAACTGGTTTGAAAATGATTTAGCACAAACAGAAGCATGATGGAAAAGAAAAAAAACATAAGGCCTATTATGTCTGCCCATCCACACAAACGATTGGCTCTACAATCCCTACCACTCTTACATCTTCTGTGTTTGGCCCATGCTTTCTTGAACTCAGATACTCCATGTCCTTTGCATGGGGGCTACCATCATCATCTTCAAGGGCCACTAATGCTCCAAAACACTCCCCCTAACTGTAAAATTCCCCACCCACTCCCTGCCACTTGTAGAATGGCCAAAAGGTATACAATGTTTAAAAATACCTGCCTCATTCCCAAACCCCTCCCTTCAAATCAAAGTATCCCCCCTAGACTCCTGACCAGTCGACACCATTTTCCAAAATAGTGCCAACCAGCCTTAGCCCCCATCACATGATAAAGGCAAAGGATGGGTGGTGCCATTTTGAAAGACTGTGTCAACCTGCCAGGAACCTAGGGAGGCAACTCCAAACCTCACTAGACACTGGGGACTTAATCCAAGGAATTGGGGGGGGGGGGGGCCGAAGGTGGGCTAAGGTAGAGGGCATCAGAACCAGGAGGGGTGGAATAGAAGGGGGTTAATTCAAAGGGAGGGGTCAGGGTGTTGCCGCACAATTTTTTTTTTAATATACCTTTGGGCCACCTCTACAAGCAGCGGGTCTACCCAGACCCCTGGGTGAGAATTTTACATGGTTTGGGGAGGGGGGTTATGAGCCTCTACTGGCCCCTTAATTGTCAGCATAAACGTCCCGATGTTCTGGGAAATATTTTGCTACAACTCCTGAGTTGTAGCTAACTTTTTCAGCAGATAACATTTCTCTGGCAAGCCGCATTATTTGATTTGTATAGGATTGCAAGGCATGAGCTGTTTTATATTCATTTGAAAAAATTATTCATGCAAAGCAGCTCATTTTCATAGGGGCAGATTTTTAGTGAAAAAATATGTGATATTGCTAATATTGTGTGATAAACAGCATTTTTCACATGATAAATACTGTTTTTCACATGTTATACCCTTATCACAGATTAGTAAATATGGTCCTTTATATTTTAATGGGTTTTAAAAATGTACAATTAAAATCTTTGATAACTGCCTAGCCAAATGGACCAGGGACAATGTTGCACACTGCCATGAGGAGGATCTTGGGTTTCATTCAGGTATTCCACTCCCCAGGTCTGCCCGAGCTGGGAATGCAGGCAAGGCAGTGTTCATGGTCATCATGCAATGGTAACACTTACAGGCTGGATTTAAGGTCCACGACTGCAGGGTTCTAAAAGAAACCCTAGTGCATTGCCCCCAGTCAAAAGCTGTTACTGCAATGGTCTGGACAAAGTAAATTGGTAAGGGGATATACAACAGGGAGAAAAATCCCCAGATAACCGTGAATGAAGGCTTAATGCCAGATCCTGGCCTTGGTTTGTTCTGAACAGATCAGGAGGACACTGCCAGTCCAAAAAATAAAATCTTCAGCAGCTCTACAATGACCTAGCACCAGTAGTTTTGTTACCGAACTCCAATTAACATGTGAATGGGAAGCCTCATAAGAACATACCATACTGGGTCAGACCAAGCCCAGCATCCTGTTTTCAACAGTGGCCAATCCAGGCCATAAGAACCTGGCAAGTACCCAAAAGCTAAGTCTATTCCATGTTACTGTTGCTAGTAAGGCTCAGTGGTTGCAGTTTAAATTGCTATGTCGAGGAGTTGGGTTCCACTTCCAGATCAGGTCCTCTGATCCCAGGGAAAGCCAGGGCTGGTGATGCTGCTGAGGCAGTGTTTACAGACCCTCTTGGGGGGGGTCTCAGCCATCACTCAACACTTACATTTACTGAAAGAACTTAGAGGGCACGCACGCCAGGTTCCAGGAGTTGTGGTCTGTAGTCCCTGACAAAATATAGTAACTGGAATAGCTGGGAAAGTGAGAGGTTACAAAATCAAAGAAAAACCCAGTTAGCTGTGAATAAAGCCTCATGGTGCATTCGCCCAACAAAGGCTGGTTCCAATTGAGCCTGAAGCCAAAAGAAGCATGAATAAAATACCAAGCCAAAAAATAAATAAATAAATAAAGACCAAAACTACACGACGCCATCTAACCAAAGCATTTCTCAAGCAAACACAACTGTTTGCAGTTTGCACAATTACTACAGCAGGCTATTCTGGTCCACCTTTCTTTTTTTTTTTTTTTTCATATTGGCTGAGATGTTCCAAACACTTTTAGCAAGCCTTTTGATGGTCAGTAATAGACATCTTCTGCTTGCACGTTTGAAGATGCTGGCCTGCTTCTCGGGCACAGTGAAGAAACGAGATGAAGCTAAATTAAGAGGAAGGCATTTTCCTCTTCAGAAGGATAGTCCGAAAAGATGAAAAACTGGGGCTGAGCAGCCTTCTGGCAATGGTTGCATTCAAAATAAAATTTGCAGGCCAGGTCAGCAGGATCGATGAAGAAGAATACAAACTTTAAAAAGTACCAGAAAGGTTAACTGAGCAAATTAAGGAGGTTTTAGCATAAAGTTGGAAAAAGGTTGAAGAAAACTTCTTCACAGGTTCTGCAAGGCCTCTGCACCAGAAGATGGGGGTGGCTGAATAGTGAGAACCACTGTGCATGAACAGTGAAAGGCTTTTGTTTTCCAGTTTTCCCAGTACTATAACTGTCACTAAAACTGTTGAATGCCATACTATTTTTTTTTTTTTATTAGCTTCAAAATTTCAGTCATAACTATCTATGAACACTGGTCCATCTTTCTTCTCCCTTTCAAAAGCAATCAGCCACGTTGAAAAGCACCAATATAGATTTTGTCCAGTGGAGTGCTGCATGGACATCTCAAATAAACCAGAATATGAACTGTGGCTGTGGTTTAAATGAAAAGCTCTATAAATACTTATATTACTAGTACCCATCTTACAAAGGATACTTTGGAGCTTACAGTGACTTTTACTGAGGTGTTACTGCATATTAGCTTTTAGGACCTCCTAGGAGCTAAAGAATTTTGTTCATCCAAAAAATATACCATTGGTTCATCCAAATTTTCTTTTGACCAATATGGCAAAGTGTTTAATCAATACTCTGTGAATTGCAAAGAATATACAAAAAAAAGCATAAGTTACAATTCATTTTAGTCTTAATACCAACTATCTATACACTTACGAGCTCATGTTTGATATGGTTAAATAACAAAACACTAATCAAACCCACAGTAACTGGAAATAGAAAAAAGAACTAGCCTTTCTTTTCCCCATGTCATATTCCAGACATAGTTCCCACAAAAACCGTTAAGAAAAATTTAGTATTAGTATTAGCCTGTAAAGCATATTGAAAATTGGAGAATTCATTGACAATTAAATGGCGAGACTTTATTTAAAATGCTCCCGTGGTACAACCAATGTTTAAAATTAACAATTATTGAATTAATTGACCTGGGTGGCAAAAACAGTGCAGTTGGATATTTAATAGAGTATTAAAATTACAAGAGCGCTTATGATCTTCTAAAAGAGAAGGATAAAATTTAACTAGCAACTTCTTAAAAACTGATAAAGCAGGTTAGGCACTTTCTATTGTGATGGACCATTGATATCCACTCATTGACAAGATGTGCCAGAGCTTTTTAAAATGTGTGAAGGGAGCTAGCATCCTCTGAAGTGGCTTGCAAATTGTATCAGTCTTTGCAGCATGCACTTAAGTAGGGGGTCGCCCAGCAAAAGCGGGAGGAAAGGACTTAAAAGGCCCATATGGATCCTGCATGATGGACTATATTTACAGGTTTCAGCGTCTGCATACTTCACTCAGATGTAGTTTATTGCTCATATGGCAGTTTGGATATTGGTAACATCTTCAAGCTCAAAACTCAGGAAGATAGATGTTGGTCTTTGCCACAAAGGCAAGGAAATTCTCACAGGTGTTATATTTCTGTAACAATGCAAGGAAATTCTGGCTAGGTGTAGCAGAGCTGCTGCCTTCAGGCAATGCTACACTTTGTTAAAATGGGGGGTGGGGGAGGGAGAGAGAGTACCTCAAGGAGTCATTAGCTGAGTGGAAAATCTAAGGGAGGTAGAACAGCAGTGGGTAAAAATAAACCGAGATATTGCAAGGGCAACTAACCTTTTTGTTTGGAAAGTAAAGATAAGAGAAATGAAAGAGGCTGCTATGGTTTTCTAATGAAATAACCAAAAAGGTAAGGGAAAAAAAAAGGTTAGCATTCATAAACAGAGACTGCAGAAAGAGGAAAACCAGAAACAATAGTAGAAAAAGCTTAGGGAAACTTGGAAAGCAGTCAGGACAACGAAGAAGCACATGGAAGAAAAAATAGCAAATAAAGTAAAACTGTGAGGGGGAGGGAAGGGTTTTTTTTTTGTTTTTTTTTAAGATATGCCAGTGATAGGGGGAAGAACTAAAATGGTATTCTGAGACTCGGAACTGAAGAGGAGGAATACATGGAGGCTGACAAGAAAAACGTGAAATTGTGTAAATGTTTTTCTGTTCAGTGTTCACTGAGGAAAGGCCAGGAGCAGAACCACAGAAAATGGGGGCAAATAAGACTGGAAGCAAGGTAAACCTCAAATGATTTTTAAAAGGAGCAAGCAAAACTAAAAACAGATAAAGCAATGGGGCCAGATGGGATACAACCAAGGGGATTAAGGGAACTTGGAGAAGTTCTGGCAGCTCTGCTGGCTGATCTTATCAATGCTTCTTTAAAGTCGAGAGTAGTTTTGGAAGACTGGAGACAGGCTGATGTGGTTCCTTTTCACAAAAGTGGACGTAAGGAGGCTGGGAACTACAGGCCGGTTAGTCTGAGTTCAGTGGTGAATAAATAGGGAATTGCTGCTAACACAGATATTGCAGTTTCTGGAATCCAATGGATTGCAAGATGCGAGGCAACATGGTTTTACCAGAGGTAGGTCTGATGAATCTGATTGATATCTTTGACTGGGTGGCCAGAGAGATGGATCAGGGGAGTACTTGGATTTCAGCAAGGCCTTTGACACCATTCCAAATGGGTGACTGATAAACTGAGTGCCCTGGGTATGAGCCCCAAATTGTTAACTAGCAGGTCAATACAGTAAAGTGCGGCCGCGGTTACCCTGTTTCTAACCCGCCTTTTACTCACAATTTGGCCGCGTTAGCCCAACCCAAGATTCACTATCCCCTTTAACCCATTCTTACCGCCTCTTTAAATCAACGCGTAACCCCTTCCGCCCGCGGCATGTATATTAGATGTAAACGATCAGATTAGCTATTCCCCCCCATTCAGTAATGCGCGCCCCGACTATCGCCTTTTTAACCTGGCGTTTAGCCGCGCGTTTAACCTGCTCATTTACTGCCTACCCCTACGTTAGAGGCAGGAGTAAGGGAAGACGGCAAACTTTCCCCCAAAAGGAAACCTAAAAACCTAAAATCCCCTCCTCCCGAAGCTACTCGACATGTTATCAACTTACTTTATGTTGCTTTCAGCCCCTTCAACCTTCTCTGCTGTCCTCTGGAGGGGGCAGCCAGCGGCGAAAGCGACTTGCAGCGATCCCCCCCGTGCAAGTCCCGGTTCTCCTGGGAGCCAGCTGGACTTCTGGCTGACAGCTTACCCCCCCCCCCCCCCAAAAAAAAAAAGACTGCTGAGTTACGGCCTTGGAAGCGAAGCGAAGCGTACTTTCATGGGCTTGAGCGCCCGTCAATTTGGGCGCTCAAGCCCATGAAAGTACGCTTCGCTTCTTGGAGATTTAAATACAGTATCGAGCGGTAGGTGAGCAGGACTGTGCGTGCAGCAAACGCGGGTGCGCCGGCACTAACGCAGCTCTTCCTACCGCTCCTTACTGTATCGGCCCGTCGGTTAGAAACTGGTTGAGTGGGAAGCGCCAAAGGTTAGCGGTAAGTTGAGTTCATTCCAAAGAGAGGTGTGTGCAACAGGTATTGGTACTTGGACCAGTATTTTTCAACATTTTCATAAGTGATATTGCAGAAGGACTATTGCGAAAATGTTTGTCTTTTCGCAGATACAACCAAAATCTGAAACAGGGAAGGCACCATGAGTAGGGATCTAGCAAAGCTTGAGGAATGGTCTAATCTGGCAGCTAAAATTTAATGTGTGAACATTAGGTGTTCCTAGAACTAAAAAGATATAAAATGAGTTGCCATTCCAAAAAAGCAAACATATATACAAAATGTTACACAGACACCAGGGAACTGGATGCATGTCCCATAGCTTTCCTATATCTTTCAACCAAATGAATACCCTGGCTACTTCACCACCTGACATTTTAAACAACCCAATCAAAACCTACTGAAGTTGTGAGTCTCTCTAAAATGTTTTATATGTTTTAGATTTTTTTTGAACTGGCAACTCCACCATATTTTCCTTTTAGTTCTAGAAATCCCCGGCTTTGGCCTAAACACTAACAGTGTTGGGTTTTAGATCTGTTTTGATGCTTTGTGCCATGGCAATTGAGAAGCTGGGTTGGAGAAGATAAGTGTTATGCTATTAAAGCATTTCCAAGCCTTGAATAATTCCTCCATTAAATAGCACAAACTCTTATCCAATAACTGGACCAAATACAATTCAATCAACCTTAAATTGACAATCATCAATACCTGCTGAACTTTTATCATAACACTGTCGTATTTATGCATTTGGTTATTTATGTTCCGTTCCATAGTGAGGTATTGCCACAGTTTCTCACATATTCTTATTTACTCACTATGCTACTCTTTTACATTAATAGACTGAAATGTTAATATTGCTCTGTGCAATCTCTCCCCTTTTCCAGCTCCAAGTTGATTTCCCTGATTTATTGTAACTTTCTCAATTCCTTTATCTGATTCACGATATTTAAAGTTCAAGGTTCTTTTTGAGAACATTGTTTTACGTTATGTTATGTTTTACACACTTTGTTAATTGTAAACCGGGTTGATGTGATGCCTGTCATGAAACTCGGTATAACAAAAACAATAAATAAATAAAATAATAAATTTGCACATTATAGGAGATTTTGGACAATATTTGATTTTTATATGCATCACATAATATAAAAAACACCTTATAAGGACTTGGGTAAATGACTGAATTCTGCCTTTTAACTCATTACCAGCATATCCCACAATTGTTATTGGGAAAGCAAATTCTGTGCCAAAATATTTGATAGCCTAAATATCTTTAACGAGTTATCTTTCCTGTATGCTTCTTCACTGGCTTTGAGGGAGCTATGATATTGTGGCTCATCGTTGTGTGGAAGCTAATGCTAAAATAGAGAGTCATGCATTTGGGCAGCAAATACACAAGAAAGCAGAATAAATACTGGGGTGAAATTCTTCTAAGCAGAAAACGAGAGCAGGATTTGGGGGTGATCATATCGGATGATCTTTAGATGGCCCAAAAGATGGTTAAGAAACATAGAAACATAGAAATGACGGCAGAAGAAGACCAAACGGCCCATCCAGTCTGCCCAGCAAGCTTCACACATTTTTTTCTCTCATACTTATCTGTTTCTCTTAGCTCTTGGTTCTATTTCCCTTCCACCCCCACCATTGAAATATCTCGCTTGATTAGTTAGGGGTAGTAACCGCCGCAATAAGCAAGCTACACCCATGCTTATTTGTTTTACCCAGACTATGTTATACAGTCCTTATTGGTTGTTTTTCTTCTCCCCTGCTGTTGAAGCAGGGAGCTATGCTGGAAATGCGTGATGTATCAGTCTTCTCCCATGCCGTTGAAGCAGAGAGCCATGCTGGATATGCATCGAAAGTGAAGTATCAGACACATTTGGTTTGGGGTAGTAACCGCCGTAACAAGCCAGCTACTCCCCGCTTTGTGAGTGCGAACCCTTTTTTCTTCTCCCCTGCCGTTGAAGCAGAGAACTATGCTGTATATGCATTGAGGTGAAGTATCAGGCTTATTTGGTTTGGGGTAGTAACCGCCGTAACAAGCCAGCTACTCCCCTCTTTGTGAGTGTAAATCCATTTTTCCACATTTCCTCTTGCTGTTGAAGCTTAGAGCGATGTTGGAGTCACAGTAAGCATGTGTATGTTTATTGAATAAGGGTATTGTCTCCAGGCAGTAGCTGTCATTCTGGCGAGTCACCCACTCTTCATTGGCGGCCTCTTGACTTTATGGATCCACAGTGTTTATCCCACGCCCCTTTGAAGTCCTTCACAGTTCTGGTCTTCACCACATCCTCCGGAAGGGCATTCCAGGCGTCCACCACCCTCTCCGTGAAGAAATACTTCCTGACATTGGTTCTGAATCTTCCTCCCTGGAGCTTCAAATCGTGACCCCTGGTTCTGCTGATTTTTTTCCTACGGAACAGGTTTGTCGTTGTCTTTGGATCATTAAAACCTTTCAAGTATCTGAAAGTCTGTATCATATCACCTCTGCTCCTCCTTTCCTCCAGGGTGTACATATTTAGATTCTTCAATCTCTCCTCGTACGTCATGCGATGAAGATCCTCCACCTTCCTGGTCGCCCTTCTCTGTACCGCTTCCATCTTGTCTTTGTCTTTTTGATGGAAGATGATGGAAAAAGCCAGAAACATGGTTGGGTGCACAGGAAGAGTCAACAGAAAAAAAAAAGGTGAACTATTGCTCCTGTATAAGTCCCCGGTGAGACCTCATTTGGAATACAATGTACAGTTCTGGAGACTGCACCTTGAAAAGGATATACATAGAATAGAATTGGTCTAAAATGATGGTTACTAAATTGGTCTTTGTTATAAGGCATATGGGAACAGACAAAGAACTAAACATGTATTTTCAAGAGAAAGGGCAGGATAGAGAAGATATGATAAAGATATTTAAATACCTCCAAGGCATCAATGCTCAGGAGACAACAAATAGGGGACTCTAGGTTTATGACAGGGGTGGCAAACAGAGCCACAATCAGGCCTGTTCCAGGATATGCATGAGATAGATTTGTATGCACTGCCTCCATGGAATAAGGGTAAAAGGAGGTTAGCTCAGGAATAATCAAAGGAAATATATGTTTTTCAGAGAGGGTGGTTCTTGCATGGAACAGCCTCTTAGTGGAGGTGATAGAGACAAAAGCAGTATCTGAATTCAAGAAACCAAGGAATAAGCACAGAGGTGAGTGGTAGGGATTGTAGAACTGAGTAGTTACCCTGAATGGCAAAGTAGATTGTAGCGTCATTTTCTGCCTTGCATTTCGGTATTTTTTTTTTTTACTCCAATCCTTTGATCCTGCTGTTGTGGTGCCACTCCACCTCTCCTATGATGTGAACCACTCTGCCTCCTATACAATTGTTTAAACTCTAGGAAGATAGTCCGTCACTCTGGGGCCAAACAGTCCCAAAGTCTCACAAGCACACTATTTCTGGTCTGGGAGTCCTTTATTCTAATCACCAGCCCTATTATCCACAGAGTCTCAATCTTTAGCAGCTCATACCTCCAAAACATTGAACCTTTCCACAAAATAGCTCCTCCTGAACTTAGCAGGCTGCAAAACAATTTGGTTGCTCTCCCAGCAGCTTCTCCTCTCAGTCCCCAATCTCTTGCATCATCATCGGGAGAGTGATGGAGTCCCGGACCCACCTGTACTCCAGAATCCCACTCCCCAGGGCATTATCATCAAACCTCGGATTGCCCAAGTCCTCTTTAATCTTCCTTTTACCTTTAGAGCCTTCAAAGTCATCCGCAAAATTATTTTCTGACCTACCTTGCGCTTCGGTGCCACTCAGCAGCTGGGGTGGATACAAACCCCACATGACAAAAGGTGACGAGGAATGATTAAGGATATATTAAGTATCCAATGAGAGTTTTGATTTTGAATTACCGTTTCAAAAAGGCTTCCATAATAGATACGATCTCTCCCCGTAAACCTGTCCTAGCAGGTTTAGGTGGCCTCCGGGATGACATTTTATGATGGTGTGTGGGGGGGGGGGGGGGGGGGGGAGGAGGTTGGAATGGATGTGGAAGGTTCTGGATCTTTGTTTGAGGTCTGATGCTGTGGGGGGGATTTATGCGCTTGTAATTCACGCTATATTTATGGTATATTATTCTTCTCATGTTTCATTGCTGTTCACAGCATTGGGCAGCTGTTTTAAACCAGGAAAGAAATATACACATTATTTAATGTGTTGTAATGAAATGTTGAAAACGTCTACATACACAGTACAAATACTTTCAAGGAGAAGACAGAATTTTAACTGTTAATGAAGAAAGTATTTGTTTATTCACTTATTTGGAATTCTTCATTAGCTCGTTTAGCTATCTTCTTCCTATACGTCTGATTCATCAGAAAGACAAAAGTTCTCTTCCTCCCTGTGCTTACCCCCTCCTAGATTTCACATGTTAAGGATGCCATTGAGAGGAGGAGGAATGGGAAAATATTTAGAAAATGTAGGCACCAGCCAAAATTCTTTATAGGGTTTTTTTTTGTTTTGTTTTGTTTTTTTTAAACACCTTAATATATTTTTTTGCTTATTTTTCATTTGATATTTTCTGCTCTCCCCCTTCCTCTGTCAACAAGTTTCCCTCCCAATTCCTGCCTGATATCAATTTTTGGCCCTTCCTGCCATTTCTCCACCTAGCCCCAGAGGCAATTGCTACTCCTCCATGGCCCTTCCTCATCCCACCTGTCAGCTAATGCCCCCTCTTTCTGACCCAGTGGCCCCTTCTGTTCCTCCTGGCCGAAGCTGCAATGGCTTTTCCTCTCACCCCAGCAGCTGCCACTCATCTCACTGATCCCAGGAACTGTTTCATCTCCTACCCCAACTACCTCTTTCCAGCCCTGGTCTGCATCCTCCCTGCCCCCCCCCCCCCCTGGTGCTGTTTTAAGGGGGGTCGGGTGTTTCTCAGCTCTGTCTCTCCTCACTATACCCCCTCAATATACATGAATAAAAATATTTATTTAAATTTACCTGAGTCTGACACTTGTTTAGTAAAAACATATTCGCTGTAGACAAAGCGTGAAAGAAAAGTAAAATTACACTGCTTCCCAATGAAGATTTCAATTCAGGTGATGCCAAGAAGGGGAAAAAAAAAAAAAACAACTGCAAATGTTAAATACTTAACAGGAGATGACAAATCAAATGGGAATTACTGCGGTAAAAACATAATTAAAAACTTGATTGAAGTTAAACAGAATTTACATAACACTGCAAATTAACTTTAGACTGAATGTATTCACTGAGAAAAATAAAAGGCTTTTCATTAGTAATCTATATTTAAATACACTGAATAGAGTTGTTCTAAATGAGAAACTGTTTTTGATAACAAATGCTACAAATCGCCTGAAGAAACTGCAACCACTGGCATTTGCTGGTATTAAATGGTTTTGCTACTATTGTCTATATTTTGAGGGTAGTCTGACAGACCAGCGGACAGACGTACACATTGGTAAAGCATCTCATTTTAGCAGACAAACTGAATATAGTGATTCAGAGCACAATTTACATGCTTGTCAATCAGAAAGTAACAAAAAATAAATAAAAAATCATATGCACCCATTCCTTATTCTATGTGATCCCACAAATATTTCTAAAACATCAAAAGCAAGCTTAAGACCAGACCACTGACTCAGTGCTAGTGTTTTGCACTGCTACTACATGGAGAAATGTGGGCTCAATTCCAGGGCCCAGCTCCTGCTTCCCAGGCAGAATGGACTACAGATGCTGTGGATGTGCATGTGTGTGTGTGTGTGTGTGTGTGTGGTGGTGGGGGGGTGGGGTGGAGAGATTGTTACACTCATTGCACAAGAGCCACTGGAAGGATCTAGGGCCCATGATCACAGGGGGGTTCTGGTTGTTACTGCAATTGGGGGGGGTGTTCAGTTTGGTGTGGTGGAAGTGGGGCAGGGAAATAATAAAATAGGAGAAAGAACAGATTATAATGGAGTTGGAAGAGGAAGGATAATTGCTAGGTGGAAAATACCCCTAAAATTTCAGGGGTTTTTTTGTTGTTTTTTTTTTAAGTACCAAATGAATAGCAAATTGAAAAATAATCTTGTTTCAGTGTCCGTAAAGAATGCTGCGCTTTTCAAATACGATCTGACTGTGTATTTGGAAACATGTATTTACAAGTTCTGATATGTGCACCATGCGTGCTGCACTTCACAACTGAGAACAGCAAATGCAGTCTAAGCCAGCATTTCCTGTACACAGGGCATTATTCTCTCAATTAATGTTGTGGCTCGAGTTTACCCTCTAGTTAAGTGTATTAATTGCCAGTCAGTGCCCTTGCTCATCAGGGCTTATTACTTAATTACTGCTGTACAATTTAGTCTTATTTATGGATTAGGATTACAGGGTTGCTAATAAGATGGGTACCATGGTATGCACCTGCCTCCACAAACTTTCTAAAAGCAAAGCCCTTCGTACGCCATCAGCAAGCCACGTTCTTACCCACCCCCACCCCTCTCTTTTTCTTACTCCAATAACCACAGTTCACAACCGATTACTGTTAGGAGTTAAACTTGACCCGAAGTTCATGCAATCGAAGTCTTTCTAGCGCAGCAGGACCTCCAGACCAGTTTCAAACTTGTTAATCATCATGTTAGCTCCTGCCCTTTTACCCTCCACATCACAACCTTAAAAGCAGTAGCCCAGTGCACAATCTAAAAGGGCCTGTAGGGGAAAATCTCTTGCTAGAAATATTTGAAAGTTGATCTTAGCTGCTATTTCATCACACACACACACAAAAGGGGGGGACCCAAAACAAGGCAGCGCTAACTTTTGCGTTTTAACCGACTGCAGAACACAAGAGTTCAGGAAGAATCTGGAGTCTGCACAGACCCATCGTACATGCACTGTCGTACACAAAGGCCACCATTTAATTTATGGCCCATGATGCACCTATGTAAAGAGAACGGCCCGGCTATATTAGAAAAAAAAAAAAGGTAGCTTGCAGTCATATAAAACCATTCAGATAAATCTAGCATCCACAATTGCCACTGCATGATTAGTGCTTTCTGTCCTACACATTACAGGGAAAAGCAAGTAACCCAACTTAATTCCTTCTTTTAAAAAAAAACCAAAAAAAAAAACCCAGCAGCTTAGTAAAGCATTTTTTATTTAACTTTTTTCAAATATTTCTTACTCGCACCTTCCAAACATTTGCGGCATTAGACCTTTAATCACAAACCCACGGCCCCCTGTGGTTCACAATCACCAGCCATTTCTCCCCAGTACAAGAACAATTACCTGGACAAGTTTCTCAGACCACACTGCACCTCCCATATGTCCCTGGGATGTAGAAGGGAACCGGGAGGAGGAGTTATCACAGTCTAGTGTTTTCTCGTCAACTAAGGATCCACCTCTAAGGAGCAGAGCTTTAATCTCAAGAGAGCGCTTTTTTGTTGCTCTTGAAAACAACAACAAAAAAAAACTTTACCCAAAGAGCTTCTCTCTTCATCTAATTCTAGTAATCTCAAGATTTACCTGTACATAAAAAGGGATACAGAAAGAGCTGCAATAAAATCACAATTGCTAAATCTACTTTGGATTTGTTCCTGATGTTAGACTTCATCCGATTTTAGGATTTATGCCAAAAATCACTCCTAGCAGCTCTTTTCATGAGGGCAGTTTAAACTACAATTAAGAGCAATCAAAATCCACCTACCACCACCATTAGGCCAAAATATACTTATTTGTCAAACCCTGCTAAACCGAACAGTCATAGGTTACCTGTGTTTTGTTTTTTCACTATGTATGTAACCAGCTTGGAAATAGCTTGCTGCAATAGGCAGAGAGTGTGTCTTATATTAAAGGAAGTGCCATTGTATGTGTTTACTATTTAATTTAAAAGATTACATTGGGACAATTTTACAATAAAACACTTATTCTTATTTTGAAAATTTAACTGTAAAATGCACTTTTCCCCATCCCCCACATTTGTTTCCTTTGTATTCCAAGTTGTTAATTTAAAATGAGTTATTCTCTCTCTCTCTCTCTCTATTTCATTATGACACTTTACAACAAATTGCAAACAGGTACAATGAGTCACTTCCCCAGAGAGCTTACAATCTAGGTGGGCACCAGAGGCAAAAGGAAACAAAGCGGTTTTCCCCAAGTCCCGAATGAGTGCCAACAGGAGGCCCAGGTCTCCTGGGTCTTGGCTTAGTAATCTAACCACTATGCTAGTGGTTTCATGACTAATGTACCCCCCCCCCTCCCCTTTTATGCATCGGAGATATCTTGTGTGCCCCCTCCGGTCACAAAAATTCAAAATTTACACACACACACACACATCCCAGTCCTCCTGCTCCCCCTCTCTGGTTCTTACCATCTCCCATCCTTCCCCTTAACACACACACAGACGTACACACAGACACGCAAGTGCACACACAGACACGCGCGCACACACACACACCCAGACACGCACGCGCACACACCCACACCCAGACACGCACGTGCACACACACCAGAATTCCATCTGGACCATCCCCCCTTCCAGCCTTCTATTCTGTCATCTCTTCCACTACCCTGTTCTTCTTCTCTCTGCACTTCTTCCAGCTATCAAACTCATTTGTTCTCTCCAGCTCGCAGCCACCATCTCCCTTCTTAGTTCTTCCAATTTCTCATCTCCCTCACTCCCCAATCTTTCTCTCCCCCTCATGGCAACTAGGATGCAGCAGTGAAGCAACAACCAGAAGTGCATGAATAGTGAAAAAAAATGCCATTTCCCCTGGCTCTTCCTCCAGTGCCTGGGCTGGCTTCATTTCCAGTCGAGAAGAGCAGAAACTGTGCAGTCACTGTGCCCTGTGGTGCTTGCTTCCTCTGCTTTACTTCCACAACTGGCTGCTTCTCCTCTTTTTCTCATGCTAGAGGCAGAAGATTTACTTGCTCCACAGCTGCTGCAAGACTAGGAGAAGCTGCAGGTGATCCAGGAGGTGGGAGGAAGTGCAGATCAGTGCTGGCAATGGATCAATAAGGTTGGCTCTTCCTGCGACAATCCTGGAGGTTGGATGCCTGTCTCCTATGCCGCAATGCTGGTCTGACTGTATACCCTCTACCAGGTTTTCAGGTACCCTGGTTAAAAACCTCTATCCTAAACCAAAGCCCTCCCCTATCACTAAAAGGCGTTATTCAACATAGGCATTCAGCATCACAAAATAGGCAAATAGAATAACCACCTTCACTGAAACCAATACTTTAGTAAAGTGGGAGGCAGCTTTTCTATTTATTTTTTTTTTATCTTGATGAAAGCTGGGCAAATTATAAAGAAAAATTGAATCCAACAAGCATCTGAAAACTCAGGAAACACAAACTTTTACTACAAGGTATACCTTGAATGGCCAAATCCAGTCCTCGAGAGCCACAAACAGGCCAGGTTTTCAGGATATTCATACAATGGAGACAGTACATGCAAACTATCTTATCCATATTCATTGTGGATATGCTGAAATCATGACCTGTTTGTGGCTCTCAAGGATGGAGTTGGCCACCCCTGAGCTATACTTGCTGGACTAAGCAGGGCTGGAGCAAGGGGATTGGGCACCCTAGGCACCTTCAGCCTTGCGCCGCCGCCCCCCCCCCCAGCCCCGCCTCCAGGGGCAGGGACCACATGCCGCCACTCCCCCCCCTCCAACCCCCCCAAAAAACCTCACAAAACACCTGGTCCAGCGGGGAGCCTGGGAGCGATCTGCCGCTCCAGGGTCATTGGCTGCCAGTAACCAAAATGGCGCCGGTGGCCTTCAGCCCCTACCATGCGACAGGGGCTACCGGTGCCATTGGCCGCTGTCACATGGTAGGGGGGCTAAAGGCCACTGGCGCCATTTTGGTTAGTGGCAGCCGAGGCCCCAGGAGTGGCAGATCTTTCCCAGGCCCTCCGCTGGACCACCAGGGGGGCATCGGGAAGGTGGCACAACGGGGGATGATGCAGGGGCTGGGCAAAATTTTGAAGGGGCACTTTTTGCCCTTTTGAAAATTCTGCCACCTGAAGTGGCCGCAAGCAGCAGCAGCACCCCCTAAATCTCGGCGCCCTAGGCACAGGCTTAGCTCGTCTAGTGGTTCCTCCAGCCCTGGGACTAAGAATGTTGTATTTGAGCTTGATTCAGTCAGAGAACATTTAAATTAAGTAGCGTTGACTGTTGAAGCTCACGTGGATACACAACCAAACACAGCAGAAGTTCCAGAGATATAAAATGGCAGGATCTGTTTTCAGAAATATTCCATTTATAATGTGTGAAGTACACAATCTTAGTCAAATATGTAAAAATTATATTTGCAAACACAACACTGAGGTTCCTTCACATAAATCCAAACTTACAGGAGTAGGCTCATCGGTGATAATCAACCTGGAAGCTGGGAAAGCATCACTTGATGGAATATTCAATGTAGTTCAACTGCTATACGAAAGCCTAGCTTTTAAATTCACTGTGGCTTTATATTCCCCCTAAGTTTTTCTGTCCCTTCCCAATAAACATTTGAACCATTCATCAAATTTTATTCAGATTTATGCCACATTTAAACGAGCACCCAGTGATCCCTAATTGAAGATTCCAATTAAAAGAAATTAGTATCAGGATATATGTTTTGAGACTGCTCATTGCTAATGTGGCTCACTGAATGACAAAGGCTGAAATCCATTGAGGTATGTCGGCATTTAAACTTACACAGGCCTGTTCACAAACGTGTGCTACTGCAATAGGGCCTATTCACTAATAATGCATATAATTACGATTGTGCACTTTCGACACTAGGCCTATCAATGTGATCAATTATCAAAACAAAAACATGTTTACCTGTTATATAAAAGGAAGTCGGATAAGGTACAGGAATGAGACTCCAAATTCCGGTTTTACCA
Source organism: Rhinatrema bivittatum (assembly GCF_901001135.1). Taxonomy (NCBI): domain Eukaryota; kingdom Metazoa; phylum Chordata; class Amphibia; order Gymnophiona; family Rhinatrematidae; genus Rhinatrema; species Rhinatrema bivittatum. The sequence continues at coordinate 167,246,564 of NC_042621.1, forward strand.
ATGACGAACTAAAAATTCGTCTTTCTACTCTACTGCTTTGATTTATTATTAATGGCCATCTCTGTGCTTTGTTTCTGCCACTGGGGTTTATCTCTGCAGTGCACAATTATAACCTTATTTCTCTAGCTCCTGAATCCCAGTAGCCCTAGGAGAATACAGTGCCTGGCACTGATCAGCAAAAGCTTCCTGTTCCAAACCCTCTTGGCTTCAACTTTGCACAAATGGCTCAAAACAGGCCCTCAATTCTGAACATGTATTGGCGCAGACATGCTTCGCATCGAGGATAAGGATCCCAGGAACACATGCTATGCACCAAGAGGCACTGAACTCACTAACATTTGACCTTCAGCATGCTTAATGCAAAGAGTAAGCACCTTGTCAATTATTTTGTCAAAATATTCACTGCAGATAACAGTGAGCTCAACCAGGTAAGGGAATTGATGAACTCTGCAGATCTCTGGACATCAGTGCCAATTGGTCTTGATTAGACCTTTGGAAAATGGCACGACACTTCTGCATGGGAGGCTAAGCTCACCTCCAGTCATGGCCATGTTGAATGGTTCTAGTATTCTCCATTCACTAGATCATCATAGCGTGAAAAGTAAAAGAAACTGAAAACAATATTCCAGTGACATTTTCCCTCATACTAATATTATTTAACTATATATTGCCATCATAATAGGCACTACCGGTACACCGACCTTCATTGCATAGTCAAAAGAATTTTTTGAAAAAAATGTTTTTGCATGAAAAGCTTACCTTTTTATAGGGTCTACATTCTAATCCACACCCCGACACGAATGCAAACAAAACATTTCAAAGAATTCTTTTTTGACTATGCCAGATGATTAGTAATAAGGCAATGAAGGTCGGTGTACCGGTAGTTCCTATTTTGATGGCAATATATAGTTAAATAATATTGGTATGCGGGAAGTGTCACTGGAATACTGGAATATTCTCCTCCATGCTCTTAGATCCATGCACCAAAGAGGCATGTAAATGTTTGCAAGCCTCCACTTAATACTTGGCTCTAGCCTCCTCGGGCTTTGTGCTCAAGTGCCCAGATCCACTGTCTCTGTTCTAGTGGGAGAAGCAAACTTGTCTCAATTTCTAGGCCTTTTCTCAGACTGAGGAGACAAATATGTTAAAGGTCCCTTTGTCAAGGTCTTAGCTCAAGCTGCAGCTTCTTGGTCTGTTTTTTGAGCTTTCAGCATCAGCTTTGTGGAACTGGCAAAGAGCCTGGCCATTCAGGTACAAACCAGATACTGTAGCCCAAGGCAACATGGCTTTGCCCCAAATATGTGTGGCAAACCTTGTGATGCATTGTATGCACTGGTTGCCAGTGATATATAGAAGCCAGTTTAAAATCCTGTCCCTTGTACAAAGAGTGATGAGAGGAAATGTATCTCCTTATCTAAAAAACTGTGCTGGTATGCTGCTAGCAGACTGTTCCGCTTGTTTCAGACCTCATTACTTGTGATTCCAACTCAGAAGGTTGTGAGAAAGGCTAAGTTATTAACAGGCCGATACGGTAAAGTACGCGCGATTCACTAAAACAAATTATTCAAATTAGGGCCTGCGGTAAAAAGAGGCGCTAGGGACACTAGCACGTCCCTAGCGCCTCTTTTTTGACAGGAGCAGTGGCTGTCAGCGAGTTTGACAGCCGATGCTCAATTTTGCCGGCGTCAGTTCTCAAACCCGCTAAGAGCCACGGGTTGGGAAACCGGACGCCGGCAAAATTGAGCGTCCGGTTTTCAACCCACGAGCCGCGGACCGATTTAAATTATTTTTTTTTTAAATTATTTTTAATTAATTTTTAACTTTTGAAATCTCTGACTTAACATCGCCATGATATTAAGTTGGAGGGTGTACAGAAAAGCAGTTTTTACTGCTTTTCTGTGCACTTTCCCCGGTGCTGGCAGAAATTAATGCCTACCTTTGGGTAGGCGCTAATTTCTGAAAGTAAAATGTGCGGCCTGGCTGCACATTTTACTTTCTGTATCTCGCGGCAATAACTAATAGGGCCATCAACATGCATTTGCATGTTGCGGGCGCTATTAGTTTCGGGGGGGGGGTTGGACGCGCGTTTTCGACGCGCTATTACCCCTTACTGAATAAGGGGTAAAGCTAGCGCGTCGAAAACGCACGTCCAAATGCAGGTTAACAGTGCACTCCGCTGGAGCGCACTGTGCTGTATCGGCCTGATAGTAGGTTGTTTTCATTGGCTGGTTTGTAGGTGTGGAATAAACTTCCACTGGACATGAGAGCAGAGTTGAAGTATCAGACTTTTAGGAAAAAGTTAAAGACATGGCTTTATTAGCCTGAAGAGTAATTACATATGGGACACAATAGCCAAAAAAAAAAAAAAATATATATATATATATATATATATATATTTTTTTTTTTTATTTATTTTTTTTTAAACTCAGATTTGTTTGCCATGTAATTGTTTTTTTGTATTGTTGGATTTTAATTTCCTGTTTTTGTGCACTGCTTTGGGCATCCAACTGTGGTCAGGTAAGTTGTACAGAAATATTTTAAGGGACATATTTTGATTGCAGAACTTGACAGCACTTGCATGCTTCTCAGACAGTGTAGGAAAAACAGAGGCAGCAAAATCAAACACAGAACAAATCTTAAAGAAGTAGATGACTGGAGAAACTTGGAAAATACAGCCCAAAACAGAATGCTAAGAGCCAACAATGGAAAAAAGAAAAATTGTCCCTCATGATGACTAGCAGGAATGCAAAGAGGTTATGAAAAGAACTGCCATAAAATCTGTCTTAAGAAATTACTTTTTTTTTTTTTTTTTGAGAGAGAGAGTATAGAAAATGCAAAGGGACTGCAAAAGCAGGGCTCGCTGAAGCTCACATGTCTAACTTCTACAGCAAACGAAAATGAAATGAGGGGGAAAGCAGGAACATGCAGCCCACTTCAGAAACATCAGCGAATCCTCAGTCTCTATAGTTAATAGAATTTCTTTATTGCAATAATGCCATTCTTAGACCAACTGAAGATGGGTTATAAACCAGACATCTATCAACATAATAAATGGGATAAAAACAAAGACGTAACACAGTATAACTACTTGTAGAAAATTGTTTTTAAAACCCTTTCCTTCTTTTGTTGCTTTTATAATTAAATATAATGCTTTACTACTTTTGAGACCTGGCTGGCTGCTGCTATGTGTCCTTGGGCAGCATGGGCAGGAAGAGCAGGCAGATTGGATGAGCCCCTTGGGTCTTTCTCTGCCATCGTCTACTAAGTTACTACGAGTCTTTGGTGGTCAAACCATAACCATGAAAATTAATCCAACACAATATATCCGTTCTCCTAGTACATATTTACAAAACAGATGTAACAGTGCCACCACCCATCATCGTAACATCCACCTCCACCAAAGAAAGTTACTCTCAGACAAGAAAGCCACATTTCAAATGGCTAACATGTCATCTTCATGTGCAGATAATTGTAAGTTCTTTTAAGAACTCGTTGCTCAGCAACCTTGATTCACCTGCTCCGCCAGTGTTGGAGGAATCCCTCCACCTCTCCATCCCCCCTAGAAGGTAATCTCCTGCACATGAGGGTGCAAGTCACTGACAGGGAGAGGCTGCCTGTGGTATTTTTAGCTGAGCGGACAAAGCCCATAATGTGTCTCTCTCCCCTCAGCTTCAGAGTTATCTCACAGGGCAGCAGCTTCTTCCAACGCTGCACTTTGACCCTCCATTAAATGCTTTGCTTGCTATGAATTAGTTACCAGATTTCTTACTGACATTCAGTACCCTGTTTTAATATTCGTTCGTGTGTGTATATATATGAAAAGCATGGATTGAAATAGCATACACAGACTGCTGGAGGTGCTCTACCGTTCACAACCAGATGAAACAAAGTACAAAACGTCAAGAAATTAGCTTAGCACAGTAAGTAACAAGCCTGGAACCAATATTGGTTAAAGCTGAAATGCCTCCTGCTTTATCAATAGTAAATCTGTATTTAAATAATATAGCAGGTGCAGTGGCAGCTTTAACATAAATCACCTTATGGCTTTTAATCACGCAAGAAACCTTTCCAAACAAAGTAAAATGGATTTCCCTCTGTTCAGTCAGAAAGCCCTGGTTCAGAATATGCCGTGCCAGTGGAAACAAAACCGCCAAGCAGATAAGTGAAAACGGTTCCCGCGGTTCAATGATGCTGCATGGCCACCATATACCAGGAATCCCCACTTGTTCTATCAAAGAGCTGATATAGTGAGAGAAGAAAGGAACTAACATCACTAAATTCCACCAGCAGCCTTGCCAGCCAAACCTGAAAGCTGCAGCTGTTTCAGAGGAGGAGGAGTTTCCACCCAAGCGTCATTCATGCCCCCTCCCCCTCCCCGAGAAATCCTCCGTCACAAAGGCAGCCACCAAGTAGGGGAAAGGGTGCTGCCCACGGTACAATCAAGTGGCCTGCAACAGAAAGAAAATATTAGCACAGGGCATTCCACTCCTGATATAAGAGCTGGGTGGCTTCCTAGGGAAAGTAATTCCTGGTTTAAGGACACACTTATCTGGTCTCAAGGGTGCTGTCCTTTTTATATGCTGGTTTCCCCCCTGCTCTCAGGCACAGCGCTTGCTTGTTTATGCAGGCCGACATATTTTCCTCTTTCATAACCATTAATACGGCATCAGATTGCCACTGCCGTCAAATCACAAAGCAACTAAATATACTTGGCAGTGAGACACAAAACATCTTCCTATTGGATTGCTTGCACCAATTTTTAGTCTTTCAGTTCCAAATTAAAAATCAGAACTAGCCCAGCACTAAATGATAGAAGCAACATTCCCCAGCAGCATGGAAAACCTGGGACAGATCCTAATTAAATTCAATTTTATGAAAGATAATAGAGACTTCTTAAAACAATTCAGTTTGTAGTTTCACATACAAAAATATATGAAGAACCAAATACAAGTTTTGTGCTTAGTGAATTTTTGTTATGTTTTTTGTTTGGGGGTTTTTTTGTTTGTTTTTTTTTACAGATGATGCAGCTACAAATTACTGAGCTGTTTGCAATGCGAATAAAGAATAGCTTTAATGTAGCAGCCAGAACATTTAGGCAAGGCCAATTCAACTCCATCTCATTTTATAAACCCCATTTTGCCACATGCTTGGTTTTAACTCCCTAATGATTAACCACCTCCATTGCTACAAATATTCTAGTCGCAATTGCAAAGTCTTGCCCAACAATGAACAATATAAAGTTTCATTGCACAGCTTTTTCCAAGAAAGGTCACTCGACTACTTCTAGTTCTTAAAATCTTAGCTTCCCTTCCAATTCCATTCTACCTGTGAAATCACATCTTAGACCTAGAATATTCAGAAAATGTCAAAAATATTCTGCTGCTACAGCAATGTTGTAATGCTGCTTTAAAAATTAAAAATAAAAAGTTTTTTGACTGGAAAGCAGTGCAGAATTCAACCAAGACAGCATTAGTCATGATCGTTTCTTCATTAGAGAAGGTAGGGCTGAAATCTAGCAAATTGTTTATTGGATCTTAAAGTCCCTTTATAGAAAAAGAAGCAACAAAGGAAATGTTCATTTTTCAAAACTTTACTGACACAAGCACAAGAACAACAGGCCTGAGATTCAGAAAAAGCATTCAAAATAAACCTTAGTTTTAGATTTATGAAACAAAAAACCACAATTACATGGAAATAAGGGTCAAAAGGTCTAGGTGCTAACTTTTTTACTAACTTAATATATGCATGACTAGCTTTTGAGGATCACACTTTATTCACCGGGTCAAAACAGGGATCACTTGATCTTGTTTGTTAACCTTTATTTCGGCATAATCAATAAGGGTGTGCAGCCAAAAAAATGTCAGTTCGTTTTAGCTGGTTTTGAGACTTACGGTCCGAAAGTCCAAACTGTTTTCGGAAGATGTGTGAGTGTACGTGCCATTTTAAAAATTAATTTTGAGTAAAAAATGTATGTGCACAAACCTCCAAAATGAATTCAATAAATGCATATCCCCCTCCCCCCCCGTATTCAAATGGACTGCCACAGCAACCACACTATTTTCTAAACAAACTGCATTGTTAAATGTTTTCATACAACTTAATCCAAAAAATCCACTGTACAACCCCTCTATTTTAGCCTTCGAGGTTAGACTTAGAGAGCAAGGATGCAACAGAAAGTAAAGGTTTCATCTATAATAAAATGAAAACCTTGGTGGGAGGCAGCCTGCTCTCTCAGTGACCCATACCTTGCACTGTTCTGCAGAACACCAGGGTTTAACTGCCAAGTCTGATGCTTCCTCCCAGGGCCAACTGCCCTGCAGGCCTTGGGCCCAGCACATTACAGCCACTTCTCAATGGTGACACCTACTGGCTGGCACCGGGCCTAAGAGGGAATTGCTATCTGTGGCTCTCAGTCAAGGACAGGGTGAGGGAAGGATGGAAACATAAGGGACCTGCACTGGGCAGCGGCAAATTAAGGCTTATGGTGCCATTGCCCCACAGAAGTTGATTCTATTTGACCTGAAATCTCAAAGAAAGAAAAAAAAAACAACCTGCTTGGCCAAAAATCCAGTTCAAAAATTTTTTTTAAAAACCTTGGGCTAGACAAAAGTTTTTTCTAAAGTCACTCCACTAATCTCTCTTTTGTCGGATCTTGAGTGGTGAGAGAAGTCCATTACCTGCTATTAATCAAGCTGACTTAGAAAATAGCCACTGCTATTACTGGCATCAGTAGCATGGGATAGACTTAGTTTTTGGGTACTTGCCAGGTTCTTATGGCCGGGATTGGCCACTGTTGGAAACAGGATGCTGGGCTTGATGGACCCTTGGTCTAACCCAGTATGGCATGTTCTTATGTTCTTAAGGGTGAAGACAAGAGGGCAGGAAAGGACGGGAACTTTGCTTCCTTGAATCAGTCTGGTTTACCACACTCTGGCTCTTTATAGCACAGCTGCAAGTTATAAACGTCCAGGCAAAGAAAATGATTGGCACCAACCGGGGCTGCCAAAATTCCAAGACCCTGAAACAACCAGCACATCCAGCTCTATCTCAGAGAACAGAGACTGAAGAGCGTACAGAGAAGTAAAAGCAGCTAGTGTTCATAAATGTTAAATTTTACAAGCACCTATCTTATAAACTGTGGTTTCCCTCAAAGCAGCAATCCGCACCTCTCTTTTTCAACTGGTTGACACAATCTACAATCGTATATGGTGATAAGAACCAGCTCTTAGGAATTCATTTGACAAGAAAAGAAATATTAAATTCAAAAAAGTATAACACAATCCGTACAAAATACTTTCTATTGTTCATTCACTACTACATAGCCAATCTTCAATCTGGCTTTGTTCCATCATTTGGATTTATAAACCATCTTGGCACTTAAGATCTCTAAACAAAAACTTATTAGACATTCCTTCAATACATCTGGCACGTTTAGATATCATCAGAGAAAGAGCTTTTTCAGTAGCAGGTCCACTATTATGGAACTCTTTACCGACCCCGCTTCATAAAATCTCAAATCCGAAGGAATTCAAGAAATCATTTAAAAAAAATACCTATTTTCAAAAGCCTTTGCCATCTCTAACACAAACCACATTTAATTCACTATACACAGTTGTTACTATGATTTTACTCCACTTGCTTTTTCTCCCTTTTCTTCTCTTTATTTTAATATTTACTTTGCACCATTTTATAATTATGTATGTAATTTTCTTACCTTCATTTAATATTTGGTTTGTCTTTTAATTTACTGTAAACCATTTTCTTCAATATTTTATTGCAAAGACGGTATATAAATAATTTTAAATAAATCAATACATTTCTGTATCCCCCCTCCATCCACTGGCTATTAAGCTTTCTTGTTAACCACATTACATGAGGCTGCTCTCTGAATAAACCTATCATATCTGCTTGCTAGATTGAGTCAAGATTCCAATTATTTTAACAACACGTCTCGTTACAGTACTGAAAATTTTCAGAGACGTCATAGAATTCTTTCAGGGGCTAGCATCTTTGAATGGTCTCTTTCTGCTGTCTTCTAGTGTCAGTATCATGAACTTTCCATTCCATTTATTAAATTATTTTAAGTAAGCATTAAAACAGACAAATGAGAAACCAGAAGTATTGCAGACCGCTTTCTGATTGTTGGGCCCTGGTTGAAGATGCTACCTGATGGGAGAAAGGTTAGTTATAACTTCAACTACAAACAAAAGCAGTTTTTTTTTAACTAAACATTTTAGATCTGATTTTTACATTTTTTTGAGAGGTATAGATTCTAGAGAAACCGCTTTCTAAACAGAACCATTTATATCACATTACTGTTCTTTAAGTTGTTATGATTTTAGGGATAGAGTGGTGAGTAGTATGCTACAAACCTATTGGAAGAATATATGTGGACCAAACAGTGGACCATTGTTTTAAAATTTAAAGCTTTGGAGGTTACGTGATGTGATGGGGGAGTAAGTTCTCTTTCACCGTTTCGGGGTCCCACTTCCCAAACTGACCTTATCATGACTAGCTCCTTTGTGAACTTTGTAAATCCTAGCAAGTTAAGACCTGCCGCGATATGAGGCTGACTTTTTCTGGGTGAAATCAGGCTTTGGGACAGCTCTCATGACCCCAAAACTAATGTGGAGGGAAACGGGGAAGCCTGAATCAGGTAAAATGATGAAGGCCATAAGCAATCCTCTGTTGCCAAACCCTCCTGCGAGCGGAGTGAACAAGATCACGCCACAAGTAGTAACGGTGCTAGAGGGGAAATTTGAAAAAATGTATGACAAGTTTACAGAGATCCAAGCCCTGTTTGTCCACTGTTCAGGATGTTGAAACACATCTTACTGGTATAGATGAAAGAGTTCAGATGCTGGAAGCTGAAATAGTAAGTTTAAAAATGGCCATAGAGAAAACAGAGCAAAAGCTTGAGGGCTTAGAAAATTGATCCAGAAGAAGTAATTTATGAATAATTAGTTTGCCGGAGACTGTACATAACCGAGCATTGCCAGATATACTGGAAGTGTGGCTTAGTGAAGCAGCAGGCCTGGCTGGGGCACATGCTGATTTGCGAGTGGAGCATGCACACAGGTTTGGAGTGCATGGGATTCCACAATCTAGGCCACGACCATTGCAACATTTTTAAACTACTGTCATAAAGAAGGCACTTTAGAAAAATATCGGCAGAACAGAAAGTTGGAGTATGAAGGAGTTCCAGTTCTTCTGCTTCCTGATTACTCAGCAACAGTGGCCACCTGGTGAAAGGTTTCACATCAGTCTGTGCCATGCTAGTGGAAAAACAAATACGTTTTGCACTTCAGTTTCCAGCAAAGTTAAAAATATGTTGTCAGAGTCAAGCGCATTTCTTTGAGTCAGTGAGTGAGGCAATTAAGTTTACGGCAACCATTTCAGATGCTCTGCACGATAGCCAAGAAGTCTAAATTTGAGCCCGTGTCAGCAGGCCAAAATTGTTTACCTGCTCTTTTAAGAGGCTGGAAAAAACATTTCATTTTTGAGACAGGACTATTTTTTCTCTTCTTCTGTTTTATTTCTTTATACTTTACTAATGTTATAGTAGGGGGTCACATGAAGCAAATGGATTCATGGTGGCTGTGCAGCTTGAGTGTGACTATTAACCACTGGCCAAATGAGTTCCCAGACTCTATAGTCCCGTGGGTGACTTGGGACCAGTAAAATTCACAGGGCATTTTCTTTTTGTCCTGATTTCTTGGTTTCCTTTGTTTAAAATGTGTAGTATACCTCCAGGGGGTACAATGGCTAACTTTTTGAGAAGAGTTTTGAGATAAATAGGAGTGAGGGGGTGAATAGAAAGGGAGTGGGGTTCCTTCACAAACTCTGCGTTCCACGAGCCCATGTTTGGGTGGTTGGGGGTGGTTATTGCTTTTGTTGGAAAGGGGGTTTGGGGGATGGAGGAAGAAGGTGGGGGGTTTGGGGGGTTAATGGGGAAAGTTCAATATCATGCCAGAAAGTGATAAGGCTTCATGTTTTGAAGGTGATGCAGAGTTTGGTGGTTGAATACAGGTGTCTAGACCTAGGCTAGGGGATCCGGGCTGAGTGGGTGACACGATTATATTTTGAGATCTGGAGGCTCATACTAATTAGATGACCAGTTCAAAATTAAGATATATAACGTGGAATATGGATAGGATTGGCTCTGAGGTAAAACAAAGTAAGATTTTCTAAGCACTACAAAGGAGTATAGCACAAGTGGCTATGTTCAGGAAACACACTTAAGTGAGGCAGAACACCATAAACTAAAAAGGCATTGGGCAGGGAAAGTATTCTCATCAGAATCAGGGACTCGAAGGGCAGGGGTGGTATTTCTTATTCGGAAAGGCATTTATTTGCAGGAGAAGAAGGTAATTACAGACAAGGAGGGGAGGTATGTTGTAGCAGCGGTAGTAGTAGGCATATTATTTAGGAAATTCATAGTATTTTGTAATACATATATGCACCCAACAAGTATGACCGATTAAGATGTTACTAGGATATGGAAATACTACACTAATAAGAGGAGGTATTTTGTCTTTGATGACAGTATGGACAGATTTCTACCTACAGCAATACCAACTTTGCCAAACAATAAAGGTATAGCCTTCCTTTGCAAAAATCTGGATTTAATTGATGCTTAGTGGATGCTACATCCACTTGACAAGGAATATGCCATATTTCCTGAGCACATAATTCACAGTCAAATATAAATTACTTATTAATTCGACAAGAGCTTTTTTCCCAAGTAATGGACGTTCAGATTGGTCCCTTATTGATTTCAGGTCAAGTTCAGGTGTGACTAGACTTAGAAGGTTATAAGCCTAAGAAATTTGCCCAGGTGTGGCGATTCCCAAAATATTTATATACTAATATGGGCTTCTGGGCCTATATAGAAAAGAAATGGGAGTATTTTCTAGTACATAATAAGGAACACCAGACAACACCTAAACCTGTTTTGGGAAACTGACAAAGTTGTGTTGTGGGCCGATATTATTTCTAACATAATGGTTAAACAGCAGCAGACTAGTTTGGCCATAATCAATCCGAAAAGACTGTTGTTACAAGTTGAGAAAAGGGCTGAGTGGTGACAACAAATCTAGGTTTTTTGCCATACAAAGTGCTCTTAATACTTTAATCCACCAATGTACTCACAAGAGATTAACATACTATAAATGTAAATTCATTCAGTGGGGAAACAGTGAACCCGACTAAAAACTGGCTGGAACCTAGATTTATAGCTGCTAGATGACCATCTTCTGGAGGGGTGGTTAATTCTGGTAAAGCTAACTGAAGTGTTTTGGTCCTTTTAGCTATCCTTGTATACAGCAGCTCAGGGGAGATGACAGACATTCAAAGCTATCTTAAGTCATTAAAACTCCCTACACTGATAATGGAACAGGGAGAAAAATTAAATTTGCCACGTCAATTATCGGAAATTCAAAAAGGCATAAAAGAGGCCAAATTGTTAAAGGCATAAAAGAGGCAAAATTTTATAAAATTCTAGCACAGGGATTATATCTAATATAGACATTAAAAACCACCGCAAAGTTCTACCTCTTGTTAAACTTCTATCTTCCTCTTCTTTTACTCCCAGTTAGAATCATCCCTGTTTTATTGTAACTTCTTCTTCTGAGCACTTGTTATAATTTGTTATAATTTGTTATAAGTTGTAATGTATACATTCAAGTTATAGTTATGTATTGCTCACCCCTTGTTTTATGTAAACCGACATGATATGAACTCCGTGAATGCCGGTATAGAAAAATCACAAATAAATAAATAAATAAATAATAATAAATATCTGCCACTAGGGAAAAATGTAGGGTGAACTAGTAGAAATGGGGTGATTTCCCTTCACAGCAAATAAGGCAATTATAATGGTCTTACCCAAAGCAGGGAGGAATCCTCTGTCTACATCTTATTGGCGGATCCCCCTGCTAAACTTTGATATTAAGCTGTTTTATGTATTTTATTTATGCTTTTTATATACCATCGTTCCAGAGGTAGATCACTACGGTTTACATATACAGCATTGAATTACACTGTAAATAGGTAATACATTTCAAACAGCATTAATATAAACTGTGTGAATAAAAGATATAAAAGTTGTAAGATAGTAATTACTTCAACAAAGGAATAGAAATTCCAAGGAATTATTCAAATAGAAGATGTAAGCATTTATAAAAGAAATAGGAAATTAAGAGTATGATCAGTCTTTAGACTATGTAGATTTGAATAATTTCAGGTTAGTTCATAGGCTTTTTTTGAAGAGCCATGTTTTCAGACCTTGTTTGAATTTCTTTTTCTCAGTTGTAGTCTTAGTGGACTAGGTAAGGAGTTCCAAAGTTTGGGACCAGCAATAGAAAACATACGATCTCTGATTTGGGTTAGATGAGAAATAGTGTCGGAAGGGATTGAAAAAATGCCTTTATTTTGGGATCTTAGACCTCTTATTGGATTGAAGAGCTGTTCTGAAATTCCAGTAGCAGATGACTCAATATTATTGATGATATTAAAAATAAGTGATAACACTTTGTATTGGATTCTGAAGGATACTGGAGCCAATGAAGATCTATCAGAGTGGGAATGATATGATCAAATTTTCTAGTTCCGGTGAGAGGTCTGGCAGAAGCATTTTGGAGTAGTTGCAGAGGTTTAATTAAGTTTGCATTGAGACCTAGCAAGAGAGAGTTGCAGTAGGCTAAATTAGAAAAAAATTGAGTTTGTAACACTGTGCGGAAGTCCTGGAAGGTTAGCAAAGGTTTCAGATGGTGAAGCATTCTAAGTTTGGTCATAATTCTGCTATAAGTTTTACAAAATTATGGCAGACAGGTTGGCCCAAATAGTGTCCAAGCTAATTAAGGAAGATCAAGTGGGATTTGTGAAGAGGCATTGTGTAGATTTTAATGTACAGAAATTTTGGCAGAAAGTAGTCTGATGTGTTCAGATTTTGGTTGGTGTGACATTGCCTTTTAATGCCAAAGTATTACTGTTTGATACTTTACACAATGTACCACCACTAGGGCACTTTGAAAAATTGTGGGTGCTGGTTTTCTGAAGAGCCTCCCCAGTTCACACATTGGAGAAACCAAATTCATCAATTGTGTGTCCTAAAGAAATACATACAGAAGACTGACTTTTTCAGAAAAAGAATATTTTTACACAACTGGGACCCATACATATTATATAAGTCTTTGTCTCCCATTTACATTTATTAAATTTATAGACTGCCTAACACAAAAGAGGTCTAGGCGGTTAACAATAAAACACGCATAAAATAGCTTAAATGATTAAAATAAAAGACACACAAAATTACAAAACAAAAAGCATGATCGTAAATGACTATGGCTGAATTTTAAGATTTGAAGCCTGTGAAGTCTCTCACAGAATTATTTGATAAGTATTGGGGAGGGAGGGAAGGAAGGGAAACTGTTCTGTAAGCTACCAGAGATTGTTCATTACTAGGCACTGGAAAGAGTCAGCCAGCGTTCCAGCACTTGGTTCTTTGTTATGTTTGGAAAAGTAATAAAAAAAAAAAAAGATTTAAACATAAATATAAAAGTTCTTACAATTAATACAGTCTTGGGTAGTGGAGTACCACCCTAGTGGTTAGAGCAGTGGGCTACAAACCAGGGAAGTCAGGGTTCAAATCCCACTGTCGTTCCTTGTGACCTTCGGCAAGTCACTTTACCCTTCTTTGCCTCATCTACACAATTAGACTGTAAGCCCTCTGGGGATAGGGAAATACCTATAACACCTGAAAGTAATCTGCTTTGAAGTGCCGAAAAGCGGAATATGAAAACCTTAAATAAATAAATAAATAAATGAATGAATGAATGAATGAATGAAAACAGTTATAGTGGATTTTCACCATTCCAGCTGCCAAATCCATCTCTGCTGGCCATGTCAATTAAACCATAAGGACTTGTTCAATGATTTTCAAATAAAAATTGTATGTAAAAATGTCAAGTGCCAAAACCCTCAAAATCCTTAGAGATGTGGAGGTACTACATTCCAACCATTAGTTCTAAATGACTTGCCAATCTGAAAATCACAAATCCACACATTAAACAGCTAATCAAAATACTATACATTCAACAGGCTTTTCAGTCATAATGTAATTAGTACGTCTCACCCCCTCACATACATACATATATATGTATAATTTTCTCTCCAAATCTCTATGCTTCTTCAGTATTAGTATTCAGTTCAGCAGTATTATTCATGCCTGCCTTTATGATTTATACTAAACAGATACTGTACATATCACAGAAAATTCCTCTAAAACCAGTTACAGATCTTCTGTGTGAATGCTCTTGAGCTCCAAAGACATTAAGCTTTCTATAAACTGAAAAAAGACTGTCTAAATGAAAAAAGCCTCTCTCATGTGTGTCTCCATTTTGCTGCATCCGGATTTCCATACTGCCCTTGACCGAACCATTCCCACTAATCAGAAGTGTTGAAGGAAAGGAAGTTTGCTTACCATAGACAGCAGAATGAATTAGACATGACACATAGAAAACAATCTGATGACACCGAAAGGACATCTCTCTAGCTCAGTAAGTTTTATTTCTGAGCATACGTGAGAGCTCCTGCACACGCGCACTGTCTCTTGAGCTCCTCAGTCAATTGTAGAGCTTAGCTTTAAGTAGTCAACTCTCCAGGGAGGCAGGCAGGTATTAATGATGGCCAATTTATCCTGCTGTCCATGGAGAACCCCGTTTATGGTAAGAAAACTAGCAGGACTGAATTGGCCAGGCAGGGCATTCCAAGCTGAGGGTTGCAGCGAAGGAATTACTGTAAAAGCAACCCAGATAGCCCCACCTCTGTGTACTGTGAGCTACTGGCTGAACAGGCTATGCAAAATTCTTTGCCGAGATTGTCCAGACAGCAATGGGACATGAAGGTGTTAACTTATGACCAAGTTGCAGCTTTGTAGATGCCTTCTATAAAGATGGCTCTTAGGTGAGCAACTGAAGTAGCCATGGCTCTTACTTGATGAGCCTTGACAGTTTATGATCTGGAGGTTAGCCAGAGCATAGCAAAGTACAATATAGTCTGCAAGCCACTAGACAACATGAGCTTGGCAACAGCTATTCCCAGTCTGTTAGGGTCTTAAGAGACAAAGGTTGAAAAAGCTATGTGGTTGAGCTCTCTTCCAAGAACCCTTTTACTATCCAGTGAATGTTGGACCTTCTCCCCTTTATGTGCATGAGATCTTGGAAAGAACATGGGCAAACACTGGCTTGATTCAAATGAAATGTTGAAACTACTTTTGACAGAAACTTAGGTTAACTGGCGTTCCATCCTATATACACAGAGAACAAACAATGCTTGCAGCTCGTGGACTCTTTTAGTCAAAATGACAGCAACTAAAAATACCACTTTCCAGGTAAGAAATTTTAAGGAAGCTGACTCCAGTGGCTCATAGGGCAGCTTTATCAGTTGAACCAAGATGTCATTGAGATCCAATGGCACAGGTAGCTTTTCAACAGAGGTCTGATGTGCCATAAAGAATTAATGAACTTTGATGCTAGAAGATGGACAGAGATCAGCTTTCCATCCACATGATGGTTATAATCATCAATAGCACCGAGATGAGCACTGACCGACAATTTACCAAGGACATAAGAGGAGAGAGAAAGCAAGTACTGAAGTTGATTTTTCAGAGCACTGGTGAATGGGTTCAAGGAGCCTCTCTGATACAAAGAGGAAAAACAGTTCCATTTGAAACTATATATTCATCTGGCAGACAGCTTCTTGGTGGAAATCACATTGTCCACAATCTCCTTAGATAATGACAATACAGTCAAGCTGAGGAAGGGGAGGTTTGGATGACACAGACAAACCTCCTCCAGAGTTAATAGAGCCAAATTGGATCTCAGAGGAATGGATTGAGAGACTGATGAGATAAGAGACCCACAATTTCCATGGCCAAATTGAGGCAATGAGAGTAAGATGCACCCTGTCTTTCAGTACCTTCTGCACTATTCTGACCATCAACAGAAGTAGAAGCAAGGAATACAGCAGATGTGCATGCCAAATGACCAGAAAAGCACCCACAGCAGACCTGAAATTTCTTTGAGGAATGGAGCAAAAATTTGTCAACCCTCTTGTTGTCTTTTGATGTGAACAGGTCAATGGATGGGCATTCCCAGAGGTCAAATAGTCTGTCTGCCACACCTTGATCCAGGAACCACTCATGGGGATAAAAAACCCTGAGACGATCCTCCAGTGTGTTTGAGATTCCAAGAAGTTACTTGGAGGAAAAATTCTATGATTGTGAGCCCACTCCCACATTTTCAAATATTTCTGGCAAAGGATCAAGATCCCTGTTCTCCCTTGTTTGTTCATGTAGAATATCACCACTTGATTGCTGTTTGAATCAGAATTCTCTTTCCTTGAAAGAGATGCAAAAAAATACTTTCAATGCATGGCAAATGGCATGTAATTCCAAGAGGTTGATCTGAAAAAGATGTTCCATTTCAACCCAATCCCATGAGTTTGGAAGGGGCCCATGACTGCATTCCACCCCCTGGCAGACATAACTGTCACCAGCATTATCTTATGAGGCAGAATTCAAAGAGGAGCACCTATCTACAGGACCTGTGGATCTAGACACCAAAGAGATGTTTTCATCTCTGTCATAATCTTCATAGGGTGTAACAAAGGCTAAAGCAGCCGATCCCACTGGGCATAGAGACCCCACTTAAAAACCCTCATATACAGGTGTGCCATGGGATCCACATAAACCCCTGCCACCATGTGCCTGAGGAGAACCAGGTTTGCTTGAGCTGGAACTTGATCCCATTATAGTAAGTTCTGAACAATATTCAAAGATAGGAGCCCATCAGATGGTAGGAATATTTTCTCCTCCAATCAGTCCATTCACACTCCTATGAATTTGATTCTCTGGTTAGGAACAAGGTTCGACTTGACAAAGTTGATTATGAGCACTACCAACTCAAGGAGCTGGATTGTCTTCAAGGAGGCCAACACTCCTGCCTGGGAATGTCCCATCAGTAGCTAGTCACCCAAGTAGGGAAAGACATGAAACCCTGGTGATGAAAGTGCACCACAGCAGCTGCTAGGCATTTCACAGACTTTCAAGGCAGAGAGTCCAAAGGGAAGAACCTTGTACTAGTAGTCGTAGAAATTTACAATTAATATGTGGTATTTCCAACAAGACTGATGGATGGTATGTGAACATATGTATCTTTCAAATCCAGAGTATATATATTCAGTAGCCTCTTGTTAAGACTTCGTAAATCCAAGATAGTTCTCAATCCCACTGATTTTTTGGGGGTTAAGGACATAGTGGACGTAGAACCCCTTGCCATGGTCTGGTTTGTTTTTTTTTTGTTTTTTTTTTGGAAGGCAGGCAAGGGACAGGCTCTATCACCCACTGGTTAACATAGTAATATAATAAATAAAAGTAGGAAAAGACCCAAGAGGTCCATTCAGTCTTCCCAGCAAGCTTTATTTATTCTATTTTTATTCTGTTAAGGATAGTAACTGCCACTCCATGCAGGTTATCTCAATGCAGGTTACCCCTTATCTTCATTCCCAACTTTTAGCCACTAGTGATCCTCTGTGTTTATCCCAAGCTCTTTTAAATTCTTAACTACCTCTTCTGGGAGGACATTCCATCCATCCACCTTTAGATGAAGAAATATTTACTGATTGCACCCGAGATGGAGCTGGGCCAAGAGAGACTGATCCAGATTGAAGGCTAAACATTGCTGCAGCACACAAGATAGGAAAAGTACAAATGGTACCCAGACTTGATAATTTTGAGGACCCAATGTCTTTGGTCATCCTCCACCAATCTTCAAAGAACAGGTGAATTCATCCCCTTACTAAAGGAGTCTAGGTCTAGGATTAAAAACATCAAAAATTTGGATCACTGAGGCTGGGCTTACTTTGGAGCTTTAGGTTAACATCTCTCATGCAGATGTCCTTGGATGGAAGCTGCTGGTGAGGCACAATACCACTGGAAATGGCAGAAGGGACATCTCTGGAAGAAGAAACGCTATAAAGCAAGCATGACTAGAGGATAAGGCCTGAACATGCTGTTCCTTGATCTGGGCAAATGTTTCTCTAATCTTCTCCACAAAGAGATTGCTCCCCACAAACACAGGATGTCACGAACAACTGCTGGCCATCCAGTGTGCTCTAATTACTCCAGATCTTGCCACAATGTTGAATGACTCATACACTTTCTGGATAAGGTGACACACATACTCTTCTGCATCTCGAAGGGTCTGTCGATAGTCTTCCTAATCCCTGAGACACTTTTCCAGAGCTTTTAACCTATTGATACAGCTGTATAAGTCTTACACCATGTATAGATGATGGTCAGCAATGTAGGCGTTGAGCATTGAGCTCTGGAAGATTTTCTTCCTGAAGTTGTCCAATAGAACTGGATCCTTTCAAAGGAACTGGGGTGAGGAGTGTTAGAGAAAATTCTGGTATTTTTAGCTCACTTTAATACTGACTCCAGTTGAATAACCCTAAATCTTGGAGATTGTTCAACTCTATTTGAGGTCCAAGTTTCCTGGCAACTGGGCTACAGGGACCTGATTTATCCCACATTCTCATTTGCAGTTCCCACAGGATTGAATGAATTGGTATTGCTGCAGGCTTAGCAGGCATTTCCAAAATCTGCAGAATCCCAAAGACTTCTGCACAGGGATCTTGGTCTCTGGATGTTAACACTAAGCACCTTACCAAGTCTATCCAGGAACTTAGAGCATGAGAGGTCTTCTGGTGGAGAAGAATGCTCCAGCAGATTGGACAGGTGGTCTGAGGGTATCCCCGTAGCCTCTTCCTCGAAATACAAACGTAGAGGGACAATAGCTCATGACCCCAATGAAATAAAAAAGAAATAAAAAAAAGACAATCTAGTTAGGGCCAAAGTCATCTTGAAGAGAAATACTTCCTGGGCATACTCCAGATGATGGCGTCTTGTACTTCCAACCTCAGACTGGCTGGATTTTTCCATAGAGAAGGATGGGTGGTGCGGGCTAGATCCCAGCAATGGGATCTCTGATGGGAGCTCCCAAAGTATGGAGGTAAGAGAGACCCCCTTGTGAGAACAAATCTGACATTTTAGACTGAAGAGGTTGAAGGGTGCCCTCCTTATCACTATCCAATAATGAGGTAAAAAAAAAATTTCATCAATTCAGCTACCTGGTCTATGGGCTAATGTGTCCTTTGACCCAAAGTTGGAAAAAAGACATCCTCCGCTGAAACCACTATAGTGTCTTCCTCCTGAGAAGCGTGCACTGGACTCCAGGAAGGGGCTTCCTTCCTGGGGTAACTGCTCTGGCCATCATATGGAGACCAGAGGTACAATGGAACATACAGTCCAGAATCTCCAGCCAAAGCCTATGGGTCAACAGAAAAGAATCAGCTCCAGGAGGCCAGGAATTCAGATCATGGAGGGGAGATAGATTCTATGGTAATACCATGGAGGAAGGAAACTGTAAGGAGTCTCCCCCCACCCCCAATGGTCCTTCCAAGGCTTGCTCCTGCATTGTTGTATCAAATGTATTGATGTACCAGGGACCAGTGTACCAAATGCATCAAGGTCCAGTGCACTGATGGCCCTAAAATCTGTTGTGTTGATGGTGCCAAGGCTCGATGTGTTAATGGCTCCGATGGAAGGTGTGATGATGGCAACGAGGGCCAGTGTGCCAGTGGCTACAAGGCCTCATGATGTGATGGAACTTACTTCGGCACCAACTTCCTTCTGCACCGACAGGGCCCCACAAAGAGGGAAAATTGCAGGGTCCAGCGCTTAACATTTCCATGTCTTGCTCGATTCCTGGACTACAGAAGATCTGGGACCCAACATCACAACTAGGGGAGCTTTTCCCAGGATCAATGATTGACTTTTGACTGACCTGCAGTTCTTTCATCTTCCAGGTCCTGTTCCCTCTGGGACCTCAAATCACAGTTATAGCAATTGGCTGAATCATGGTCAGGGCAGAGGCATCTATAACAGATATTGTCACCATCAGTGACTGACATCTTACAGCCACAGACGCAGTCCTTGAATCCACTGGAGGTGGTCTTCTTGGAGCCAGACATCATGTGATATCAGGTTTTCCTTTTATTACTTTCTTTTTTGTAACAATGAAAAGTGCTGTTGAGAGGCTGCTGAGGCAGCAAGACAACTCTGAGTTATTCAAGATTTGAAAAAAATGACAAAAAAAAAAGAGAAGAGGGGGCATACACATCTGGGCAGAAGTTTGGACAAAAAAAAAAAAGACTGATGGCCTCAGGAGGCAGCTCACCCATGAGAACTCCAATGCATTCTCAATAGTAAAAAATCTACCAAACTAGAAAAATGGGCCCCTTCAGCACTGTTGGACGATGTCACCCACATATCATGGCTAATGCAACCCTGCTTGTTGATAGAGCATTACTGAATACACTCATTTGTTACACAAAGTGGCGATGAACAAAACAATGAATAGAGTCTATATTATCATGGTGTTAGGTGGCAAGGATCTTGATTTACATCCTCATACTATTCAAATGTATCACTTAGATCTATGAAATTCTTCCAAAACCAATGAAGCATTTTATTTCATTTTGATAAGAAAATTCTCACTCAAAGTCAGATGACATAACCCAGCATTAGGATGCTAAATTCTTCACAGGCATATTTGTATTTCACAGTCCACATACAGTAATTGAGAAATTACCTGATAATTACATTTTCCTTACTAAAGACAAATGGACTTAGTGGGTTATGTTCCCCTGCCAGCAGGACTAGTGGGTTATGCTCCCCTGTCAGCAGATGGAGACAGAGCAAACTTATGTAACAGTATATATACTCCTGCAGTGAACCCAGCCTGCCAGTATTGTCTTCAAAAGCAACTGCAGACAAACTAGCAAAAACATGATTAAAAACAGGCAGCCATAACTGTACTCAACCAACAAGAACACTGAACTCAAGTAAGAACATAGGCACCCCAAGCTACGGGCTAGATGAACACTTACCAGTAATCCCTTGGTATCTGTATTCCCACAGGAGGAATATTGATACAATTAGTGAGCAGCTGAGGGTGGGAAGCTGAGTCCATCTGTCTACACTAACGAAAACAAAATTATCAGGTAAGTAATTTCTCCATTTCCTAGCATGTAGACAAATGGACTCAGGACCAGTGGGATGTACGAAAGCTACTCCCGAACAGGGAGGGAGGCTGCGTGTGGTCCAGTCAACATTGGAGTTACAAAGGCTGTGTCCTCCCAGGCCTGCACATCCAGATGATAAAACCTGGAAAAGTATGTAAGAATGACCACATTGCAGCTAGGCAGATATCAACGAGAGACAACAATCTAACCTCTGCCCATGACACTGCCTGAGCCCTAGTGGAATGAGCCCTAACTGGATTAGGCAATGGCTTTTCCGCATCCCCATATGCCGCAGTGACTACCTCTTTAATCCAGCAAGTTATAGTAGCCCTTCCACCATGAAGGATATACAGGCAATCTGTCTTTTGGAAAGGTTCAGGAACCTCCAGATACCACATGACAAGTCTCTTAACATCCAAGCGATGCAGAAAGCATTACTCATCTGCGTCCCTGACCTTATCCAGGGACAGCAAGGAAATGGATTGATTCAAATGAAATTCTGAGACCACCTTAGACAAGAAAGACGGAACAGTATGGAGCTGCCACGCTCCTGGAGTCACCTGAAGGAACGGCTCCCGGCAAGACAAGGCCTGCAGCTCGGAAATTCGACGCACAGAACATAGAGCCATCAAGAACACTGTTTTCAAGATCAAAACCGCAAGGAAAATCTACGCAGCGGTCGGAACGTAGGGCCTGCCAAGAAATCCAGTATCAAATTAAAACTCCACAAAAGAACCGGTAACAGCAAGGGAGGTAGAAGATGCTTCACTCCTTTCAAAAAAAAAAAAAAAATGGGCCATATCAAGATGAGATGACAAGGAATCACCATTCACCAGGCCTCCGAAACACACAAGAGGTGTAACCTGTACCTTCAAGGAATTAAGGGTCAGACCTTTATTCAACCCATCTTGCAAAATGATTGGGATCTTAACTGAATAAGGAAGCAAACCCTGCTCCTCACACCAGGCCTCAAATATTCTCCAAACCCGCACATAGGCTAAGGAAGTGGAGAACTTTCGAGTGCGGAATAAGGTGGCAACCACCACAGAAGAAATATTCACACTTCAACAGGCGAGCCCTCTCAAGGGCCAAACCATAAGACAGAACAAAGTCAGATCCTCGTAAAGAACAGAGCCCTGCTGCAACAGATCCATGTGCAGCGGAAGACAAAGGGAGGTCTCCACCAGGAGTCTTTGCAGATCTGCATACCATGAATGCCTGGGCCAGTCCAGTGCCACCAGGAGTACTAGCCCCTTGTGGCCTTCATTCTTGTAAATTATCCTGCCCAACAAGGGCCATGGAGGAAAGGCATAAAGCAACCTGTCTTTTGGCCAGACCTGTTCGAGAGCATCTTTGCCCAGGGACCATGGATCTCTCCAGCAACTGAAGAATCAAGGAACCTTCACACTGCAAGAAGTCGCCAGCAGATCTAGGAATGGAAGGCCCCAGCGATCGACTATCAGCTGAAATGCCTCTGCTGACAACATCCATTCTCCTGGGTCTAGATTCTCTCTGCTGAGAAAGTCTGCTCTTACGTTGTCTTTTCCTGAAATGTGAGAGGCTGAGATCATTTGTAGATGTCCTTCTGCCCATTCCATAAGTTGGTCTATTTTCTGTGACACTTGTTGGCTCTTGGTTCCTCCCTGATGATTGATGTAGGCCACCATCATTGCATTATCTGACATCACGTGGACTGCCTGACCCTGCAGTCTGTGGCTGAACTGCAAGCATGCCAACCAGACCGCCCTGGCTTCCAGGCGATTGATGTTCTAGAAAGACTCTTCAGCATTCCAATGTAATTGGACCGTCAGCTCCTGACAGTGAGCCCCCACAACCCTGGAGACTCACATCTGTTGTGAGTACCAACCAGGTCGGGGAGGACATGGAAACTCCTTTTCTCAAATGAGCCTCCTGCAACCACCACTGGAGGCGAGAGCAGAATGCCAGCAGCAAGTGGAGCCAAACTGAATAGTCCTGAGACTACGGGTTCCAATGAGACAATAGGGAGCACTAAAGAGGATGCATATGAACCCTCGCCCACGGTACCACTTCTAGGGTTGCAGTCATCAAGCCGAGCACCTGTAGATAGAACTACACTGCCAGGCGTATAGTGTTCACCAAATGACGCACCAAAGACATCAATTTCTGAATTCGAACTTCCGGCAGGAAAACTTTGTCCTGTCCCATGTCAAACCGAACCCCCAGATATTCCAAGGACTGAGATGACTGAAGACTGCTCTTGGCCAAGTTCACCACCCAACTGAGCTCCTGCAAGGAGGAGATCATCTTGTGCATCACCAGGTTGCTCTCTTCCTGAGACTTGGCTTGAATCAGCCAGTCGTCCAAGTATGGTTGCACCAGGATCCCTTCTCTTCTCAATGCCGCCACTCCTACCAGCATAACCTTGGAAAACATTCTGGGGGCGGTGGCTAGACCAAAGGGCAGTGCTCAAAACCGATAATGGTGCCCCAACACCACAAAACGTAGAAAACATTGGTGTTCCAAGCAGATGGGAATATGAAGGTAGACCTCAGTCAGATCCAGGGAGGTCAGAAATTCCCCCGACTGCACTGCCATTATCACAGAGCATAAGGTTTCCATGCGAAAATGAGTCACCTTCAAATGATTGATACTTTTGAGATCCAGGATGGGACAAAACGAACCCTCCTTCTTGGGACAACAAAATAAATGAAATATTGCCCCATACTTTGAGACGTAGGTACCAGAACCACAGCCCTCAGCCTGAGGAGCCTTTGAAGTGTAGACTCCACTGCCTGTTTCTTCTGAGGGGAGTGGCAAGGAGACACTATTAACACATCCCAAGGAATACTGCAAAATTACAGCACATATTCTTCTCGTATCTCCTCCTGGACCCAGGTCCGAGGTGATCTTGACCAACCTCTGATAAAAGAGAGAAAGAAGCATCCCCCTACCTCTTGTTCGGTAAGATCCACCATCTAAGTCCATTCCTCTCTTGGGCTGTCTGGGACGAAAGGATTGAGACTTACCTAAAGGCAGAGTCCTCTGAAAGGTTGACGCTCTGTAGGGACGAAACTGCTTGGAACCCTAGAGATGTCCCCTCATACCAAAGGGCTGCTGTACTTGCTTCTTATCCTCCAGCAACCGAGGGACTAGCAATTTGCCCTAATTACTGGCCAGTTTCTCCAACTTGCTCCCCAAAACAAGAGCAAGCCTTTAAAAGGCATTTTCATAAGATTAGCTTTGGAGGCTTTGTCAGCTAACCAAATTTGCTACCACCGAAGCTGGCACTCTGGCCGAGGTATGGACCAAATCGCAGCCCGCATCCACTAAAAAGGTAGCAGCAGGTTCCATGACCACTCTGGAATTTCTTCCAGGATCATCAACTTCCTGAGAAAGAAGCACACAAGATCGTGCCGCAAGGGCGCAACAGGAAGCTATCTGCAAAGTCATTGCCTCTGCCTCAAAGGCTTACTTAAAGATAGCCTCAATCCTCCTATCATGCACATCCTTCAAGGCCACTTCTCCCTCCACGGGGATAGTCACCCGCTCAGAGATGGTACAGACCAGTGCCTCCACTTTGGGAAAACGCAAACACCCTCTGGATCCAGCTGTGAGAGAGCATAGGCCTTCCTTCGTACCCCCTTTGAAATTTGCCTCTGGGGTGTCCCATTCAACCCATTCAAGATCAATCAATTCATAACAGGGGAAAAAACAAGAGGCTTTAAGGAAGAAAACCAAAATGGGATTCTTCGGCTCCGACAAGGAATCCTTATCAGGAATACCCAGCATTTTCAAAGTCTGGGAAATCAGACCCAGCAGTTCATCTCTATTAAAGAACTGTAATATGGTCTGATACAGTTCCAGCCCTGGAATTTCCCCATCATCAAAGGAATCAGGATCTGCCTCATCTTCAGTGCCATCCTGGTTCCTGTTGGGAATACCCGCAGCAAATAGAGGCGTACCCCAGCGGTTAACCATAGGACTGGAAGAGGGAGGGGCCACCGGCTGAGGGTCAGACCTGACAGGATTGGGCTGTGCCTGAAGAAAAGCTTGTAAACCCTGAAAAAACTCCACCCAAGAAAAAGCAGCCGGATCCAGTCCAAACCCAGAAGGAACTGAAGCGGGGCCCAATGAACTGCCATCACCAGCGGATGAGCCAGTCAAGGGAGTACCAAAGTCTGGCGTACGTCCAGACACTGCCAAAACCAGACTATCATGATGGGAGGATCCAAGCTTAGTGAAATCTGAGGAAGACAACTCTCCCTGAGTCCAATCAGCGCTGACATGTTAGAAGACAGGTCAGGCTGAGAAGCCTGAATTTGACAGGCAACACAAAAAGAAAGGCATTTAGGTTTCTTGTTCACCGGCGCCATCAGCTGTGGTGAATGTGCATCCAAATGGCTCACGCTCAAAAATGTATGTGCCGCCAAGGTAAGCGCTGCCAAACCACATGCCCAACTAGTGCGTGAAGCCTTAAGCATATCACCATGCTAAAAACTTGTGCATGCAAGAGCACACCTAAAACAGTGCACACCTATGTCCTCTAGAGGGCAGTAAGCATGCATAAAAGTGCACTAAAACACCGCTGTGGCCTACCTAGTGGCGCACAGGCAAAAAGCCTAACTGCAGGGCCTAGGCCACCGGGGCCGCTCAAACGGTCGGGCTTTCCAGTTCCCCTAACCTCAATGGGAGCGAGAGCGATATCGGAACAGCGCACCGAGCATGAAGACCGGAGGAAACCCATCTGTCTCTGTTGCTGAAGGCAAAACTTCTTCTTTCCATTTTTTTTTTTTTTTAAACTTACCTGAGCTCAGCACTTACTGGCTGAATACAGAGATGATCTCCGGATGCCAGGGAGACGATATCTGCCGTCACCGCCATGCTCGGCCTCCTGCACCTGCTGCCTTTAAGCTGTACAATCAGCTAAATCCACGCCGGAAACCCAGCTACCGGAGTAAGACACACATCTGAGGGACCACGATCACCTCAGGAATTCTCAACTGGGGGAGGGACCACTTGGTATTACTGCAGGAGAGCAGGGCTTTTCTCCATTTAATTTAAAATTTTCCTTCCAAAATGTGAAGCAATCCATATAGCAAGATGCATGTCCACCATCTGCTGGAGATGGAGAATACTGACAGGCTGGGGTCACTGCAGGAGTATATATACTGTGACATCAGCTTGCTCCATCTCCATCTGCTGGCAGAGGTGCATAACCCACTGGTCCTGAGTCCATGTGTCTTCATGCTAGGAAAAATGCCATTTCTCAAGTAAAAGGTCCAAGGAGTGCATATATACCCTGGCTCAAATCACAAAAGTTTCATAAACTTCCTCAAATCTGATTCAGCAGAGGACAAATGTCCTCACAAGATTCCAGTTGAAACCTGATATTATACTGAAATACAGTGTAAAAGGAGACTGACCAAAAAATATTGGCAAGAATGTGATTGTTGAAATGAGTTGCCAACAGGTGTAAAATTGTCAGGCTAAAAATAGATTTTCTACACAATTTTGCAATATCCTCTAAAAGAATATTCATATCAATTCATTATTTTCACCAGTTATATTGAGAAAACTGAATAACTTAGTAGGCAGATTTCCTTAAGCAAAACAAGGAAATGCAGAAATATTTCAGAATTCTTCATTTCCTTCTCTGATATAGAAATGTGCACATAATTATGATGCTTGTTATGTGAAGCTCTATGGAATAAGTACCTCACTAAGCATTTAAGTGAGATTTTTCCCTATAGAAAACAAGGCAAGAAAAGGTTCAGATAGTGACCCCCAAGCACTTACCAATGGCAAGACAGCTTTCAAAATGCTCGATGACATTACCCTCCTTGAGATTTTCAACTGAACTGAACTGATCTGCTTCCCCACAGAAAAAGAAAAAGAAAAAGGGATTCTAGGAGGTGGTGGTGGGACATGCAGGCACATTTTAAATGGGTAAGTTAAGGGTCACTGGGTATTCTATCATCTGCGGAGCCAAGTTTAATGAAATTGGATGACCGATTCAAATGTTATTTTGAGGAGATACAAACATAATGATCTTATAAAACCAGTTTGCTTATAGAAAACATGACTAAAAATATAGGGGTAGATTTTGAAAGGGTTACGTACGTAACCCCGAAAACCTGCTCCTGTGCGCGCCGAGCCTATTTTGCATAGGCTCAGCGGCACGCACAAGCCCCGGGACACGCGTATGTCCCGGGGCTTTGAAAAAGGGGTGGGAAGAGGGCGGGGCGTGGAGCCGGTCTGGGGGCAGGACCGAGGCCTCCGGTACAGTGGCTGTGCTGGGAAATGGCGCGCCGACATCCAGCCAGCGCGCACGCAAGATACACCTGCCAGAGGCAGGCATAAATACTTGAAACAAGGTGGGGGGGGGATGCGGAAGAAATGTTCCCTCCGAGGCCGCTCCAATTTCGGAGCAGCCTTGGAGGGAACGGGGAAGCCATCGGGGCTCCCCTAGGGCTCGGCGTGCGCAAGGTGTACAAGTGTGCACCCCACTTGGGCGCGCCGACCCTGGATTTTATAACATGCGCGCGGCAGCGCACGCATGTTATAAAATCGGGTGTACATTTGTGCTTGCCGAGTAGCGTGCACAAATGTACCCCGTGCGCCCTTCTTTTAAAATCTACCCCATAGTCTTCTATAATGAAATCAACAAAACAGGAGCTCACTCCCAGAGGAAAGCAATGCTGTTGCACCCATTCAACTTGAATTTCAACAACTAGTCTTGGTCTCATCATGCTTTCCTATATGGCAGCAAAGAAATTTGAATCCCCAGCATTTTGTGAATTTTAGTTAGAGGGAGCCTCAAATTCTCAGTCAAGAATTTTGTTTTCAGAAAATCTGCCTTGACAAAAGACGACCTCTCCCAAGCAGAGCTCTTCAGAACAGTAGGTTCTGAAGAGCTCAAACACAGGAATGGTAACTTTTAAAGAGGCGCACAGGCAAACGTGCGTACGTTTGCAGCTTGGGACGCAGCTGTTTTATAACTTGTGCGCATATATGCGTGCATGGTATAAACTAGGCTGAACGCATGCACATATGCATGCAATTTTGTGAGGCACACCTATGTGAACAAATGCCACTACTACTGCACAATCGGGGAGATTTTAATATACACGTGTACTGACACCATTACCAGTTTTCCCAGTTCAATCCCAGTTCACCCAGGTAAGGGATAGGACTTCCAAACCCCCTTAATTTAATATCCTCTCTTTTCCACTGTTGGCCCTGACCCTTAAAACCCCGCTGACATAGATATTTTTTTATTTTATTTTATTACTTACATACCCATCTGCAGAAGGGATCCTGGTGTGTGCTTGTGAGGGTAAGTACTTGTGTGCTGGTTTCATTGTGAAATCCAGGAATACCTATGCCCTGCTCAGATCACGCCTACATCCCAACCTTCTGAATCTATTTGTGCACGTAGCGGGATACACAAGCATATTCTGGCGGCTTTTAAAATCCATTCAGCGCACACCAGCCCGACATATTTGCAGATCTCCCAGATTTGGCACGTTAGGCTTTTAAAATTCATCTTTAATAGTCATATACTTGGCAGAAACCTAAGGCTTAAACCAGCACTGGTAAAAAATCAATTGTTTAGCTAATTCTGTTGACAAAAAGACTTTTCAGTCAGACTGTTCTTTTTTTTAATTCTGATTTTCATTTAATTCCTAAGGAGAAATTGGTCCAATGTCATCAAATTTTTCAAGCAAGGTATACTTTCAAAAAAATTTTGCACACTAAAAAGACCTAATATACTATTAACGTATACACTTATGTGCCTAGTTCTCAAAAGCATTGCAAAATAGCATTGTGGAGTGGTTTTTCTGACAGTAGTTGATCATGCATCAAAAACCTTCAATGTATGGTGCCCACAGCATGAGGCATTGGACAATGCCTCATGCTGTGGGCATTGGATAATGCTTCATGACCTCACTGAAACAGTTGAACAAACACTAAAATAAAGTAATAAAAAAAAAAATTTCTATTTTGAAAAATAATGGGCTAAATCAATCCATGTTAATCAGAATCTTTAAAAAGGTCATACTGCCTGCACAAATGTTACATATTGCACTCCTTAGGTTAAAAGAAAAAAAATTGCAAATGATAATTTTTTAAGTTACTTTGCGTTCTCAAAGTGACAGAGCATGAATCCATAGACAATACAAGTGAGCACACAAGGCATTACTTTTACCCCTAACCTTAGTGACTAGAAACAGAAAACACTTGATTCACAGAGAACTCCTCCAAAAATATTTTAGAAAATCAGAAGAAAAAGTTTAAAAGAAGATGTTCCAGATTTAAAAAATAAAATAAATAAATACAAATACTTTGTTTATCTGGTTTTGATACTGACCCTACCTCACACCTTGGGCAGTTATTGAAAAGGCAAGAAATAAACAGGAAATCCAAACTAATCATTCAGTAAGCGTCAGAATTAGTGATACTTTGATCCTGCACTTAACGCCTGGCTTGAGGTTTTCCATATCTGCTTTAAGTAAGTCCAAAAGTAAAAAATAGGTCATAAAAAGATTGCTATTTGAAGAACAGCCTTCATATAGTCCTGATTCTTCAGAAGCAAAAACACATAACTCCACAGAAGAAAACTAAAATGAATCATGAATCTTAACCTGTAAAGCCTGCTCTACAAATCATGATTTGCAGTCAGAATGAGATCTTCATATGCCCTACAAATCACAGAAATTGGCAAACCACAATCTGTGGAGGGTCAGTCTCTACCATAAATGTTTTTGGTACACCTCTGGTTACCGAAGGCACTCAACCTTGCCCTCAAAGCACCCAGAAAGTGCATCAAAATGTAATGCACACTCTGTTGTGCTATATATGTGTCTGCATGTGACCATTTGCAACACCAATTGTTTAATGACTTTTAATGTCCTCCAGAGAATCCAATCAGAATACAGGATCACTCCCATAAATCATCCACGTGCTGCAAGGGAAACATTTACTACTCCCTCCCTTTCTCCCCAGATTGATTTCCTGCTGCAAAACTGTCCCAAAAAGTGGGAAAGTACCATTTCCCACTCTGCTAGGACTAGCAAACTTCAGGTTTATAATTTTTTGTTTGGTAAAAGCTAAAAAAAAAACCAAAACAAAAAAAAAAACACACACACACACCACCACATTGCAAATGTTAGAAAGTCAATTAATAGAAAATATAATTAGTCATACTCTTATTTTTAACTTATACCACAATAAAACTCCTAAGCTGTTTCCAGAGAGAGATTCATCATGCAAACTGCAGCATGAAATAAACAGTATAATGATTGTCATTCTCTGACACCGCTGTCCACATCACTTTAGGTCTTCCTACTTAGCTGTTTCAGAGGCTGCCTTTTCTAATGGTTCACATTTTTGTAAAGCACCATAAAGCAATCAGTCAGGGCTCTACAAATTCCTCCACTCTCCAAGCTCAAGCTGCCCCAAAGGGGGAAGAAAACAGAAAAGCCTCATTCATTTTCATGCTTCTTGAATCATGGAAAATCTCACCACATTTCCAGTTAATGCTCAATTACCCTTTCCAGCTAAAGCTTTTTTTTTTTTGCCAGTCTGCAACAGTTATCAATTCTTGAAGTTGAAATTCAGTGGGATCTCTCCTCAGTACTGCAATAGATTTTTTTTTAACCACACATTTAGTTCATTGGTTAAAGGAGTTAGCATGGTTTAGTGGTTAGAGCAATATGCTACACCCCAGAAAAACTCTTCAGGCTCGAGTTCAAATTCTACTCTCCCAGTGACTAATTGATCCTAGGCAAGTGATTTCACTTCCTGTGCCTCAGTTTATTCAACTTTAATTGCCTACCAATAATAATCACAATGTTCCACCTTTCTGAGCTCTTTGGAAAGAAATAAGCTCCAATTACAAATGTTACCAACTTTTCTAGTTGTAACTGCTTTATAAATAAATTATACTTAACATTTTTTGATTACTCCCAGCATTCATTAATAAGTACTATTAAAATCTGTTAACTGTCTAATTATCCAGTTTGAATATATTCCTGCTAATTGAAAGAGAATCAATCATAACTTTTACACCAACAGTGTATTTGACCTATGTAACAATGAGATGCTAATTTGCTGATTAACTTATTAACAAATTTTATAGCAATCATTCTGCAGGAGCCTTTACTTTACAGCTAATTGAAACCATTCTTGGTGAAAAATAATATTACATAAATGAAATATGTAAAGTTTTACAGATAATCTACCTTTTCAAGCATGCTGGAAATTGCCTTAGTTAAGCAAGGGAGGAATAACATCCCAAGTGAAAGGGCAAAACTATTTAAAAAAAAAAAAAAAAAAAGTCACAAAACCACCTAAAAAATAAATAAATAAATAAATAAAAATCATGATTTGGAATGAAGAAAGGCAAAAAAGGCTCGCCAGCTATCATTTAGCAAACCTAGCAGATGCATTAAGAGATCTATCAAATATCTGTCGGAGTTGGTCTTCAAAGCCCACTGTCTGTAGACTCCTTCCCGACGAGTTAGCCCACAGTCACAGATCATTGCCGCCTTTGAGAAAGTTGTTTCCTTTAAGAATAAGCCTTATTTTACCAAGCCAGCCACCATGGCCTGTTAATGCTGCAAGGTGCCAGGCAAGAAACCAGAGTTAAATCGACTTGGGATATCGTTTCTCAGGGTTGCTAGAGCATGCAGAACTGATTTATAGTCCTCGGGGATTACCCAAAATTGCCCTTATGGATACACTATTGATGTGCCAGAAAACAGCACGAGGAAGTAGTATATGAGGAGGTCCAGTATTTGTAATAACGTTTAGAAGGAATATGGGGGATAAACAGGCAAAAAAAATATCTCTAAGAAATATCAGATGGGTACCTCTAAGGATACAGACCTTGCAGAGAATGAAAATCGTGGATTTTAAAATTATAAATCTCAACAGAAGATTCATCCAGTGGTTAATGGCTTTCCGTTATATACAAAATGTTGGACGCCCTCAGTTTTCAATTCATCTTTTCACATTCCACTATGTAGTAGAAATGAATCCTTGCTGTCTGATTGGTTGGCCAGAGGGTAATCTCTCTCTGGCAATGACTTAGCTGTATAAACAGATTGTTCCTCATGGCCCTTTCGAACTGTTTGCAAAAACACTCATTCATTAAATGAAAAACGGCACATAATTTACAATACTAGAAGGCTACAAGTCAAATAAGGGGACAGAAGTTTAAGAACTTTTCACGTCACTTTGAGTGCTCCATGACCCTTGTAGGCCCCCTTTCTGATTGATAACCACCCTCTCTATTATGTATTCTTCAATAAACAGTCTTACACAAGAAGAAAGCAAAAAAAACGAACCAGAAATCAAACCCACATAATCTAAAGTTTCAGAAAAAAAAGACAATTGAGTCTATTTAATAAAGCAAATTAAAAGCGTGTGGTTATGTGCATTTAACGGGCTATCCGCAAAAGGCTTTGTGCCCTTCAGGGAATAGCACATTAAAGTACTGCAGATGTGTATGTTAACATTTTGCATTAATGGTAGTGTTAAAGCAATCTATACTACTTTTAAATGACGTGATTAGAAACATTTTGCATTCTAATCAGCTCATTTAAATGTTAACATACAAAGTGACATGTATGTAATACACGTTAACGTGTGTTAATGCCACTTTAATGCACAGTTAGCAGTGACAAGTGTTTTGCCCACATTAAAGCAGTTTAGTAAATAGCTCCAATATAATTTATTAAATTTGCACTCGATATTACATTTTTTCAAACAATTTGCAGATATTTAATAAAAACTCTATAATGATTCAGATTCTGTATCTCATAAACCTCGAATGCGTTTTCATCTAAGCATTAAGGAAGGGACCTCAGAAAAATACATTTTCATTGAATGAAGATTGTTTTTATATTATCCTTATAACAAAAACTATAGTCCCCCTCTCCAAAAATATGTCCAATTGTTATAGCTCTAATTCAAGCGCAAAAAGCAAATTGTACAATGCAGAAGATTATGACTTAAATACTGTTCTAACTTCAGATGACATTTACGGTACATTCTGGTTATTAACATAGCATAGTAGGGAAGCAAAAGATAGCAGACAAAGTCCAAAATGGTCCATCCAGTCTGCCCAGGAAGTCTTCTGTTAAGGGTAGTAGCAACTGCCGCTCCATGCAGGCTCCCCAAGCCTTTTGTTAACGTTAACTAACAAATCCATGCTACTGAACAACATTTGCTACCTTGGACATGTACCTAATATACCTTAATGAATGTTAATGCCACCTTATTTTAGTTCACAGGAACGGTAACTTTGAAACCACTGCGCGGGTACACACGTATGTGCATTTGCCGGCTCACATCCAGAGACGGGTGCATTTTATAACATACACGCTATATTCACTCATGGATTAAAATAGGCTTAACGCGTGCACATGTACGCACGCAAATTCCGATTCTACCACGAAAGCGGGGAGATTTTAGAAGACACGTACTGATGTAATTTCCAGCTTTTCCAGTCTGTTCCCAGTTCACCCAGGCAAGGGATAGGACGTCCGAGCCCCCCCCAGATTTAATAGCATCTCTTCCTCCAACCCTTAAAACTTTGTTGACATGACTAGATTTTTATTTTATGACTTACACACCATCCATAGCAGAAGTAAAGTTACACAGCAGGGGAACCCGTTGAGCGCTTGTGCACATATTTATGCACTGGTTTCGTTAGAAATTCAGGACTGCCCATGTCCCACCCAGACCATAACCACGCTCTGCCCCTTTATCCAAAACAATTTTTGTGCACATAGTGGGAGATATGTGCATACTCTGAAACCATTTGCAATTCGTTCAGTGCATGCCAGCCCAACTTGTGCACGTCTCTCAGTTTTAGCGTGCACCGGGTTTTTAAAATTCACCGATTAATTTTCATGCTACCTATGGGGTATATTTTAAAACACATGGGCACGGGTATTTTATAATTTTATAACGTGAGCGCATGTTATAAGATACAGTTTTCACACGCATATGTGCAGGCAGGTAGGAACTCGCATGCGCACGGGGGGCAGGGGGGGAACTTATATAGAAACATAGAAATGGCAGCAGAAGAAGACCAAACGGCCCATCCAGTCTGCCCAGCAAGCTTTCACACTTTTTTTTTCCTCATATTTATCTGTTACTCTTGGCCCTTAGTAACCTTTTGGTTCTATTTTCCTTCCACCCCTGCCATTAATGTAGAGAGCAGTGTTGGAACTGCATCAAAGTGAAATATCTAGCTTAATTAGTTAGGGGTACTAACCGCCGCAATAAGCAAGCTATTCCCATGCTTATTTGTTTACTCAGACTATGTAATTCAGACCTTGTTGGTTGTTGTCTGTATATCCACTTTTCTTCATTCCCCCTGCCATTGAAGCAAAGAGCTATGCTGGATATGCATTGAAAGTGAAGTATCAGTCTTTCTCCCCTGCCGTTGAAGCAGAGAGCTATGCTGTGCCTTCAAAATGAAGTATCAGGCTTATTTGGTTTGGGGTAGTAACCGCCGTAACAAGCAAGCTACTCCCTGCATCTTTGTGAATGCAAATCCTTTTTTCCACATTACCTCTTGCCGTTGAAGCTTAGAGCAATGTTGGAGTCGCATTAACCGTGTGTATGTTTATTGAATAAGGGTATTATCTCCAGGTAGTAGCCATCATTCCCACGAGCCACCCACTCTTCATTCACATCCTCTAGACTTTATGGATCCACAGTGTTTATCCCATGCCCCTTTGAAGTCCTTCATAGTTCTGGTCTTCACCACTTCCTTTGGAAGGGTATTCCAGGCATCCACCACCTCTCCGTGAAGAAATACTTCCTGACATTGGTTCTGAGTCTTCCTCCCTGGAGTTTTAAATCGTGACCTCTGGTTCTGCTGATTTTTTTCCAACGGAAAAGGTTTGTTGTTATCTTTGGCTCATTAAAAGCCTTTCAAGTATCTGAAAGTCTGTATCAAATCACCTCTGCTTCTCCTTTCCTCCAGGGTGTACATATTTAGATTGTTCAATCTCTCCTCATAAGTCATTCGATGAAGACCCTCCACCTTTTTGGTCACCCTTCTCTGGACCACCTCCATCCTGTCTCTGTCCCTTCGGAGATACGGTCTCCAGAACTGAACAGTACTCCAGGTGAGGCCTCACCAAGGACCTGTGTAAGGGGATTATCACTTCCCTTTTCTTACTCGATATTCCTCTCTCTATGCAGTTCAGCATTCTTCTGGCTTTAGCTATTGCCTTGCCACATTGTTTCGCCGACTTCAGATCATTAGACACCATCACCCCTAGGTCTCTCTCCTGCTCCGTGCACATCACTCCTTCAACCGCTCATCGAATACAGTTCTTTCGGATTTCCACACCCCATATGCAAGACTCTGCACTTCTTGGCATTGAATCTCAGCTGCCATATCTTCGACCACTCTTCCAGCTTCCTTAAATCCAGTCTCATTCTCTCCACTCCTTCCGGCATGTCCACTCTGTTGCAGATCTTAGTGTCATCCGCAAACAGACAAACCTTACCTTCTATCTCGTCCGCTATGTCGCTCACATAGATATTGAACAGGACCGGTCCCAACACTGATCCTTGCGGCACTCCACTTAACACCGCTCTCTCTTCAGAGTAAGTTCCATTTAGCATCACATATTGTCTTCTGTCTGTCAACCAGTTTGCAATCCAGGCCACCAACTCTGCACTCACTCCTAAGCTTCTCATTTTATTCACCAGCCTCCTGTGCGGGACCGTATCAAAAGCCTTGCTGAAATCCAAGTAGATGACATCGAGCACTCTTCCTTGATCCAATTTCCTAGTCACCCAGTCGAAAAAGTCAATCAGATTAGTCTGACAGGATCTTCCCCTGGTGAATCCATGCTGCCTCTGGTCCAGCTATTCTTCAGACTGTAGATAGTTCACTATTCTTTCTTTCAGCAGCGACTCCATCACTTTTCCCACCACAGAGTGAGGCTAACCGGCCTGGAGTTTCCAGCCTCCTCTCTGCTCCCACTCTTGTGAAGTGGGACCACCACCACTCTTCTCCAATCACTCGGCACCACTCCCGCTTCTAGGGATCTATTGAACAGGTCACGCAGCGGACCCTGCCAGCACATCTCTGAGCTCCCTCAGTATCCTGGGATGAACCTCATCAGGACCCCATAGCTTTGTCCACTTTCAGTTTTCCTAGCTCTTCTCACACATTCTCCACTGTAAACGAAGTCACATCTACTCCGCTCCAGTTTCTTGCTAACTAGCGACGGTCCTTCTCCTGGGTCCTCTTTAGTGAACACCGAACTGAAGTAATTGTTTAGCATTTCTGCCATTTCTTCGTCTCTCTCTACACATTGATCCTTTTCACCTTTCAATTTCACTATACCACTTTTAACTTTTCTCCTTTCTCTGATGTATCTGAAACATGTTTTGTCAGCTCTCTTCACCTCTTTGGCAATCCTTTCTTCCGCTTGACTTTTTGCCGTCTTGATTATTTTCTTCATCTCCCTCAGTTGTACATGATATTCTTCTTTGTGTTCCTCTCTTTGGGATCCTTTATATTTCTTGAACGCTGTTCTTTCAGCTTTTATTTTGTCAGCCACCTCCTTTGAGAACCATATAGGTTTCAATTTTCTTTTGCTTTTTTTTTTTTTACTTTGCTAACATATAGATTAGTTGCCTTGATAATTGCTCCTTTTAGCTTGGTCCACTGTTGATCTATATCTCTCTCGTTCTCCCAGCCTTTTAGTGCTTCCTCCAGGTACTTCCACATTTCATCAAAGTCCATGTTTTTGAACTGCAAAACTCGGGTCTTCGTGCTTTTTCTACATATCCTGTGTGATATGAAACCATACCGTTTCATGCTCACTGGTGCTGAGGTGGGCACCCACCTGGACATCAGATATATTATCTCCCTTAGTGAGCACTAAATCGAATATAGCTCCCTCTCTCGTGAGTTCCATTACCATGTGTTTGAACTGAGCCCCTTGCAGGGCAACCACTATGTCTCTACTATTGTTAGGGACCGGGAGGGAACTTCACTATACCCCTACCTAACCTTCCTACCCTTTCCCCTCTCCTACCCGACCCCTAACCCCTTCCTAGTTACTTAAGGTTTTTTTTGTTTTGTTACTTACTGCTCCTCCGAAGCAGAAGTAACCTCTGTGCACCGGCCGATTGCCAATGCTCTCACCTGAGACAGCGGTTAATGACTCTGTCCCGGCCCGCCCCCGTCCAGACCACACCCCCCGGCTTGCCCCTTTTGAGAGGCCCGGTACTTCGGCGCATTACAGGGATTACCAGACCCTTCCGAAAATGCGCACAAGGCCCAGCCACACACATAACCCCCCATTTTTACGTGCACAGGCTTCTGAAAATTAGCCCGTATCTGAGTACATGTAAAGTAAAATTAAATAAAAATATGTACAATCTCTACTGTTTAATTATGTAAGAATTATTATATCCTTAAACACAATCTTTTGCCCTGGGGATATCGTCATGCATAATTCATTTCTAGGAGATGACCATTTTTGATAGCAGAGAAACATTTCTTCTACCACAACAATGAAGGCATCTGCGTGTGGAAATATTTAGAATGCTTGTATGCTAGCCAAAAACATTTTAACAATCCAGACAAAAATTTAGTTTTCCTTATAAATGTAAATTTGTTTTTTGCTCATTTTGCCCTCTTGCGGTTCTTTATTTTTGAATGTTTTTGGAAGGGAGGAGATGCTCTTTCTAGTTTTGTATATTTCAAAATGTCTTTCCATTTTTGCCCTTTATTTTTTTTTCTCCTCCCCAATTTCCAGCTGCTCTCCTCTCTGTTCTCAGGGAACATCCCAGGGCACATCAGTTCCTCTTGGGCTCAGTATTGCTGCTGTGATGATGACACAGTGACTGCTCCCAGGTCCAGGCCGATGCGACTCGCTTTGAGCCTGGCCTTGCCAAATCGGCTCTTCTCCAGCCCAAGCCAGTGGTAGGTGCTAAATTTTAGGGAAAATGGCACTCAGAAACTTTCCATCTTTAGTGGCAGGCCTTCAGAATTGGTTGAAAAGCTGGGTGTTGATGTGGGAGATTCCATTAAAGGGTTGTGATCTCTTCTACACAGATTACACAGAAGATTATCACCTTGCTTAGACAACAACTAGGAGACAAACACTTAAGGAGTAAATTGCTGGGTCTCAGGAAAAGAAACCCTAGATTTTCATCAGCTGCAACATGATAATCTGTAATAGATTGGTGAATCAATGGATTTAAACTGTAGTCCAATGGTAAGGGCACAATACTGTGAAATCTAGAGATCCACGTCCAAATTCTCACTGTGTGTCAATTAACCTCACTTTGCTCAAGCCTGGAGGGCCCTATGTACCAAAATGTTTCTCCCATTTTGTGTATATGGGAAAAATGTTTAGTGCATGAGGAGATGGGGGGGCGTATAAAGCATGTAATTCAGCTAGTCACTACAAAGAGCGATAGCTCTAAGTCATGATCTATCTTTAATGCATTGCTACTGTGTTTGAGAAGAAGCTGGTGTGTCACAACCGCGAAAAGATTGCACCACAAGTGATTTTTGTAACCTCCATTCTAACCCACACCCACCATAAATATAACAACTTTAGCTACAGCCAAGGTTTACAGCCATGCCACTTCCAAAACAAAAATTCATAAAATCATTTTTAGAAAGAGTCTGGTATTACACCTTCAAAGGCAGGCAAGGGGGGAAGAAACATATTTATTGTCATCACCACCACCAAACTGCATTCAGGAAATTGAATGTACAAAGAAAGGTAGTAGGTTGCACAAGATTACACAGAAATCTAGGACTAGGATATCTAAGAGCTTTTGATTGTTCAGATTCTGCCTTAACTAGCACACCACTCCTCCTTCCCTTTACACATCTAAGAACAATCTACTGGCATTTCGGGGCCACTATTTGGTACGCACATAATTGAAGGTGATTTAGAACGTGTAGAAAGGAGAAGCCAATACATATAAATTATATAATCATCCGTTTCAAACTAGCAACATTTTTTTGGCATTGTTTACATCCAGTTGCAAGCAGCAAGCATTCATTTACTTAATAATGGGTGGAGAAATCCATGCCAGTTCATTACATTTCCTCTTCATAGCAATTACTCTGCTATGATTACTTTAAAACATAGATACTGCACATTGCAAGAATGCACACGCTCTCCCTATTTTTATTGCCTGAACAATCTCTTTCATAGTCCAGCACAGGCTAGAAAAAGCATAATTACAGATCTATAATTTATGTGCGTGGCCACACAAACATTTCTAGTAATATGGGTTCATTGCCAAATCTAATTTCTGAAGAGCACAATTTACAGCAGATGGAGGGAGAAGACCCTCTGCATGGGGTCGCCTTTCATTATGCCCACTTCCTTCTGCAAGCAGCACAGTTGGGCCTATCCTTCTAAGCCTAATGATGGTGAGCATGCTCCACGAGGCTGAGCTAATCTACCTCCTAGCACACCTGTATTACCCTTTGTTTAGAATGTAAATTACATTATAAATCAAAAATTAGGCAGCTATGAAAGGCGAGCTAAACATGCAAGTCTTACATATGTTTAGAAAGATTTCTAGAAGAGAAAACACATCGTCTCCAGTTGCAGTAGCTAATTTTTATCAGCATTAATGAACAAAATCAGTTTCACAAAGAAATCTAAGCAATAAAATCTGGTATAAGTTGTATTGTTTAAGACATACTGAAAACAGTGCCTCTCTCTACATGTGGGCATCAGTCCATCTACCTGAATACCCTAATAGCAAGTAGGTACAAATGGGCAGACCAAGTGGCCCTTTTCTACTGGCTTCCTCTGTTTCTAAGATGTAAGTAATTAGAATGTATAGCAGTGAATGATGACAGACTTAATTGGCATCTCAGAGACATGGAAGGAGGACAACCAATGGGACAGTGCTATACCGGGGTACAAATTATATTGCAATGACAGAGAGGAGCACCCGGGAGGCGGTGTGGCGCTTTATGTCCGGGATGGCATAGAGTCCAACAAGATAAACATCCTGTATAAGACTAAATGCAAAATTGAATCTTTATGGGTAGAAATCCCTTGTGTGTCGGGGAAGACAATAGTGATAGGAGTATACTACCGTCCACCTGGTCAAGATGGTGAGACTGAGAGTGAAATGCTAAGAGAAATTAGGGAAGATAACCAAATTGGTAGTGCGGTAATAATGGGAGACTTCAATTACCCCAATATTGACTGGGTAAATGTATCATCGGGACACGCTAGAGAGATAACGTTCCTGAATGGAATAAATGATAGCTTTATGGAGCAATTGGTTCAGGAACCGACAAGAGGGACCAATTTTAGATCTAATTCTCAGTGGAGCACAGGATTTGGGGAGAGAGGTAACGGTGGTGGGGTGGCTTGGCAATAGTGATCATAATATGATCAAGTATGAATTAATGACTGGAAGGGGGGGCAGTAAGCAAATCACGGCTCTCGTGCTAAACTTTCAAAAGGGAAACTTTTATAAAATGAGAAAAATTGTTAGAAAAAAACTGAAAGGAGCAGCTACAAAAGTAAAAAGCGTGCAAGAGGTGTGGTCATTGTTAAAAAATACCATCCTAGAAGCACAGTCCAGATGTATTCCACATATTCAGAAAGGTGGAAATAAGGCAAAACGATTACCGGCATGGTTAAAAGGGGAGATGAAAGAAGCTATTTTAGCCAAAAGATCTTCATTCAAGAATTGGAAGAAGGATCCAACAGAAGAAAATAGGATAATGCATAAACGTTGACAAGTTAAATGTAAGACATTGATAAGACAGGCTAAGAGAGAATTTGAAAAGAAGTTGGCCGTAGAAGCAAAACTCACAGTAAAAACTTTTTTAAATATATCCGAAGCAGAAAGCCTGTGAGGGAGTCAGTTGGACCGTTAGATGATCGAGGGGGTTAAAGAGGCACTTAGAGAAGATAAGGCCATCGCGGAGAGATTAAATGATTTCTTTGCTTTGGTATTTACTGAAGCGGATGTTGGGGAGGTACCCGTACTGGAGAAGGTTTTCATGGGTAATGATTCAGATGGACTGAACCAAATCAGGGTGAACCTAGAAGATGTGGTAGACCTGATTGACAAACTGAAGAGTAGTAAATCACCTGGACTGATGGAATACACCCCAGAGTTCTGAAGGAACTAAAAAATGAAATTTCAGACCTATTAGTAAAAATTTGTAACCTATCATTAAAATCATCATTGTACCTGAAGTCTGGAGGATAGGCTAATGTAACTCCAATATTTAAAAAGGGTTCCAGGAGCGATCCGGGAAACTACAGACCGGTTAGCCTGACTTCAGTGCCAGGAAAAATAGTGGAAAGTGTTCTACACATCAAAATCACAGAACATATAAAAGACATGGTTTAATAGAACAAAGTCAGCATGGCTTTACCCAAGGCAAGTCTTGCCTCACAAATCTGCTTCACTTTTTTGAAGGAGTTAATAAACATGTGGATAAAGGTGAACCAGTAGATGTAGTATACTTGGATTTTCAGAAGGCGTTTGACAAAGTTCCTCATGAGAGGCTTCTAGGAAAAGTAAAAAATCATGGGATAGGTGGCAATGTCCTTTTGTGGATT
Source organism: Rhinatrema bivittatum (assembly GCF_901001135.1). Taxonomy (NCBI): domain Eukaryota; kingdom Metazoa; phylum Chordata; class Amphibia; order Gymnophiona; family Rhinatrematidae; genus Rhinatrema; species Rhinatrema bivittatum. The sequence continues at coordinate 167,288,311 of NC_042621.1, forward strand.
ACAAACTGGCTAAAAAACAGGAAACAGAGAGTAGGATTAAATGGACAATTTTCTCAGTGGAAGGGAGTGGACAGTGGAGTGCCTCAGGGATCTGTATTGGGACCCTTACTTTTCAATATATTTATAAATGATCTGGAAAGAAATACAACGAGTGAAGTAATCAAACTTGCAGATGATCCAAAATTGTTCAGAGTAGTTAAATCACAAGCAGATTGTGATAAATTGCAGGAAGACCTTGTGAGACTGGAAATTTGGGCATCAAAATGACAGATGAAATTTAATGTGGATAAGTGCAAGGTGATGCATATAGGGAAAAATAACCCATGCCATAGTTACACAATGATAGGTTCCATATTAGGTGCTACTACCCAAGAGAGAGATCTAGACGTCATAGTGGATAACACATTGAAATTATCGGTTCAGTGTGCTGCGGCAGTCAAAAAAGCAAACAGAATGTTGGGAATTATTAGAAAGGGAATGGTGAATAAAACGGAAAATGTCATAATGCCTCTGTATTGCTCCATGGCGAGACCGCACCTTGAATACTGTGTACAATTCTGGTCACCTCATCTCAAACAAGATATAATTGCGATGGAGAAGGTACAGAGAAGGGCTACCAAAATAATAAGGGGAATGGAACAGCTCCCCTATGAGGAAAGACTAAAAAGGTTAGGACTTTTTAGCTTGGAGAAGAGACGGCTGAGGGGGATATGATAGAGGTGTTTAAAATCATGAGAGGTCTAGAACGGGTAGATGTGAATCGGTTATTTACGCTTTCAGATAATAGAAAGACTAAGAGGCACTCCATGAAGTTAGCATGTGGCACATTTAAAACTAATTGGAGAAAGTTCTTTTTCACTCAACGCATAATTAAACTCTGGAATTTTTTGCCAGAGGATGTGGTTAGTGCAGTTAGTATAGCTATGTTTAAAAAAGGATTGGATAAGTTCTTAGAGGAGAAGTCCATTACCTGCTATTAATTAAGTTGACTTAGAACATAGCCACTGCTATTACTAGCAACGGTAACATGGAATAGACTTAGTTTTTTGGGTACTTGCCAGGTTCTTATGGCCTGGATTGGCCACTGTTGGAAACAGGATGCTGGGCTTGATGGACCCTTGGTCTGACCCAGTATGGCATGTTCTTATGCTCATCTATGCCTGCCTGCTGTCAGCACTGATCTAACCTCTTAATGGGAACTGGGCAAAACTTTGTAGATGGACCGCCTCCTTACCTCCCCCATTATTTTCCATATTGACTACCACCCTACTCCAGCATTCTTCTCTTTCCCTCCCCAGTACCAGTCTACAACTAAGCCTGCCTCCAAGCTCCATCCACATGTTTATCTGATACCACCAGACTGCTCCTGCAGCTTTCTTCCCCTTTTGTGCCAGGCGAGGGAAGGCAGCTATATGTGGTGCCTCTTACTTCTGGTCCATATGGACTGATGCAAGCATACAGAACTTATTCTGGCCTGCATAAGCTAATGCAAGCTTGCTTCTAAATTCTTGTTGTCCACTCTGCAAGAAGGCATCCTCTTTTTTCTAGCCCATGCAGTCCAGTGTGAGTGCAGTGTTAAGGGCCTTGCAATACAGCCATTGCTAGGTACTTAAAAGACTCAAGTTTCTGGCTCATAGAAGCATCTCCTGAGAGTTTATTATTTAAATTCAACAATTATATATGTCTCCACCCACCAAGAGAACAATCCCTTAAAAACATATGTATCCCCTCTTGGTGTTAGAGCACCTAATCCACAGGCTACAGCAACACCCAGGGTCTCTCTCACCATCCCGGTCCCCTAATCCTTCACTCATGCATCAAACTTCTGACCCTGAGTGCCAGGGTTCCACTGACAAAGAAAAGAACCTAAGCCTCTGGGACCCACAGTATTATGTGTGGACATCTCGCCCAGTCTTTCCCTCCTCACTCTCAGTGTCCAAAAGGGGACTTACTTATCTAGATATCTTTGCATCAGCTTTCAAGAAAGAATAAAATCAACGCAGTAAACAGAGTGGTGTTCATTCCAAAATGTTAACTGCAAGTTGAAGAAAATCCATGCCAGGATGGCATAAATCATCATCATGAAGAAAACAATGACTCCTTCCAGTATTACTGTCTCCTTATCCATCTCCCAAATCAAATCAGTATCTTTTTCCAAATGGTTGGAAAGGAAAAAAAAATAGTGCTTCAAAAGATAGGGTAGGGAAGGTGAAGGCTAAAACAATTCCCCCACCCCACCCCCCCTTAAAATAGAAAAAAAATCAATAACGCCTTCTGAACACTGCAAGCTTACTTGACTTGTAGAAAGACATTGGCAGTCTCAATCCTGCTCCTTCCGAGAAAGAGCTTCCCTTCAAGGGAAGGACAACAAAATAACAGGCCCAAAACTCTCCACACAGGAAAAAACCCTTTCTGGTCCATGAGGGCACATGAAAAAAGGATTTCTCCCTATTATCCCACTTTGTAGGCCAACTGGGATCACCAGCAAACAAAATTTCAAGCTTCAAAAACCCCCAAAATATAGTCAAACACAACTAGATCATGCTCAACCCAGCTTGTATGTGGGGAGCATGACCAATCCTAAAACAGGGGGAATGGCCAACACCTGGAGAGGATCTAAACATGCAAAATCCTCTCAGCAGATGAAACAGGAAAAAATACAACACAAGTGGAACCAAGATCCTACTAGCTTTATAACGTGCACCAAACATATAAGCAAGCACACTGGAAGAGCCAAGGGGATACAGTGTACTGGCCTATTCTTACACTGTCAATAATGTGCTGCCTGTCAATTTCTCATCAAGGGGCTCTCACTAGCACTGACAACTTGGGCAGGCACTCATTTTCACAAAATACGTTTAACTTTCTACCTCCCCTCTCCATATAACAAAAAATAAAAATGTTCATACAATAATGAAAATTATATTTCAAGCCCAGGATTTTTGGCAGCTTGAAACACTTTTCTGGATCAGGAGAATTCTAGAACTACTGTGCATGAATTTTGTAAATCATGTAGTTCCTTTCTTCGGATGTCACAATAAAGACATTAGTCATACCTGAAGAAGGGGCTTATGTAGTACCAACAGCTCATATACATAATTTTTGGATAATTCTTACATTGATCCAATACAAAATATCACAGCCCACAGGAGCCATACAGCTACAAGACCACTGTGTTACATATTCCAATCACTAAAAAAATGAAATGCTTTCCTCTACCTTTGTTGTCCGGATACATTTTTGTTTTCTAATCCCATTAGTCCAGATCTTTTTCTGTTTACCTAGTCTACCTTCACTCTAACAACTTTTACAGGCTCTCTTTCAAATTCTAGTTTTCTAATCTCTCCTGTTTTCAATCACTTCCTCTTCTGTGTATGTTTGGATCTCTCTCTTTCCCTCTCTCTAGAGATGTGCATTCATTTTGCATGAAAGTGCAAAACAAAGAATGAGGCTATTTTCAGTTTGTATGTAATATTACAAATGAATATTACAAAGTGAAACTAGACCTTGGGCAAACACATACAATATTTGTGTATATTTAAGCTCATAAGAACATAAGAAATTACCAAGCTGGGTCAGACCAAGGGTCCATCAAGCCCAGCATCCTGTTTCCAACAGAGGCCAAACCAGGCCACAAGAACCTGGCAATTACACTAAGAAGATCCCATGCTACTGATGCAATTAATAGGAGTGGCTATTCTCTAAGTAAATTTGATTAATAGCTGTTAATGGACTTCTCCTCCAAGAACTTATCCAAACCTTTTTTGAACCCAGCTACACTAACCACATCCTCTGGCAATTAATTCCAAAGCTTTATTGTGCGTTGAGTGAAAAATAATTCTCTCCGATTAGTACAGATCCCTGAGGCACTCCACTGTTTACCCTTTTCCAATGAGAAAATTAACCATTTAATCCTACTCTGTTTCCTGTCTTTTAACCAGTTTGTAATCCACGAAAGGACATCGCCTCCTATCCCATGACTTTTTAGTTTTTGTAGAAGCCTCTCATGAGGGACTTTGTCAAATGCCTTCTGAAAATCCAAATACACATCTACCAGTTCACCTTTATCCACATATTTATTAGCCCATTCAAAAAAATGAAGCAGATTTGTTAGCAAGACTTCCCGTGGGTAAATCTGTGTTGACTGTGTTCCATTAAACCATGTCTTTCTATATGCTCTACTATTTTGATCTTGAGTATAGTTTTCACTATTTTTCCCGGCACTGAAGTCAGGCTCACTGGTCTATAATTACCCGGATTGCCCCTGGAGCCTTTTTTAAATATTGGGGTTACATTGGCCACCCTCCAGTCTTCAGGTACAATGGATGATTTTAATGATAGGTTACAAATTTTAACTAATAGATCAGAAATTTCATTTTTTAGTTCCTTCAGTACCCTAGGATGTATATCATCTGGTCCAGGTGATTTGCTACTCTTTAGTTTGTCAATCTGGCCTACTACATCTTCCAGGTTCACAGTGATTTCATTCAGTTTGTTTTCTAAAATAATAAAATTAGGTCTCCAGCAGGACCAGGTCTCAATCTAGTCCTGTTCCTGGGGCCTTTCACAGAAGTAGAGGGCTAGGTCTGGGTCCAAGGACAGGACCCTGCCAAAGCCAGGACCCAGGCCAAATTTAAATATTCAGGGCCCTTAGGCAGCAGGGGGGGAAGGGGGTTGACTCCAGGCCCAGAAACCCCTCTTTGAAGCATAGGCCTGGGCGAAGGCCAGAGGCCAAGTCCCGGTTGCTGAGTTCCAGGTCTAGGCTTTTGGCCTAGGCCCAAGATCCAGGCCTGGTCTGATGCCAGCCAAAACCAGGGTCCTGGCTGCTAAGACCCAAACCTGGGTCTGGCCAAGACAAGGTCCCAGTTGCCAAGGCCCAGGTCCAATAACCAAGCTATTTTGTTGGACCCAGGCCTGGGCTTCAACGACTAGGTCCTGGCATAGGAAACAAAGGGAGACCAGGCACAGACAAGGAGTGAGAGGCCAGGAGTAGAATGAGCAACAGGTACAAACTAGGCATCTAGGAACCCATGGAGGAACACAAGCAGGAGCATAAAATGTGGAATCCAACAATGAAGATATCTTCCAATTGCAGCAACAGAGCCAGAATACAGGGACTAGAGGTAGAACCAAGATCTGGCAACTGACTGATGAACTTGCCTCAGTATAAATACAAGTCCAAATATGAAACAAGATGGCTACCAGGGGGAAGGGAGGGGCACTGGGATGGAAAGCTGGGCAGGTAGTTCACAATGCCACCTGCAGGCCGGAGGGGAATCCAGCAATGGATCCTTATACTCTAATTTCTCCCAACCCCTCCCGCCTAATCCCAGTCCTCATATACCTGCTACAGAATACATGGCAGCTCAGATCTTGGGGGAGCAAAAAGGTACCAGACTGCCCACGTTCACAGTGCTGAATTCAGTAAGAGGTGGGTAGGAGATGATATTCACCTCAATTTCTCCAATCAAACCCCTCCTCACCTCACCAAGATTCATCATCTTTTTTACCAGCCCTTCTAAGCATTCATCCTCTCCTTACTTCCCCATTATCCCTCACCTCTCACACCATCCTGTCATTCACTACCTCATCACCTACATGGACACACAGAAACATGACAGCAGAAAAATACCATATGGCCTACCTAGCCTACCCATCCACACCAATTACTCAGCTCTACAACCCCCTTCCACTCCCTCAGATATCACCTATGATTCTCCCATGCTATCTTGAATTCAGATACTGTCCTTTTCTCTATCACCTCCACTGGAAGGTTGTTCCATGCATCAACCACCCTTGTCTGTAAAAAAAAAAAAAAATACTTCCATAGATAACTCCAGATTCTACCCCCTTTCACCTTCATCTCATGATCCCTCATTCCAGACCCTTTTCCCTCATCATCACTTCCTCCTCCTCCTCCTCCTCTGCCAGCAGCTTAGTCTTAAGTCCTACAAGGACAGATAGCTGGGCCTCTGCTACAGTGTTTACTCTAGCCTCTCCTCTTCTGTTATTAGGAAAAAGCAAGGCAGCAGGATGACAGGAGGGGTTTGGTTGGATTAGAAGTCAGAATTTCTCTTCTTTGCTCTGTTTGCTTTATCCTCATCTCCTCCCCACCTGTTCCTTGAACAATATGAGTGAAGGGGCTGGATTAGGGAGCAGAATAGCTAGAAAAGAGCTAATCTGCTCCCTAATGCAGCCCATTCTCTCCTGTTATTTCACTACCCATTATACCCTTCCAGAGGAAGAGGAGTGAGGCTGGAGCAGACAGAGCAGAGAATCTCTGCTCTTTTGTCTTTTCCAGCCTCATCCCCTCCCCTCTTATTTCCTGTACACAGGAGGGGCTGGATTAGAGTCCAGAACAGCTTGTCTACTCTTCTTTTATGGGTCCACTGCTATGCAGAGCCCAGGCTAGCTACCCCTTTTGCCCATAGGTAAAAATAACCCTGCTACCATGATGCCATCAAAGATGCTTATTTATAACACAATACTCTTGAAGACAACAGTTTATTAGACACACACATACATTAACCATCCTCCACACAAAATGAAGAGAAACTTCCAGAGCATTCTGGAAAAGCTTGAAGTCCTTTCAATGACCATGTACAATAAAATTCATGCAAATGTGGCCTCCCTCAGTTCTATTTATCATTCTTTGATGGGGGAGAGAATAACTCAGAAAAGAAGGACTGTGTGACTGGTTAACAGCACAACTGTTTTAGGTAAACTCTCTCTAATGCACTTTTTATTGAATCACACGCATGGAACATCCTAAGCGCTGTCTTCAATTTAAAAAAAATAAAGTGTGGAGGGAGAGGGGAGGGAAACAATCACCAACATGTAGGAAATTAATTTTTTTGTTAAGAAAAAAAAAAGTTCAAACTTTTTATAAGAACAAAGAAAAGATACAGACAAAAGCTTGGTGCATGTTTGCTCATTACACACACCAAGCAAAAAAACGTAAATACAATTTCTTACATCCACCTCCACCCGTCAATAATAAACTTTTGGAACAGAGTAATAAAATAGATAAAAAGGTTCCTTCATCCCACCACCCACTCCCTTCCCCTATTTTCTTTAAACAAGGTAAATGAGCAAAAATGATTAAACGTGCCCTAACAAGAATGAAGGGGGGATCTACCCCTCAAAGATGCCATGGAAATGAAGAGTTCAAATCTACTGTCCTACTGAGGTTAACCAGTTGTATCTTTTCCACTCAGCAACGTTTTGAGTATTGACTTGTGTCCAGTCCTTTCTCTATGCTCTGTGTACATTTCATAGGTTATGACCCTAACCCTCTTTTTCTTTTCGCAAGGCATGATCACGTGGCAGACTAAAGGCCACATGCAGCTCTCAGCCAACTGTTTTGCAATCAGTAGCACTATTCTCTAAGACTGCTGTTTAGCCCGAGTACAAGCGTTAGAAAGGAGTCACTGACTACAGCAGTGCAGCACAGGGAGCAGGGTAATCAGCAGCTGGTCATTTTTTCATCACCGAGTATAAATCCAAGCTGTATCAAGGCAGGGCCACTTGCTGTTACTAGATAATTATGTACCCCTACTTACGCTCACTCCTCCCCCCCCCCCATAGTGCTGTTGCCCCCTTTTCCCTTGGATGTAGATGGCTACTCTCTTGTTTCCTCCTCCTCCTCCTGGTGCTGCCATTGCTCTTTTTCCTCACTCACCAGCAGCACTCAATCAGCACTACAATTTAATTTAGCATAATAAAGGATTTATACTATACATTTCCAGGCTTCAGACTTTTCTGTGCTTTGTGGACTTCCAAACTTCAGCATTAATACTAACCTGATAATTTCCTTTTCTTTAGGCCAGTCAGATGAATCCAGAACAAGTGGGTTATGCACCTCTACCAGCATATGGAGACGGAACAAAATGATGTCACAATGACATCGGCCTGCCAGTATTTTCTTCAAAAGTAAACTGTGGACAGACTAGGAAAAAACTTGATTAAAAACAGATAACCATGTCAATACTCAGCCAACATGAAGCACTGAGCTCAGACAAGAAATGTATTAACACTAGTCTAGGGACTGGACTAACACTTACCAGTAAGCCCTGTAACACAGTACACAAGAGGACCAAAGTACAATCATTTGGCAGCCAAGGGAGGGAAGCTGGATTCATCTGTCTTAAAGAAAAGGAAACTACCGGGTAAGTAGCAATTTCTCATTTCTTAGCATCCAGTCAGATGAATCCAGAACAAGAGGGATGTACCCAAGCTACTGCCGAATATGGTGGGAGGCTGCCCGCAGTCCTGTCAAAACCACACGTGTAAAGACTGCGTCCTCCCAGGCCTGCACATCCAAATGTTAATACCTGTAAAAAGTGTGTAAGGAGGACCATGTTGCAGCTCGGCAAATGTCAACGGGAGACAGCAACCTAAGTTCCACCTATGACACTGCCTGAGCCCTAGTGGAATGAGCCCTAACCTGACCAGGTAAAAGCTTGCCAGCATCAATGCATGCTGCTGAGACTACCGCCTTAATCTAGCAGGCAATTATAGCCTGTGAGGCCAGCTCTCCTTGTTTAGAATGGCCGTGAAGGACAAACAGACAATCCGTTTTCCGTAAAGGCTCAGGAACCTCCAGATACTAAATTATGTCTCTTGACTTACAAGGGTCACAACAAACTATACTCCCCTATGTATCTTTCTCTATCTAGAGACAGCAGGAAGATGGACTGATTCAAATGAAATTCAGAGACCACCTTCGGTAAAAGAAGAAAGAACAGTTCACAGCTATATCACCCCTGGAATCACCCAGAGGTATGGCTCCCGGTGAGACAAGGCCTGCAGCTCGGAAACTCTCCATGCAAAACAAATTGCCACAAGAAACACCATTTTCATGGTCAGTAACCACGACGACAGGTTACATATCGGTCTAAACGTAGGACCCACTAAGAAATCCAAGGCAAAATTAAGACTCCATAAGGGTACCGGAAACCACAAGGGAGGACAAAGATGTTTCACTCCATTCAGGAAATGGGCCATATCAGGATGAGCAGACAAGAAACCACCATTCACCTGGCCCCTGAAACAGGTGAGAGCCACTACTTGTATCTTTAAGGAATTAAGGGCCAAACCTTTATTCAAACTATCCTGCAAAAATTCCAAAATCAACGGGATCTTGGCTGAATGAAGAAGAGTACCTCAATCCTCACATCAGGCCTCAAACAATCGCCAAACTCACACATAGGCCAAGGAAGTAGAGAACTTTCTAGCTCTAAGCAAAGTGGAAATCACTGCCACCAAGTATCCATGTTTCAGCAATCGAGCCTTCTCAAGGGCCATACCGTAAGACAAAATAGAGTTGGATCTTCGTGAAGAATTGGACTCTTATTTAGCAGGTTCCTGTGTACTGGACATCAAAGGGGTGAGGTCCCCAGGACCCGCCGCAAATCCGCATACTCGGCAACCAAGAGCACCACCCCTCTGTGGCACTCAATCCTCTGGAACAATCTGCCCAACATGGACCATGGAGGAAAGGCATACAGCAACTTGTCTTCTGCCACTCCTGCACTAAAGCATTGATCCCCAATGACTTCGGATCTCTCCTGCGACTGAATAATTACGGAATTTTCGCACACGAGAAGTCACCAGCAGGTCTAGGAATGGGGGACCCCCAACGATCCAGAATCAGCTGAAACGCCTCATCTGACAATGCCCTCTCTCCTGGGTTCAGACTCTCCCTGCTAAGAAAGTCTGTTCTTACATTGTCTTTTCCTGCAATGTGTGAGGCTAAGGTTCATCTGGAGTTGCACTTCTGCCCATTCCATAAGCTGATCTATTTCCTGCAACACTTGCTGCTCTTGGTTCCCCTCTGCTGACTGACGTAAGCCAGTCATTGCCTTGACTGTCATTATCTGGACCGATAAACCCTGCAGCCTGTCGCTAAAATGCAAATGTGCCAAAGGAATGCCCTGGCTTCAGGTTGATTAATGTTCCAGAGAGACTCTTCTGCAATCCAGCACTTTTGCGCTGTCAGCTCCTGACAGTGATCTCCAAAACCAAGGAGGATCGCATCAGTTGTCAGTAACAGCCAGTCCAATGATGCTAGGGGAACTCCCTTCCTTACATGATCCGGCTGTAACCATCACTACAGTTGCGAGGAGACTTCCATTGGCAGAAGGAGCCACATTGAAGAGTCCTGAGATTGCGGGTTCCACTGAGACAGCAGGGAATGTTGAAGAGGACGTATATGCGCCCTCACCCATGGAACCACTTCCAGGGTCACTGCCATTAAGCCAAGTACTTGCAGGTAGGACCATACGGTTGGGTGCTGAGTGTTCAATAATGGACGGAACTGCATCATCAACTTCTGAATGCGTGATTCTGGCAGGAATACCTTAGCCTGCTTTGTGTCGAACTGAACCCCAAGGTATTCCAACGACTGAGCAGGCTTAAGACTGCTCTTGGCCAGGTTCACCACCCAGCTGAGCTTCTGCAATAGGGAGATCATCTTGCGGGTCACGGTACAGCTCTCTTCTAGTGACTTAGCTTGAATCCGCCAGTCATCCAAATATGGGTGTATGAGGATCCCATCTTTTCTGAATTTTGTCGCCACTACCACCATTACCTTGGAAAAGATCCTTGGGGTGGAGGCCAGACCAAAGGGCAGGGCCCGAAACTGCTAATGGTGTCCCAGAACTGCGAACAGCAGAAAGCATTGATGCTTTAGTCAGATGGGAATATGAAGACAGGCTTTGGATAGATCCAAGGAGATCAGAAATTCTCTCGATTGTACAGCCATTAATACTGAGTGCAGTGTTTCCACTTATTTATTTAATTTATTGAAAATAATTTATTACCCGCACCCTCCAATGTTCAGGACGGGTTACAACAATACAATCATAATCAATAAAAACATATATTTAAACATTTAATAACATACAAGATATAAATAAAATAAAAAGGGAGACCAGTGTATTGAGCAGTAAAACATAGCAGACCTAGAGGAAAAGGATCTAAAAAGGGGGAGGGAAGAAAGGTAAGGGGGTGATGTGAAAATGCATCACCTGCAGATGATGGCTGACACCTTTGAGATCCAGGAAGGGCCGAAAGCAGCCCTCCTTCTTGGGCACAATGAAATAAATGAAATATCGACCCGTATTTTCTTGAGACATGGGCACTGAAACCTCAGCCCTTAGACTGAGGAGCCTTGCCAATGTAGTTTCCACTGCCTGCTTCTTCTGTGGTGAGAAGCAGGGAGACACCATGAACATGTCCCTAGGAACACTGCGAAATTCCAGCACATATCCTTCTCATATCACTTCCAGGACCCAGTGATCCGATATGATCTCGACCCATCTCTGATAGAAGAGAGAGGCGTCCTCTTATCTACTGTTCTCGGGGGTGAATTGGCAAACCATCACTGGGAGGGTCGGGAGGTTCCACTACCCAAACCTGCGCCCCATGTTGGCTGTTGGGGATGAAAGGACTGAGACCTACCAAAAGGTCGAGTTCTCTGAAGGGCCATTCCTCTATAGGGATGAAAATACCTGGATCTTCTAGTATGACCTCTCAAGTTAAAAGAAAGCGGTGTCTGCTTCTTATCCTCTGGCCAGTTTTTCCAACTCGATCCCAAATAATAGTGAGCCTTTAAAGAGCAATTTGGTACGGCTAGCCTTGGAGGTCACATCGGCCAACCAATTTCTCAGCCATAACTGATGCCTAGCTGCTACTATGGAAGCCACTCATCTGGCTGACGAACGGACCAAATCACAGCCCACATCTGCCAAAAAAGCAGCAGCTGGCTCCATAACTGCGCTGGAGTTCACCCCAGAGTCATTGACCTCCTGGGAGAGAAGTAAACAAGATCAAGCCACCAGGAAACAACAAAAAGTGATCTGCAAGGTCATTGCCACTGCATCAAATGCTTGCTTAAGGATAGTCTCATTCCTATCATGAGCATACTTCAAGGGGAGGAAGAGAAGGAAACAGAAGAGATCAGCTGGGTGGGGAAAAGGAAGTGGGGGGTAAAGCCAGGTTCTGGGCCAACAGATTAACATGAAGAGACTGGCTGAGCTGGAGTAAAAATAATGGGGATCTGGCTTCCTACATGTATGTTCTGTGGGAGAGCAGGGCTGAAAGTAGGAAGGTGTATGTCTGTGTTTTACTGGGATAGGTTTATCTATGTAAATATATATCCATAACAGGCAGATAATAAATATAAAAATATACATAAGAGGATGTATGAAGAAGACACAATGAAGATAACAAATAATTTAAGAGAGAGAGTAATGCAATAGTATGGTAATGTGGCAGAATAGAACAAAAGGTCTGAGAAATTGTTACCTATAATTCACACATAATATATTTTTGGTACTTTTATTCTTGATCTCACAGTTGCAAAGTTGACTGTTACCCTTGAAAATGTATAGATAAATAGGCTAGCCCTCGAGTCAATGAAAGCTAGCCTTCCCTGCTACAAGTGGGAGTTTCCAATAATTTTTATCTCAGGGCAGGGATTGTTCAGTTTTTTGGCTCTTATTATGGAATACTTAAATGTATTCATAGCTTACCAAGAGACATGATTACACATTGCATGGCACTACAGGTCAATACCGACTGCCATCCCCAGAGGAAATTAATTTATGGACCAGTCCTGTACCGACACGCCAAGGACCTGGGTTTGATTTCGGTCTTCCACTCCCTAGGCTGGTTTGTGCTGCAGAGGTCGTGTCCACAACTCCTGGGGGGGAGTCCCAGTCACTGTACAACAGCCACACTTAGTGGGCAGCCTTAGCACTTGCTCATGCCTGCAGGAATCTGGGGCACCTAACAGAACAATGGGATGGATCTGTCCACCATTATCAGAACAAAACGAGGAGATGAGTGACTATTTTAGGACCTACAGTCTCCTCCTTTGGTTACAGAAATTTGCATATGGTTACGACTGTTAGCCAATGGAAGGGCAGCTTTCAAAATGTTCAGTGTCAACCCATGGCAAAGCAGTTTTAAAAGTCTTCAATGACATCACAATGTTTTCTGCTCCCCTGAAATTTACAAAGACCTGAACTAGCCCTGTTTCCTTCTAAGGAGATAAACAAAGGAAACTAAGGGGAAGAGAAGAGGCCAGACAGCAATTCTAAGTGTATAGGGGGAGGGGGACTGGGGGGTGGAGATCAGGTCACAAGGTGCTCTAATGCATGTGGCAGACATCTGAATGAACAAAAGTTATGGGGGTGGAAGGACAAACACACCATTTTCATCTTATAAGGCCAGCTTCCCTATGAGGAAAAAAAAATGCATTTACTAACAGTGCAAAGAAAAATGTGAAATGCTACAGGGCTACTATAAAATACAAGAAATGAAAAAGAACAAACTACAAATTATAGCTCTAACATTATATAAAGACACACATACTGATCTGTACATACATATTACAAACCATAGCCTTATGCAGCTCTTGCATCTGGCCGACGGCATCAGGCGATTCCCAGTAATTGCCAAATACTTGTATTTATTAGAAAAAAAAAAAAGATATGAATACATAAAAAAAAATAATAAATCAGCCTCGCTGCTCAATCTGTTTGCCTTTGGGGGGTGGGGGGGGGGGGGTTAGAATTCAGGTCTGATAAGTTCATGCCCTGGTTGATGGGGCAATGCTGCAGTCAGCTAGAAAGCTGCTGGAGCCACACAGAGGGGCTGAGCTCTTTGCGTGAGCTCTTGCTCCCTTGTGGGTGCCATGTTATTTATATCTGAAGCACAGGCTGCTTTTGTCTCCAGCTGGAGCTGAGGCTTAATGCAGAACAGAGGAGGGGGGGGGGGGGGGGTTGAGCCAGTCAGTTGAGGTTTCTTCAGGCAGCCACAAATGAGTCTCTCTGGAGACATCCCAGTGCTATTCATCAACTGTTTTTCAGGGCTGTGAAAAAATCAATGAGCTTTGTGCTGCAAAATGTTCATGATGACAGGAAAAACTCTGCAACGAAATTGATTTGTTTAAATATAATAACACAATTTAAACAGTAACTTGTAGGGAAATCTCCAGCTATCAGACAACAAAAGGAGATACAGGAATAAACCTTTTTGGTTATGCTTGCTAAACGGGTGTTTTGAAACACCACAAAATGGTTAAAATGGAGACCCTCGTGCTAGTAATATTATGCAGCAAAGAGTAAGGCAATGACAAATGAATTATAACTTAGTGGGAGAAAGAGCCTGTGGAGTCCAGATTATAAATCAGACACAATCAAATCTCCAATCTCAATTTGTCCATGTTGTGGCCTTGTGTGCACACCTTTTATCATGTTTCACAAATATATCATTATAATTTCCATCTGCTGCATTTTATAAGCCTGATCAAATGTCTGAGAGGACTTACACAAATTTTAGTGCAACTGCAGTAAATGTTATACAAATTAAAAGGCACCTCATTCTTTCAGCAGTTTGAAGGTAAATCTGGCAGAAAAGAAGCATAGAAATTTGCAGCCATGCCATACTTTTAATATGTCTGCAGCGCATATAACAAACTGAACTCCAGCATAAAGTGATATAACAATTGTACATATTTTCTAGATGTTCTTTCCCCGACCTGTCCATATTAATTCAGAATTAAATATTCATAATGAATATACATTTAAACAATGTTTAATTTCAAATGTAATTTTCCTTTTATATTTGACCCATTTACATATTCAAGAAAAGTTATGTTGTCACAGATTCTTTCCTAGATGACAAAAGGATTTTTGCACCTTGTTAAAGTGATGAATGATAGTCTACCCACTCAGCATTTTGATGTTGATGTAAAATCTCACTTGGTCTTTATTCTTGCTGAACTTGTTTTTACAGAATGTAATTTTTTTGACAGCTTTCAGAGGGTCAAACGACTTGATATAATTTTTTTAAACTGATTCCAGGTCAGGTTCAGCTGCGATGCAAGTTTTTCTGGTTTGTCTCTGGTTCAGGACAATAAAGGGTCAGTAACTGATTTAACACATCAACCAACTGGAAACATACAGAAAATGACTGTATGTCCCCCATTTAGTCTGCCCATGCACACAATTAATTTAGTTTTATAACTGCCATCACTCAGGGCTTAATTTGTAAATAAAAAAGTGAAACTGTGGAGAGGTGTGTGCACATGCATGTGCCATACGATGAGGTGGGGTAGGACCAGGACCCACACACACACACATAATCCCAAACACTTGAATCCACTCTTCTTCCTCCATCCCCAGGCCCCACAAATGCTCAACCCACCAGCTTTCTTTACCCACACAACTGATTAACATTATCAGCTCTGCTCCACTTCCTCAGGTATTGGATAAAAGGTAGCAGATTATCACTCTAGAATGTTCTCTCAGAAATTAAACCCTAAGTAACAGACACAAAAAGGCTTTGGACTAGCACAAGTTTGAAACTTGCGAGCAGTAATGTAGTCGCCAGGGTTGAAGCCTTGCTGAATGGCATTACTGCTCACATATTTCAAATTGTGCTAATTCAACTCCTCTCTGCCTTCTTGTTATTTAAGCTGCAGTATCTGCAGCAGGATCACACCCTCCCCTTCCTGTACAATAGGAGAGGAAGGGCTAAATTAGGGAGCAGAGTGGCTATTCTTTGCTCTGCCTGCTCCAGGGTCACCTCCCTTCCCTATAGGCTGCCTGGGAGGGGAGGGGCTGGAAACCCTGCTGCTCTGCCTCTTAAATTTAAGAAGCAGCTGTGGAACTCAGTTCCAGGCAGTTCCCCACAAATTAAGCCCTGCCATCACTCCCTCGGAGATCCCCTGCATTTTATCCCAAGCTTTCCTGAATTCAGGTACTGTTTCTGTCTCCACCACTTCCACTGGGAAGCTGTTCCACACATCCACCACCCTCTGTAAAGAAATATTTCCTAAGATTATTCTTAAATCTACCCTTTTCACCCTCATCCCATGTCCCCTCGTTCTAGAGCATCCTTTCTGTTGAAAGAGATTTGCCTCTGTCCATGGAAACCTTTGAGATATTTAAACATTTCTACCATATTTCCCCTAGCTCGCCTTTCCTCTGAGTGTTCCTGTTTAGATCTTTAAGTTTATCCCCATATGCTTTAGAATGAAAACCATTGACCATTTTAGTAGCCACTCTCTGGACAGACTCCATCCTTTTTATATTCTTTGAAGGTGCAGTATTCCAAGAGAGGTCTCACCAGGGACCTATACAGGGGCTATATACCTCCCTATTACTGCTGCTTAAGTTCTAGTTCACATAAGAAAATTTAAATAGAAGACATATTATAATGATCATTTGAAACAGAGACAAAGCAAACTAACATGTCTAAATAAGGCAAACTATCAAATCACTGTAGTTTTTGAAAAAGAAAACATTGGAGATAAATATTTTCTTGAATGAAAGATTATCAACAAAAGCATTAAAAAAAGGATTAAGTGTTTGACTATTTGGAAATATATTAGCAGAAGCTATATCAGCCAAAAGCAGAAGTTCATGCTTGATGCTTGTTTTTAGGTATTAAAGTGCAACATGGGTGAAAAATGAATACTGACAACAGAAGAGCCACTATGCTGGGTCAGACCAGTGGTACATTGAGCCCAGTACCTTGTTTCTAACAGTGGCCAGTCCAAATACTTAAGCTTTCCCGTTTGGGCAATCACTTCTTTAGATGTGGAACATTTTAGTAAATGGATCAAGAGATCATCTGGTCTCTAGTAACAGTATAGTCATCTTGCAGCTATTTTCTTCTTTATAAATCTAAAATGCTCTCTTTCTAATATACAATAGCATTTGGGAGAGGAAATATATTTATTGCTCCATGAAATCCTTTCCCCTCAGAACAAAAGGCTCTGGGTGGGATCCTGCAGCACTACTGATAAGCTTTTCTGAGATGGACTGTGCAATCTCAGTGCCAACACATTTAAACCAGAGAGACCTGAAAAACTCACTGCATTCTAACAGCCAGTTTTTATTGGGCCCTTTGCTTCTCAGTATGGGTGGTCTAATCACAATTGTAAGACGTCCTCGGTAGTTTCAATATATCCAGTATTTTGTTCTGGATGCCACTGAAAGCTGTTGTACTATATTGACTTCAAAACACATTAAGGTCTATTGCAAATCCATCCAGCTTCTGCAAAACATGTCTTCTCTATTTCAACATGCTTAACTCACAGTCAATCCCATTCCATTCAAGGTTCCCTTATGTATTAACAATTTTACATATTATACTATTTCACCACAACCAACCATAAGTAGATTTCAGCTTGTAGAATGGGATACAAATATACTTAAATAATCCTTGACATTTTCTGCACCTTTGATCCAAAAAGAATCTTAAAGTGCTTTGGAAACAGTGATTGGGAAGGCTGTTACTCCTGGGAAGGGACATGACAGAAGTCACATTGACTGAGACTGAAATACAATTCAGACACAACAGTGCATACTGGCCCATCACTCCTAGTATTCTGAAACCAAGTCGATAGTGCTTGCATGTGTGCAAAAGCAGCAGTCACTTCAGCCAATGAATCTGGGACTGAAATGGCATTTTTAGTGCCAGCAAAATACTTCAAATTACAAGACGGCACAAGGTAATACACCCATAGCAACCTAAACTTAACTAGGAACGGAACAAAATTAAGATGAAGGCAGCAGTCTAGTAGCAACAGAGGGGTCTTCCAGTCCTTTGCACTGAGTGTCACATGCATGATTTTTTACCCTGCAGTGAGAGGTTATATGTGTGTACTCAGTGCAAAGGGCTTCTGTCTCTCAGAGAATGAGTCCAATCTCTGGAGGCTAAAGTGGTAGACCTGGAGGAGCTGAGGCAGACAGAGAGGTATATAGACATAGTTTATCTATATATTTATTTATTTGTGTATTTTTATATACTGAAGTTTGGTACAAGCCTTCACTCTGGCTTACAATTATAACAACTTCTTATATTAAAGGTCATAACAATTGATATAATATGTTAACAGATACACTTTAACATTTATCTTTACTAACGATAGTAAAGATAAATGTTACCATGCTAACGATAGCATGGTAACATGGTAACATTTAACTTTACTAACATTGTTACTATTTACTTGTCCGAATTTTAGGAGAAAATGGTTTCATATCTTGACGTGGAAATGTGGATCAGTGGGTCTGGAAGGTGTGAGGTTCAGTTTTCGGGAGTGGGAGAGGGTGGATTTCATGAATCAGATGACTTGATTGTTTGTGAGGAGTTTACTAACCAATGCCATCTTTGTAAGTTTGTCAAAATAGCCATGTTTTGAATTGTTTTTTGAATATTTTAGTGTTATTTTGTAACCTTAGGTTTTCAGGTAATGAGTTCCAGGTGAGGTCCAGCTATTGAAGCTGCTCTTTCTCTAACTGTTGTGAGGCTAGCAGTTGTGACTGATGGGATGGCAAGCAGAGGCTTATTAGATGATCTTGTGTTGCGCTGTGGAATATGTTTTTGGAATTTTGTATTTAGACATTCATTTTTGTTGATATTTATGTTTTTGTGAATTATGGAAAGCAATTTGTATTCTATGTGTTTCTCTATGGATAGCCAATGTAGTTCCTTTAGTACTGGGGTGATGTGTTGAGATCTTTTGTAATTTGTGAGTATTCTCGCTGTGGCGTTCTGTAGTAGTTGTAATAGGCATGTTGATGATTTGGGTAGTCCTATTAGTAGTGAATTGCAGTAGTCAAAGCTTGTGAATATTAGGGATTGAAGAATGGTTCTGAATTCAGGTTGGTTTAGGAGTGGTTTTAGTCTCTTAAGTATTGAGAGCTTGTAGAATCCTTCTTTGGTTTTCATGGCTATGTGGTTTTTGAAGCTCAATTCAGGGTCGAGCCACATCCCAAGATCTTTTACATTTTCAATTAGTTTGATCATGGTGTTGTCTATTTGGATTGAGTTCTTGGGTTGGTTTAATTGGCTTTTTCTTTCAAGTAGTATACATTTGGTCTTGTCCATGTTAAGGCATAGATTCGTTTGATTTAGAGTATGTTTTATTGCGATGAGATGGGTGGCTGCTAGTTTGAGAGCATTCTTGATGGTGTCGGTTACGGGGATGAATAGTTGAATGTTGTCTATGTATAGATAGTAAGTGATGCTGAGGCTTGAAAGTAGTTGGCATAAAGGGAGTATGTGGATGTTGAACAATGTGGCAGAAAGGGCTGAGCCTTGTGGCACTCCGGTTTCATAGTAGCCAAGTTCCAACTCCAGTCTGGCAGCCCTGGTGCTGCCTTGGAGGAGGAAGGTTTCCTGGTCAGAGAGCACCAGCCTGGTGCAGCAGGAAATGATCCTGTAACAAGGAACTTCTCTCCAGATGATGCATAATTCTTTCACATCAAGAATGCATCTCCTAGGGATATTGCCCAGGAGAGAAGGGTTAGGTCAGCTGTCATAGTTGATGATTTGATTATTAGGAATGTAGATAGCTAGGGACTGGTGGGCATGAGGATTGCCTAGTAACATGCCTACCTGGTGAGAAGGTGGTGGATCTCACCAGTCACCTAGACAGGATTTTTAGACAGTACTGGGGAGGAGTCGACTGTCATGGTACATGTGGGCACCAATGACATAGGAAAATGTGAGAGGAAGGTTCTGGAAGCCAAATTTCGGCTCTCAGGTAGAAGGCTGAATTCCAGAAGCTCCAGGGTAGCATTCTCTGAAATGCTTCCTATTCCACGCGCAAGTCCCCAGAGGCAGGCAGAACTCCAGAGTCTCAATGCGTGGATGAAATGATGGTGCAAGGAAGAGGGATTCCGTTTTTTAATGAACTGGGGAACCTTTTGAGGAAGGGGAGGTCTTTTCTGAAGGAATGGGCTCCACGTTAACCAGGGTAGAACCAGGCTGTTGGCGCTAACCTTTAAAAATGAGATAGAGCAGCTTTAAACTAAATCAAAGGGGAAAGCCGACAGTCGCTCAGCAGCGCATGGATCAGAGGAAGGTATCTTCGAACGATACTAATGAAGCATTAGAGTTCGGGCATCCCAACAGAGAGGTTACAATAATAAGAAAAAGTAGTCCATGTACCTATAAGTAAAGAATCACCTGAGCTAAAAGATTCCAATTAATCCCTGTCAAGTGAAAAGCAGAATGTTAATACAAACAAAAAACACACTTTGAAATGTGAATATGCTAATGCCAGACAGAAGAGTGAAATGTGAATATGCTAATGCCAGACAGAAGTGTGAAGAGTGTATAGCAGTGAATATTGGCAAACTTAATTGTCATCTCCGACATGTTGGAAAGAGGATAACCGAAGGGATAGTGCTATACCAGGGTACAAATTATAAAACAATGATAAAAAAGAGCAACTTGGTTGCTGGGTGGCACTTTATGTCCAGAATGGCATACAGTCCAACTGGATAAAGATCCTGTAAAAGACTAAATGAACAATCAAACCTTTATGGGTAGAAATCCCTTGTGTGTTTGGGAAGAGTTTAGCGATAGGAGTATACTACCATCCACCTGGAGAAAATGGTGAGACAGACAATGAAATGCTAAGAGAAATTAGGGAAGCTAACCAAATTGGAAGATTTCAATTACTCCAATATTGACTGGATAAGTGCAACATCAGGACATGCTAGAGAGAGAAAGTTCCTGGATGGAATAAATGACAATTTTAAGGAGCAATTTCTTCAGGAGTTGATGAAAGAGGGAGCAATTTTAAATCTAATTCTCTGTGGAATGCAGGATTTGGGGAGAGAGGTAATGGTGGTGGAGCCGCTTGGCAATAGTGATCATAATATGATCAAATTTGAATTAATGACTGGAAGGGAGACAGTAAGTAAACCCACAGCTCTAGCACTAAACTTCCAAAATGGAAACTTTGATAAAATGAGAAAAATAGTTTAAAAAAACAAAACAAAACTGAAAAGGTGCAGCTACAAAGGGTAAAAGTATGCAACAGCCATGGACACTGTTGAAAAATGCCATCTTAGAAGATCAGCCCAGATGTATTCCATGCATTAAGGTGGAAGCAAGGCCAAACGATTGCCAGCATTGTTAAAAAAGTGAGGTGAAAGGTTATTTTAGCCAAAAGATCTTCTTTCAAAAATTGGAAGAAGGATCCTTCAGAAGAAAATAGGATAAAACATAAGCATTTGCAAGTTAAATGTAAGACATTAATAAAACAAGCAAAGAGAGAACTTGAAAAGAAGCTGGCCTAGAGGCAAAAACTCATAATAAAAACATTTTTAAATGTATCCAAAGCAGAACGCCTGCTAGGGAGTTGGTTGGACCTTTCGATGATCAAAATATTAAAGAGGCACTTGGGGAAGATAAGGCCATCACAGAAAGATTAAACAAATTATTCACTTTGGTGTTTAATGAAAAGAATGTTGGTGAGATACCCATTCTGAAGACAGTTTTCAAGGGTGATGTTTCAGATGAATTGAACCAAATCACAGTGAACCTGGAAGATGAAGTAGGTCAGATTGACAAACTGCAGAACAGTAAATCACCTGGATCGGATGGTATACTCCCCATTGTTCAGAAAGAACTCAAAAATGAAATTTCAGACCTATTACATTTAATTTGTAATCTATCATTGAAATCATCCATTGTACCTGAAGACTGGAAGGTCGGCAAGTGGCTAATGTAACTGATATTTAAAAAGGGCTCCAGGGGAGATCTGGGAAACTATAGACTGGTGAGCCTGACTTCAGTATGAAAAATAGAAGTGCAGAAAAAACTTTTTGGTCCTCAATACGCGTAAGACCTATGATGACAACAGATGCTTGTTTGTTAAAAGTACACCCCCCCCCCCCCCCGAGGCAGCCGGACTGGCGAAACACGGTCCGTGTTGGGGGATTTGCTGTGAAAGTTTTGTTGCATCAAAAGGAGCAGCCACTGTTTGAAAATAAAGACTACATGTAAATAAGACCAAAAAGTTTTTTCTGCACGTCTATTTTTCATACTACGACTGTTGAGTGCAATTTTGCTCCAGTGTTTGTGCAGCCTGATTTCAGTGCCAGGAAAAATTGTGGAAACTGTTAAAAAGAATAAAATCACAAAACATTTAGATAGACATGGTTCAATGGGACACAGCCAGCATGGATTTAACCAAGGTAAGTCTTGCCTCACAAATCTATATTTTTTTTGAAGGGGGTTAATAAACATGTGGATAAAGGTGAACTGGTAGATGTAGTGTATTTGGATTTTCAAAAGGTGTTCGACAAAGTCCCTCATCAGAGGCTTCTAAGAAAACTGAAAAGTCATAGGATAGGAGGTGATGTCCTTTTGTGGATTGCAAACTGGTTAAATGACAGGAAACAGAGAGTAGGATTAAACTGTCTGTTTTCACAGTGGAAAGAGGAAAACAGTGGAGTGCCTCAGGAATCTGTACTTGGACCGGTGCTTTTTAATATAAATGATCTGGAAAGGGGTGCGATGAGAGGTGATCAAATTTGCGGATGACACAAAATTATGCAGTAGTTAAATCTCAAGCAAATTGTGATAAATTGCTGAAAGATCTTGTGAGACTGGAAGATTGGGCTTCCAAATGGGAGATGAAATTTAATGCTGACAAGTTCAAGGTGATGCATATAGGGAAAAATAACCCTTGCTGTAGTTACACAATGTTAGGTTCTATCTTTGGAGTTACCACCCAAGAAAGAGATGTAGGTGTCCTAGTGGATAGTACATTGAAATAGTCACCTCAGTGTGCTGTGGCGGTCAAAAAAATCAAACAAAGTTAGGAATTATTAAGAAGGGAATGGCAAATAAAACAGTGAATGTATTCATGCCTCTGCATCGCTCCCTGGTGAGACCGTAACTTGAATACTGTGTGCTATTCTGGTGGCCGCATCTCAAAAAAGACAAAGTTGCACTGGAGACCGTGCAGAGAAGGGCGAACAAAATAAGGGGCATGGATCGGCTGCCCTATGAGGACAGGCTAAAGAAGTTAGGGCTGTTCAGCTTGGAGAAGAGACAACTTTTAGACAGCGCTTTGGCCTGAACAGATTTAGCCGGCTACGTTAGCTGGGTAGTTGAATATTGGAGTTAGCCATATAACTTAGCTGGCAA
This sequence comes from Rhinatrema bivittatum, assembly GCF_901001135.1. Classification (NCBI taxonomy): domain Eukaryota; kingdom Metazoa; phylum Chordata; class Amphibia; order Gymnophiona; family Rhinatrematidae; genus Rhinatrema; species Rhinatrema bivittatum. The sequence continues at coordinate 167,311,282 of NC_042621.1, forward strand.
ACTCCTCCCGGCTGTGCCACCGGAACGCTACTAAGTTAGCCAGCTATAATTTTGCCGGATAAGTGCCCAAATCTTCCTTTAGCTTGATAACTTCTGAGTTATCCAGCTAAATGTTTTTGAATATGGACCTCTTAATGGCCCAGCAGGTTTCCTTTATTTTCTATGTACTTGAAAAAGCTTTTATTAGTTTTTGTCTCTACGACAAATCTCTTCTTACATTCTCTGTTGACATGTTTTATCTTAATTTCTTTTGTAGAAAAACATGTCCTCCATTAACACAGGTTCTGACACATGTACACCATCAGTGTAACACTGGCAGCACCACTCATACTGTACGTGCCAAAATCCAAATGCTGATGCCCATTTAAACAACTTCAGAATCAGGTGCTTTCTGTGCTCTCTAGTCAAGATTGTGATTTGCCCAAAAAATCATATTCCTTCTGGAATTTTTTTTTAAGCTGTTCCACTTCCTGCTGAATGATTAACTCATATCTCTTCCTTTTTATTACTGACCTGATCTCAGATTTTCCAAACTTGTAGGTTAAGAGCCACTTGGCTCATTTTCTGCCAGGCTCGCCAGTGCTAGAAATGCTGTGAACAGAAGAGGAGCAGACTGCTGATCTGCCATGGCTGCCTCTGCACAGAAATAACAGGCAGTAAATTCAGGTCTTTTGACTCTTTCTGCCAGGCTTCCCACTGCCAGAACCACTGTGAACAGGAGAAGGGCAATGTTACTGATCTGTCTTGGCTGGATATGACTGCGAATAGAGCGGAGGCACTGGCTTATGATGTCCATGTAGCACACAATTTCCTGATAATCAAGGTTTTCCGGGACAGTAGTTTTTTTTCCCCAATATAGATAGTTTCCAGGTAATTTTCTGACAAATGGTGCTCTACTGCACATTGGGGTGGATTTTAAAAGGTACGCGCTCACATGGACGTGTGAATTTTATAACATGTGCGCGCTGGCTGGGGGGGGGGAGGGATTTAGTAAATTGAGTGGTGCTGCCAGTGTTACAGCAATCGGGCCTTCCCCTGTTCCCTCCCACTCTGCTCCAATTAAGGAGCAGACTGGGAGGGAACTTCCCTACCCCTCTCCCGCTAAACTCCCTCCCCCTCTTCCCCACTCCTCCCCATCCCAGCAACTCATTTTTCTTTTTGATTTACTACTTACTGCTCCCCTGGAGCAGAAGTAGTTTGCCACTGTCCCGGCCGGCCTCCGTCCTGCCCCTCCCCCCAGCCCGTCCCTTTTTTTTTTTTTAGGGGGGAGGGGCAGGACGGAGGCCAGCCGGGACAGTGTGTATCAGCACTTACCCGCATGGCCGGGCCCTTTTGAAAATGTGCACGGCTGTTTTAAATTTCACCCGTTTGTGAATATTCTGTAATTTTAAAGAAACTTCTTTCCCCAACTATTCGTATTTCTTTGATCATGAATCAGTGTGCCTTTTCCAGGTATATTTCTGTCTGATTTTTACTATCATTTGTTTATACATATGGAACTGAAACTATTTTCACTTCCTTGGTGAGTTTTTGCATGAATCTAAGTTCCCACATTGGAATTCCAGAGGCATGAATACTAACAGCAATTTCAGTAATATACTTTTCACTAAAGAGAGAATTTTTTTTTACCCAGAAGTTTTTCCTTGCTTTTTGGGGTTTCCTTCTCAATCGGAGTGGGCCTGTTTTAGGCTATTGCACCATACTGCTTCAATCACAACTACTGTGATTTCTTCCCCATGTTCTAGTATCCCCCCTTCCAGAGGCCAAAAATCATGGCTCCCTCTGCAGCCTGACCAATAAGTGTCACCGTTGAGCAATGACTGATATTCCCTCCCACCAGGGGCTGTGAACTCTGCCTCCACAGCATCCCCAGCCAACTAGGGGAGCAGAAGACTTCACCCAGGAACTGAACCCAGATCTGTTGCATGACAGCACACAACACTACCACTGGACCAGCTCAGAATCAATTTTTTTTTTTTTTTTTTAACAAAGCAAATTGTTGTGAATGAGGACAGAAACATACAGTTTCAGGATGACTGGAAAGTATTTGTTTTTCTGATTTTTTTTTCCAACTCCATGTACATGTAACTTGGAGTAACTCATACATCAACAGTACTAGTAAAAGAATTATACAGATCATTTAGTTAGTAACTGACACAAACATTATATTCTCTGTTCTTCAGATTTGTATTTTATGGCTAGGAGATATATCTTTGCTGAATGGTTCTGAAAACTTTCCCTACTATCAAAAAGGGTGTTATTATGCCCAACGTTCCTCAGAATCCCTGGTAGGCATCTTAGTGGTACTTGCCAGTCTTGAAAATCACATGCACAAATATCAAGTGGACTGGGGGAAGCAGATTTTATGAACTCAAGGGACATGGCTATAAGAAGATAAGTGCCATGCTGTAAAAGACCAAGAGTCCATCGAGCCCAGCATCCTCTCTCTAATAGTGGCCAATCCAGTTCTCTAAAGCAGTACTTTGCAACTGCCAAAGAATAGATCCATTTCTTGTTGCCCACTCCCAGGGATAAGTGGTAGCTTTAATCTAAGTCTGCCTGGTTAATAATTGTTTCTAAACCTTTCTTCCAGGATCTTGTTTAAACTCTTTTTAAACCCACACCTATGCTTGATGCTTTCAGCACATCCACCAGTAACAAATTCCATAGCTTAATTGTGTTTTCAATGAAAAAAACACTTTTCCCAAATTAGGTTCTATATGTTGATCGTTAAGATGAGGACTAGAGGACACTCCGTGAAAGTATCTGAAAGAGTAAACATTTTCTATTTATCTCTTCTACCCCACTCATGATTTTATAAGCTTCTATCATATCTCCTCTGTTGTCCCTTTCTCCAAGATGAAGAGCCCTAATCTGTTCAGCCATTTCATCCTCTAACAGTTCTTCAGGATTCACATTGATTTGTTTCACTTCCTCCAGCTCTTCATCTAAAATGTATGGTTCAGGTATGGATATGTCCCCAACATCTTCCACAGTAAAAACCAAAGCAAAGAATTCATTTAGTTTTTCTGCTTTGGCCTTATCCCTTCTGATCCTCTTGTATCCCCTGGTCATTTAGAAGTCTATATTCAGTCACTGTCTGGATAATAATGTTAGCCAGATAAACGTATCTGGCTAAAATTGGAGATATGTTCAATAGTGCAGCTGCATTATTGATTATAGCCGGCTATCTTAAAAGGTAAAGTGTTCTCCCTTAAGCTATCAAGACTACAAATGTGTTCCCCAGTTCTTACCAGTTTAATATATGGCCTTGATTACACAGGAAATCAACAGTGATTGGGTCGATAGCCATTTTGTGCCAAAGTATGGGGAGCATTTCAGACAAGTCAAGCTACCTGAAAATTGCAAGATTGTGTTGCTGCTCAACAACTGGACAATAGCTCTACACATCTGGCTGCTGAAATATGGACAACATACAATGTGTTTGCCACCTATTTGCACCCAACTGTAACTCCCTTATTCTGCCAATGAATCAAAGAATCGCATTTGAAACATGAAATGCCAATACCACAGAGAAGTCATTAAGAAGCTTGGGAGCTCTGAGCGACCTGATGGCTATGAAACCTTCAGAAAATAATTCACCAACCGAGATGCTCACAATCAATGTATGGAGTGTCACCAGTGTTTGGGATGCTGTCACAACCAATTTTGAAAAACATATAGCCTAATCTGTGGCCTTCTACCATGTTCACTGAAGAGGGAAAAGATTTTGCTGCTTTTCAAGAGTTCCAGTTTACAGAGAGAAGAGCAGACATCAGTGAATTAATGTGATATGTCCAAGGGCTACAAAATTACAGACCTCAACAATACTGTAATAATGAAAGAGAAGCTCAACTGTGTGACGTAGATGACACTCATGGAGTTATTCCAGAAGGTATCAAGTGATTATCTACAGCCTTCTAGCATAGAATTGTAGATAGAGCACCCCAGAAATTTTTTAAATAAAAATAAGACACTGACCCCATCAGTTCCTAGTGACCAGCCTGATACTCTGGGACATAGCTTTAAAGATCTGTCATATCCTTTTCCTAACCCACATGATGCTTAAAACAGATGGACACTTATCACTGGAGGTATTATGTGCCAGTTGATCCCTTGTTTATTATTTGAGGCTCAATAAACCAGTTTCATTTTGTACTGTCATTCTTTCTGTTTCTTTTTTCAATTCCCTTCCAAGAGAGGCCCATCTAGCCTTCAATTCAGGAAATCAATGAAGATTTAGTTCATTAAATTCTCTTTATAGAAAGCTTAAAAAGTCTCACATTTTGGCTTTTATTGGTAAGAATTCCAACAAATCATCAGAAATGTGCATTCGTTTTAAACGAATTAGACAATTCGTTTTAAATGAATTAGACATTTGTCTAATTCGTCATGGTTCGGGAGCACGTACTAGTGGCGTTGAGTAATGTATGTTATCATGTTCACTGCTATCCTCTGTATTTGGGAAAGCTGTTTCCACTTCTGTAAACAATTTGGTACTAATAAAAATACAAATTACAAAAAAAAAAAAAAAATGAAAACTGTTTCCAAAATTTCGGAAAAATTTGTATTTCGTGTTAGCGCAACCTAACTTTAAAATGTTAGTGCGCACTAACACAAAATTCGGGAACCACGAAAAAATACCCAAACCACGGATAAAACAAAATTACCCGAGGGGGACTGGAACCAAACCACAAAACAAAAAAAACCCAAAAACATCTCTACAAATCATTGTCTATTATTCGGCTTTAAGTTTTATTGGTTTGTCTTAATTTTTATCTAGTAAATGAGCTCTAAATGTTCTCGTTCTTAAGTTTATTTTAATGTTTTCATCTTATATAGTATAGTGCTTAGTTCTGCATTGACCTTTTTATATTTATTTTTTTCATAGCTTTAATGTATTATACATTATCTCTTCTTATAACTTACTATAATGGGATATTTTACTCTTATTTTTGCTGTAATGTGCCTTGAGCTTACTTCTGGAATAGTGGAATGAAACACATTCACACTCGGAGGAAATCTGATTATCCAGAAAAATCTATTATTTGAAATGGCCTCAGTCCTGACCACTCTACATAAATAGTGCTCTACTGTAATATACAGTAACATCTTATTTAAGAGATGAAATATGTCCTCTAAATGACACCTAGAAATCAACAGACTGGAGAAACTTTCCTGGGGAGTTGCTTCAAATAATTATAGTCTATTTTACCTCCTCCAGGAGTTTGAGAGGTATTATAATTCACAAATGACATAAGATTATGCATATTTTGATTCAGTGACATTATTGTAACAACAAGCTGTATCAGGATTCTTTGTTCCAAAACAAGTTGTAGTTTGAAAATTTAGGATGTCTAAGGGCAAGGTTGTAAGTAATATTTGAATGAACAGATTAGAGAGGCAGCTTAAGTTTACAAAGGAGAAAAGTAGAGTTACTTAACCATAATACTTGTTCTGAGGACAGCAGGATGTCAGTCCTCACACATGGATACCATAAGAAGGAGCCAGAACGGAAATTTGATTTCGAAGATTTTAGAAACTTCAAGCATGCCCTACTGGGCATGTTCAGCATGTCTACTATGCATCCATGCAATGGCCCCTTCAGTCTATAGCCCAAACTTGGAGAAACCAATTCCAAAGAGAGGCAGGTGGATTTTCTGAGGACTACTTGTAAGAACATAAGAACATGCCATACTGGGTCAGACCAAGGGTCCATCAAGCCCAGCATCCTGTTTCCAACAGTGGCCAATCCAGGCCTTAAGAACCTGGCAAGTACCCCAAAAGCTAAGTCTATTCCATGTTACAGTTGCTAGTAATAGCGGTGGTTATTATCTAAGTCAACTTAATTAATAGCAGGTAATGGACTTCTCCAAGAACTTATCCAATCCTTTTTTAAACACAGCTACACTAACTGCACTAACCACATCCTCTGGCAACAAATTCCAGAGTTTAATTGTAAACAGCATAAATAACTGCATATTTGTGGTATATAAAATACAACATATTGATGTCCTTAGATAACAAATGCTAAGGCAAACAACCTTGATTTCTCTGTGGTCAAGCAGAATGGCAGTCCTCACAAATGAGGAATTCTTAGCTACACACTTTACCTGAATGAAAAAAAAAGGTAACCCTGAAAAAGTCCAAATGGAGAAAAAATGTTTTTTTTTATGGCAACAAGCCATTGTTGTAGTTTTTGCCTTTTCAGAGGAGCAGCCTGGAACCAAAGGGAAGGATCCTAGGCAGATGGAGTTTGGTGCTGCACTTCAGAGAGACTCCTCAGGACAAACTGGCCAAGCCTACTGTTGCAGCTGGAGTCCATGTCCAAGCATTAGTTTGATTTCAAAGTGTGGAGAGAACTTCACATTACAACCCTGCAGGTCATGGAGGCCAATCTTGGGTGGGCTACTGAGATTGCCATGGATCCAACACTGTGAGCATTGATATGACCCACCTGATTATGGCTTACATGGGGCACAACAAAAGGAACTGTAATCTGCTAGCTAATTAGAAAAGGAGTGCCTGGTAATAGCAATTCCAAGTTTGTTTGTGTCAAAAGAAACAAAAAAAGTTAAATGGAATTTCTAAGGGCTTCAGTCCACTCCAGATACAAAGCCAAAGCTCTCTTGTAGTCCAAACAATAAAGTACTTGATCACCTTTGTAGATATGTAGCCTAGAATAAAAATGTTGGAAGGATGATTGAATGGTTAAGAGGGAAATCTGACACTATATTAGGCAGGAACTTAAGGTGTGCGTGCAGATCCACTCTATTATGAAAAACTCGGTACAAAGTGAATAAATCACTGGGGGCCTGGACAATACTGATTCTGTAGGCCTTCATACCACCACAAAAAAATATTACCTTCCAGGTCAGGTACTTCAATTACATGATAGGCTCAGAGGGAGCTTTTATCAATTGGGTCAATACCTTGTCAATACCCTGTGGGGCTTAATAGGAGCTCCTAATGAAACAGGCAAGGACTGTACAGAGGTAGGTGGGTTGTGCCTATTCTGTGAAGGTGAAACTCGAGTTAGTCTTAAGACCAGACTTTGAAAGATTATAGAAGGTAATCAAGCAGTTTTTGTGTGCGGCAGGAAAAAGGATCTAGTGCCTTCTTGGTTATGGTTAAATTTATTTGTATGCCACCCATATCCGGGGTGCCTGACAACAAGCATACCAAAAGGCAAACCTCATCCACTTCAATCCAGAGGACTTCTTGGAAGCCAGAACAGGAGACATATCCTCAGAAAAATCCAGAGGTTGCAGAATTTCCCTCTCAACATCTAAGGTGCGAGGATAAGGGACCTGATGCTGAGATGGCACAACAGCCCCCCTATCTTGATTGATGAGAGTTGGGGAATTCCCCTGCCTGATTGGGGTCCTGATGGACCTCTCTCACAGAAGTGGAAACCAAATTTGTCTAATAGGGCACTTTGAGAATCATAGTTCCCTGATCTCATCTAAGTTGTAATAAAGTCTTTGCTATTAGAAGAATTGCAAGATATTCATACAGAAGACCCTGACCCCAGCTGAGGGCAAAGGCATCCAAAGTTGATCTACTTTGAGACCCCTATTCATAGATCTTCTACTGAAGCACTCTTGTAAAACTCAAGACACAGCAACAAACCTGCCAGAAATAGATGTAGTAGGTAGTGATAATTTTTTTTTCAGGCAGACTGAGAAGAGGAGAAATAAAGTAACTTATCTAAGGTGTCATTCAAATCTGTAAATGCACTCATGTGGAGGTCCATATGCAGAAGCATTTAGGGGGCTAACTTTTGAGTTAGCAGGTTAAATGGATATTTGGACACTTATTTGGCTAAATTCTAACCAGCTAGCTAAATTTTAGTCTCCTAAATTAGGGGGATTCCAGGGGAGCAACAGAGAGCAGTTGGAATAAGCCAGCTAACATAGCTGGCTAAGTTTGATTGGGCCAAAGACCTGTCCTAAACTTAGCCAGCTATTGTTAGGCGGCTAACTTTAAGATATAGTCAGCTATATTCAAAAGTGCGGCTGCACTTCCGTGGGAGCACTGAGAGGAGAGGATCACCTTGCTGGTGGCTGAAAGGAATGAGTAAGTTCTGCTTGGGACATTTTTTAAAAGTATTGGGGAGAAGTAAACTATTGGGGTATATTATTTAGTGTGTTTGTGTTTTAAATAGCCAGTAAAGCAGCTAATAAATAGAAGTTATTGTGTTTATTTTCCCAAATCTGCCAACCCCTCCCCGACTCACCCCTAGTTCATCCTTTAATTTATAGACAGGTGCAACTTTCACACAAAAAGAATAAAATCAGCCTCTTAACTTCACATCACAAATTTCCCATCCTTATTCAGAGTTTGATTATTCCCTTGTATGCCACTACCAGATATACAGTGAATACACTAATATATTTAAAAGACCTTAGACACATTCCTTCTCCCATAGCAACCTAAAACTTAACTAGGAACTGAACAAATCTGAGATGAATGCAGCAGTCCAGCAGCAAGAGGGGTCCTCCCAGTATTTTGCATCGAGTGTCACATGTATGATTTTTTACCCGCCAGTGAGAAGTTTACATGTGCTTCTGATGCAAAGAGTTCCTGTTTCTCAGAGAACAAGTCCGATCTCTGGAGGCTAGAGTGGCAGACCTGGAGGAGCTGAGACAGACAGAGAAGTGTATAGATGAGGCTTTCAGGGACATAGTAGCCAAGTCCCAACTTCAAACTGGCAGCCCTGGTGCTGCCTTGGAAGAAGAAGGTCTCATGATCGAAGACCATCAACCTAGTGCAGCAGGAAAGGATCCTGTGGCAAGGACCTGCTCTCCAGCTGGTGCATTGTCCTCTTATACCGAGGATGTGTCTCCCACGGATACTACCCAGGTGGGAAAGGTTAGGTCTGCCGTCATAGTTGGTGATTCGATTATTAGTAATGTAGACAGCCGGGTGGCTGGTGGGCATGAGGATCACCTGGTAACATGCCTACCTGGTGCGAAGGTGGCAGAACTCACGTGTCACCTAGATAGGATTTTAGACAGTGCTGGAGGAACCATCTGTTGTGGAACGTGGGCACCAACAACATAAGAAAATGTGGGAGGGAGGCTCTGGAAGCCAAATTTAGGCTCTTAAGTAAAAAGCTGAAATCCAGAACATCCAGGGTAGCATTCTCTGAAATGCTTCCTCTTCCACACGCAGCTCCCCAGAGGCAGGTAGAGCTCTGGAATCTCGATATGTGGATGAGACAATGGTGCAAGTAAGAGGGAGTCAGTTTTGTAAAGAACTGGGGAACTTTTGAGGGAAGGGGGGAGTCTTTTCCGAAGGGATGGGCTCCACCTTAACCAGGGTGGATCCAGACTGCTGGCGCTAACCTTTAAAAAAGGAGATAAAGCAGCTTTTAAACTAGAACAAAGAGGAAAGCCAACAGTCGCTCAACACATATGGTTCAGTAGGAGGAATCTTCGAAGGATACTAATGATACATTAGAATGAGGGCATCCCAACAGTGATGTTCCAATAATAAGAAAAGTAGTCCAAATGCCTGTAATTAAGAACTCACCTGAACTAAAATATTCTAGTTTATCCCTATCAAAAAGCAGAATGAAAATACAAACAAAAAACACAGTTTGAAATTATTGTATGCTAATGCCAGAAGTCTAAGTAGTAAGATGGGAGAATTAAAATATATAGCAATGAATGACAGATTTAATTGGCATCTCAGAGACATGATGGAAGGAGGATAACCAGTGGGACAGTGCTATACTGGGTGTACAAATTATATTGCAGTGACAGCTAGGAGGCAGGGTAACACTTTATGTCAGGGATGGCATACAGTCCAACAGGATAAAGATCCTGCATGAGACTAAATGCACAATTGAATCATTATTGGTAGAAATCCCTTGTGTGTTAGGGAAGAGTATAGTGATAGGACTATACTACCATCCACCTGCCAAGATGGTAAGACGGACAGTGAAATGCTAAGAGAAATTAGGAAAGCTAACCAAATTGGTAGTGCAGTAATAATGGGAGATTTGAATTACCCCAATATTGACTGGGTAAATGTAACATCAGGACATGCCAGAGAGATAAAGTACCTGGATGGAATAAATGACAATTTTATGGAGCAATTGGTTCAGGAACCGAAGAGGGAACAATTTTAGATCTAATTCTCAGTGGAGCACAGGATTTGGTGGGAGAGGTAACTGTGGTGGGGTTGCTTGGCAATAGTGACCATAATATGATCAAATTTGAATTAATGACTGGAAAGGAGACAGTAAGTAAATCCATGGCTCTAGCGCTAAACTTTCAAATAGGAAACTTTGATAAAATGAGAAAAATAGAAAAAAACTGAAAGGAGCAGCTACAAAGGTAAAAAGTGTGCAAGAGGTGTGGACATTGTTAAAAAAAAACAAACCATCCTAGAAGCACAGTCCAGATGTATTCCACACATTAAGAAAAGTGGAAGGAAGGCAAAACAATTACCAGCATGGTTAAAAGTGAGGTAAAAGAGGCTATTTTATCCAAAAATCTTCATTCAAAAATTGGAAGAAGGATCCAACAGAAGAAAATAGGAAAGAGCATAATTGTTGGCAAGTTAAAAGTAAGAAATTAATAAGACAGGCTAAGAGAGAATTTGAAAAGTAGTTGGTCGTAGAGGCAAAAACTCACAGTAAAAAACTTTTAAAATATATCCAAAGCAGAAAGTCTGCGAGGGATGACAGAATGGTTAAAGGGGCACTTATATAAAAAAAAAGGCCATTGCAGAAAGATTAAATGATTTCTTTGCTTCAGTGTTTACTGGAGAGTATGTTGGGGAGATACCCATTCTGGAGCAGGTTTTCATGGGTAATGATTCAGATGAACTGAAGCAAATCATGGTGAACCTAGAAGATGTGGTAGGCCTGACTAACAAACTACAGAGTAGTAAATCACCTGGACTGGATGGTATACACCCCAGGGTTCTGAAGGAACTCAAAAATGAAATTTCAGATCTATTAGTTAAAATTTGTAACCTATCATTAAAATCATCCATTGTACCTGAAGACTGGAGGGTGGCAAATTAACCACAATATTTAAAAAGGGCTCAACAGGTAATCCGAGAAACTACAGATCAGTTAGCCTGACTTCAGTGCCAGGAAAAATAGTGGAAAGTGTTCTAAAGATCAAAATCATAGAACATATAGAAAGACATGGTTTAATGGAACAAAGTCAGCATAAAACTTTACCCAAGGCAAGTCTTGCATCACAAATCTGCTTCACTTTTTTTGAAGGGGTTAATAACATGTAGATAAAGGTGAACTGGTAGATGTAGTGTATTGGGATTTTCGAAGGCATTTGACAAAGTTCCTCATGGGAGGCTAATAAGAAAAGTAAAACGTCATAGGATAGGTGGCGATGCCTTATCATGGATTACAAACTAGTTAAGACAGGAAACAGAGAGTAGGATTAAACGGAAAATTTTCTCAGTGGAAAAGGGTAAACAGTGGAGTGCCTCAAGGATCTGTACTAGGACCCATGCTTTTCAATATATTTCTAAAGGAATATGACGAGTGAGGTAATCAAATTTGCAGATAATACAAAATTATTCAGAGTAGTTAAATCACAAGCAAATTGTAGGAGGACCTTGTGAGACTGGAAATTGGGCATCCAAATGTCAGATGAAATTTAATGTGGACAAGTGCAAGGTGATGCATATAAGGAAAACTAACCCTTGCTGTAGTTACACAATGTTAGGTTCTATCTTAGGAGCTAACCCAGGAAAAAGATCTGTGCATCATAGGTAATAATATATTAAAATCATCGGCTCAGTGTGCTGCGGCAATCAAAAAAGCAAACAGAATGTTAGGAATTATTAGGAAGGAAATGGTGAATAAAACGGAAAATGTCATAATGCCTCTGTATCTCTCCATGGTGAGACCGCACCTTGAATACTCTGTACAATTCTGGTCGCCGCATCTCAAAAAAGATATAGTTGCGATGGAGAAGGTACAGAGAAGGGCGACAAATGAAAAAGGGGATGGAGCAGTTCCCCTATGAGGAAAGACTAAAGAGGTTAGGGCTGTTCAGCTTGGAGAAGAGATGGCTGAGGGGGGGATATGATAGAGGTCTTTAAAATCATGAGAGGTCTAGAATGGGTAAATGTGAATCAGTTATTTACTCTTTCGGATAATAGAAGGACTAGGGGGCACTCCATGAAGTTAGCATGTAGCACATTTAAAATTAATTGGAGAAAATTCTCTCTCACTAGTCGCACAATTAATTTCTGGAATTTGTTGCCAGAGGATGTGGTTAGTGCATTTTATGTAGCTGGTTTTAAATAAAATGTGGATAAGTTCTTAGAGGAGCAGTCCATTACCTGTTATTAATCAAGTTGACTTAGAAAATACCCACTGCTATTACAAGCATTTGTAGTATGATATACACTTAGTTTTTGGGCACTTGCCAGGTAGCCTGGATTGGTCACTGTTGGAAACAGGATGCTGAGCTTGATGAACCCTTGGTCTGACTCAGTATGGCAATTTATTATGTTTCTTATGTAAACGCCAAAATCAGTGAAATAAGTTTATCCAACTAATTTTGCTATCCATTTATTTTTAGCTATTGTTGAGCTTGTTACACATATATATCATACTATTTTGTTTATGGTAATAGTTAACTTTACTTGTTACTTGTTCTATGTAACCACATTCTTACATGCCTGTTAATGTTAAAATGTAAACCAAATTTGATTTGTAGCTTTGCTACAAGAATTTCGGTATATAAAAATGCTAAATAAATAAATAAATCTAATCTGTGTCTGAATATGAACCTCTAGATGTCCTTGCCTCAACTCAAGATCTGCCAACTATGTAACAAAACAACAGTAGGTTAAGTAAACTGTATTTTTTTGTTTGTTTTGTAAGATAAGCATTCACTCTTTGATATTTTGAAATACAAACAAGATTTCATTGTTTTAGACAGCAATACATATGTCGCCAGCATCACCTATTCTAAAGTATGTGAAAAGCACTACCCTTAGAATTAAACTAGTGTTGCCATAAAATAAGCTGCAACTATGCTAAGTATTTTGTATTATTTGCCCTTTAGAGTAGCAGCATAACTGGCATGCTTAAGATTTTAAGATATCTTTGCTCTTTGCTTCCACGCATGTATACACACATGTATAGATTCCACTCCTCAAAGATTTATGTAAATCTCATGTGCACAACACCAAAATAAAATAAAATAGACTACTAACAGGATATTATTTAACTTGGTGATTCTATGCAAATATATAATTCTGCTCTGCTCAGTTATTGAAAGCAAAAATATTTAAAGGCATTTAACTATATTTTCTGCAAGGTAATTTTATATACTAATCCTCTTTCATTCATTTTAGCACAATAGAGTAAAAAAAAATTGGCATTACATAGTATATTTTATTCAGAACTCTGCAGTTTAATACATCAGAAAATGCACATCATCACGGGTAGGTGGATGACAGCATCGATGCATTATAATAATTATCCACTTACAATTCAATAAACTGATGACTAGGGAAATACTGAGTTGCCCAGAGTCAGACAGGCAGTTACTCAGTGTTAGAGGCAATTTAAATCTCTGTTCCAACAGCTCGCTTGACTTTTTAGTTCACTTATTTGACCAAACCACCATACCTCAAACCTTTAGTCCTGTTTCTTTTTTTATTTATGTATTTAATTTTCTAATAATACAAACAAAATTAAATTGTTTGCATAAGAAACACATAGAAGTCATAGCACTGAACCATCAATATATATAAAAGGCAAAAAGAAAACTATATATATGAAAACAAATGCAATGCTATCACTCACTTCCAAGCATTAAAGAAAGAAAGAAAGAACAAGACAAGGGCAAAGAAAAGAAATTGAGTATCAGAGGAAAACTAATCAAAGAAATGGCATTAACATAGAATAGAAGAACAGTTATATACTTTCAGCACCCTTACATTGTCACTTAAGGTTTAAGGAAGAAGTTGCAGGACTATGGGCCTCTATAAATGTTTCAATTGTTCTGGCAGGAAAAAGATAAAACATTTGTTGTCTCTCTTTATAAGAATCTCTTGAAAATACCTCTTCAGTGTTACATATGGAATTTCCCTAATAACCCTGGGGAAATTCAAGAGATGTATTCTGGTCCTTCACAATGGTAGCATTAAACTCCTGAATATTTTTAACAGTATTCTCAACTTTGGAGATTTTTAAATTAGTTGAATCCACTTGCTCTTTCATGGCTGAAACATTTTGTTGGCAATTTATAGAAAGAAGATCCACCTTTGAATTAAGTAACTTAAGAAAGCTCCTAGAGTTTGCACCTAGATCCCAAATAGCCTCAAGAGTCAACACCTCTGGACGAGATGGGAAAAAAAAAAAGGACTCACTACTCTCCATAGCTGCAGTTTCCTGAGGCAAAACAGCCAGAGGAGATCCCAACGACTCCAAACTTAACGGAGCAGTCACCAACAAGGAGCGCCAGCAGCCCCCTCAGCCATCTCATCAATGTTTTCAATCGGGGGGGGGGGGGGGGTCGGAAAAATCCTGCAAGGGCAGTGAAACTTGGGCAAGCAGCCCTTTCACCGCAGATGCTCTCAGCGCATCATCATAAGCATCGTGGTGCCGCTTGCCTGAGGTCCTCGTTGCACTGAAGAGGGTTGGGGGGGGGGGGGGGTCGAAGATCCAGGCTCAGGGACACCTCTTTTGTGAGAATTTGAGACTCTCCCTCATCTTGAACCACATCAGAGTCCTCGGCTCCCTGTCTAACTGCTGAAGGGGTGGTGAAGTTGGTGATGAACTGTTGCCCCGCTAGCGGTAAGGAGTCTAATGGGAAGACCAGTACCTTCCCCTTACATTTGGAGGGCATGTTAGCAGGAGAAGCAGTAAACGTGGAAAAAAGGGTCAGAGCAGCAGAACGACATGACCCGATCTATGCCGCTATCTTGCCCCTTCCTTTAGTCCTGTTTCAATCCAAACACTGTAGATACACTAGTTTCCTTTAAAAGAAAAAAAAAATAAATAAAAAAAGATGGTTTTCTAGCATGATGCATGTTTGGTTCATTTAACGGTGCAAGAAAAATATACCTGCTGAAGGGACTCACCCAACAGGGATAGACAACATTGGTCCTGGAGTGCCACAAACAGATCTGGTTTTTAGGATATCCACACTGAATATGTATTAGGTATATTTGCATGCATTGCCTCCACTATGTGCAAATATATCTCATGCATATTCATTGTGGATGTCCTGAAAACCAGACAGTTGTAGGTATTCCAGAACTGGAGCTGCCTATCCCTGCTCTAGGGCCTACCTACAGCAAATTAGAAGTCATTACTCGATCCACTACACTTCACACTATGTGCTATGTCAGAACCTTTAGGCCCGATAACCATACCTCTCCTTGTCACTCACGCAGAAGCTCATACAACCAATGTTTCTAAAACTAATGTGAATTATAAGAGAGATCTTACAATCACATTACATAGTAGTCCAAGTTTATTTTTTTTTTGCCTTCTATAAATTTAAACACAAAACAAAAATCCTTTTCATGTATGTTTAAAATCTAACCACCCTCTGGTTTCACCACACAAAGTACTTTGTGTATACTTGAAAGCAGCAAATACAGAACTCCAATTGGCCATAGAGCCCAAAGTTTGCAGCACAGGGAAAACAAAAATATCCTGAACTCATCACTGTTGTTCCATTACAATCTTAAATTTCAGGTCCTCATATATATTTTCACTTTTTTCCCCAGATGAAAATAAATGACTGAAAAGTCCCAAAATTTTCCTAAGGTTAAATCAATTTGTAACTCCAAATTTCTGAAGTATCACTTCAATCGAGCAATTCAAAGAGAAAACAATGAGATGGAACCATTCCAAAGCAAAATGATTCTCCCTGTCTTATTTCATCTGGTGGCCAAGTAACAGTAAATGTGTTTTTGTAGCCCAAGGGAAATACAATAGCATTGAAGAGACAGCCCATCTATGGATGTAATTGAAAACTATCAATATCAAAAGTGGTATCCTTTCTTTGGGTTTAATTCTTGCCTGCAGTGTCCTTTTTCCTTCTGTGTAATAATGTCCACCATTTTAGGCAGTGTCACAGTTTCACAAAGTTGAAACTTTATTCAGAACTTTCAAAACCAGATCTTAAGCGCAACCGGATTATTTTAAAAAGTGTACACTCTAAGACTTTAATTTCTTCCAATTGTAAAAGGACACTAGGCAATTTGGGGGGGGGGGGGAAGGTGCATTTTAGATGACTAGGCTAATCTATGGAATGTACTACAGAAGATATCAACAAATAATGAATAATAATTAACTGATTCTTTATCTCAGACAGATATGGGGGCAACCAGTCAAAATCCCACATTGAGTTACAAAAGAAAATCAAGGCTAGTACTCCAAGACTATGCAAACCTTCATTATTTATGTTAAATATTATTACTCACAATTACCAACAAGCTCCCACATACAACAGATTGGTACATATAACAAGTCCAATTCAAAATTACATTCTGCACCACCTGGAAGAGCTATAGGAGAATTCATAAATCAACTAAAAACAAAGTGAATAATACCCCTCCCCTTCCCACCCTTCGTGCTGTTCAAACAGTAACCTATCTAGCCAAGCCAGGTAAAAATTCTAAAGAATTCTTGGGGATCGAATGCAGGTAGAAATTAAGTAAGAAAATATAATTAAAGAAGTATTATTAATTTTTATAGCGTATACTAGATGTAGACAGCGCTGTACAGACTAGGAATGTGCATCGGGTGCCCGATCGTTTGTGCTTTCGGGTTCGTGTGGCCACGGGAAAATCTCGTTTTCCCACGGATCGGCATTTTTTTTTTTTTTTTTTAGTAAAATATTTTTCGGCTTAGTGAGTGCTAACGGGAGTTAGCGCACACTAACAAAAAATAACAAAATTAAATTGTTTTTTTGTTAGTGAGCGCTAACTCCTGTTAGCACGCGCTAAACCTAAAAACAATTTTTCACGAAAATTCGGGGGAAAAGTGTTTGTTTCACGATTTAACTGATATAACGAATTAAGAAACATCTATAATATTTCAATTCATTATAAAAACGATTCACATCCCTAGTACAGACACATAACAGACAGTCCGTACTCTTGGAGTTTACATTCTAATCAAGACAGACAGGACACAATGAAAAAAGAATTATAAAAACAGTTAAGAGATCAGGAACTATCAGGGAGACCATGACAGGGAAAATTTAAAGTAGATGCGATAAAAATAGGGAAGGACAACTTTTAAGAGGGCATCAGAGAGTTACATCAGTAGGATGAGTTGAGGTTTAAGTATTAAAAGCAGACTCAAATGAGTTGTCAGCTCTCCTACACGGAGTATCTCTTTTCCCACCCACTTCACTCAAATGGCGGTGGTCGTGGGTGTTGGAATACTTCTTACACTTCCCTACATCTTTCAACTGCTCTTTCTTCCTCAGTCGCACTCATTTTCTTCCTTTGAGGAATACTCCATCCACCGTGTCACCCCACCACCTCTATAAATAACTTATATACAGACCTCTTGACAAGCCCCTTCCTCAATGACTGATTCCTGGTTTTCATTTCTCTTTGACTCACATATTTATGGTAGCATATTTCACCTGTTCTGTTTATGTAATGCTTTAAAAATTAAATCAGCAAAAAGGATTATAAAATTTACTATGAAACCAAAGGCCAAAAACTAATATGTATATACAGTGGCTTACAAAGGTATTTGATCTCCTAAAAAGTCAGCAGAATTGTGTGGATTACAAATGACATTTACACATATTATTCCAGAAGTATGTTTACTGCAAGCCAGTAAGCTCTTAAAGTAAATTTTCAAAGTTACAAGTCATTATTTCTCTGCATTTTTTTGTAAAATAAAATAGGCATGAATGGGCTCCATTTTTCTATTCCTGCAATGTCCTGGTATTTGAAAACACTCACCATGCTCATCGCTCACTGCTCTGCAGTTTGGTAGGAAAAAATCTAGATGAGAGTGAAAGAAAATGTATCTTTAGT
This sequence comes from Rhinatrema bivittatum, assembly GCF_901001135.1. Classification (NCBI taxonomy): domain Eukaryota; kingdom Metazoa; phylum Chordata; class Amphibia; order Gymnophiona; family Rhinatrematidae; genus Rhinatrema; species Rhinatrema bivittatum. Next base: position 167,329,303 of record NC_042621.1, read on the forward strand.
GACATGTTGCAGCCAAAGCTTTTGTATGTCTTGAAGAGGTTTTCCACCAATTCCTTGTAGTTGTCTGCCTTGTTGAATCTGAGAAAATTTGTTACCACTAACTGAAAGACTTTCCACACTAACCTTTCCTTGTCACTCAATGCATGGTTAAATGAATCATCTCAAAGTAGTTCATGAATCTGAGGGCCAACAAGACACCTTCCTTTATCTTAGCTTAACCTTGGAAATTTACCACCGAGGTACTTGAAGGCTGTTTTAGTTTTGTCCAAGGCCTTGACAAAGACTTTCATCAGACCAAGCTTGATGTATAAGGGTGGTATCATAATCTTCCTTGATTCAACTGGCTGGATGCTGAACACTTTTCCTCCCAGGCTCCAATGACTGTCCAAGTGGTCAGTCTGTCTTAATGTAGTGGCAATCTCACACACCTACCCCATTCGTAGAAGAAACAGCAGTACTGTGTACACCCAGTCATAGATTTATTCATAGATTCAGTCAAAGTTGCATATTAGTCAATCCTGGTTTGAGATTGTCTCTCTTAATTCACTTATCCTCCGCAATTCCCAAGTCCAAGGTCCGTATATACTGACCCAGTAGCATATCTTGAAAACTAAAGCCAATCAACAATTTTAAGCATTTTTCATTCGCAGTGACCCAGAAGATCCTTTCTTTTGCCTGCATAAATATGCCCAAACAAGATATTCTCCTCTCTACAAGATTCAGTTTCTACTTTAGACTGGACCATTTAAAGCTCTTGTCAGGATACTATATACGAGGACACTTTCAAATAACTATACGTTGTAACATATATGCATGTATTTTGTAACCCGTATTATAAAATACACAATTCTTTAACGAGGAACATATGTGCATATGTATTTACATACAAATGCATGCAATGCATTAAAAATGATTATTTTCCTATTTTAAAAATATACTGTAACTGCCTATATTTTAAGTGCAAAAATAAAGTAGGACCTATTCACATAAAACCCAATTTGCGTGCATAAATTGGCACATGAAATTGAAATTAACCAGTTAACCAATTATTTCACCAGTTCACCCAGTCCTCCTGATTCTTCTTACTGAGCTCCACCCTAGTTCACCCAGACCTCCCACCCAGTCAGTACTTCACAACAAAGTCTGATATCAAATATGCAAGGTAATTACTTGCATAATTTTACACTCACTAATTTGCTAAATGTACACACAATAAATTAAATAGCAACTTATGCATGCCTCACCCAAGACCATACCAGATCGCCTCTTTTTTATGCACATATGTGCATGTGCGCAAAACGCAGAGTTCGCGTGTACTTTTGATTTTAAGAAAATAGAAATTATGTGCTTATAGGCTACTTACGCATGTGCGTGTTTTATATATAATTTATATAATCATTTGTAATTTAGAAAAATACATTTTATTTTGTCCTGTATATAGCACTCTATATCAGGCTCTTAATTTTAGCAAATTCTATATAGTTATGGCAAGTACCGATTCCCACAATCTCCTGGGACAAGAGGAGATTGTGACTTGGCCAAGCTCACAGGGAGTGACAAGGGGAGAAGCAAGTTCCCAATATTACTAACAATAATTGAAGCTATCATGTTCCATCATTTGTAGTGTGAGGAAAATTTCTATGGACTATAACTCTATGAAATATTAGGAAATAATATTCAAAGAATTATGCACATAAAAATTAGCATATTCATAACACTTTAATTTGTTACATATCTTTCCACCAAAATGCCCAAGGCAAAGTACAGCAAATAATAAAACCAAAGATTGAGCATAATAGTAAAATAATCAGTATTAAAATAGCAATAAATTACTAAACAACTAAACCCAATCCATAATTAAAAACATGAATTAAAAAAGCCTTAAAAGCATATGTTAAATGGAAACCTGGCCATCAAGGTGGACCCAATAAAATTCACCTGCTAAAAGCTGTACAAAAAAGCAAGGTTATCACTAATCGACAAAATGACCTAAAACTGAAAATCCATTTAAAAATTCAACAATCCCAGACATGTCTAAAATATATCCATTCACACAAATAATTAATAGTATATCATTTAAAAAACTGTCTTTAATGCATACCACAGAGTAAAAGCATTTGTTTAATCCAATGTAGATTGCTCTGAGAAGTTCAGGGCCTCAAATACGCTCCAGGCTGGAAAAAAAGAAAATATGTGAACTGGGAAAGCAAGATCAAGACAAACACCTTGTTTTCTACTGGGTCCTGAAAGCACAAGGAGATATAGTAACTTCCTCAAGGTCACAAGTGTGAATAGCAGAGATGAGTCAAGCTCGTGCCCCAGAACTTAAGGGTCAATGCTCTAATAAGCTAGCCAATACCTCCTCAATGTCATAATACATCTAGACTTTAATGAAGTTACCTTCTATTATTTTTTTTTTGTTTTCTAACCTTTATTTCTGTGCAAGGAATTTACCAGACAGCAACTGCAGTATATTATACCAAACAAAACGGAACAACTGAAACCTTATGCAACAAACTCATCCTCCCCTATATGTGAAAGGCAATTGTGTGCTGGTGATGTTTGCTTATCTAGGTCACAACTACATGCGCACATGCGGAGGCTAGGGAAGTACACGCAAAGCCGAGAGCATACCGGCCTGCCTGAAGACACAGTAAATTTTAACACATACACAGCCTGCTGCTTGTGCCTCCATGCACCCATGGGCACCTCATTATGCATGGAGGCAACGTCAGTGCACACATGGTGAGCGGCTGATTTCTAGGCAGTCATAGTGTGAGCTTTGCCGGCACTGGGTGGGCAGCACATGTGCAGTTTGCAGGTAGTGCACAATCTGCAATCCAAACTGACGCCACAAAGAAGATGTGGCTTAGAGACCTGTGCGATATGGCCAACGGAGAAGCAAAATCATGCCAACCAAGGTGGAGGAAGACAGCCATCGGACCAGGTGAGGATGTGGAGAAGGGAGGGGGAGAGAGAGAGAGAGAGAGAGAGAAAGGAAAAAAGTCAGGGCTTGGTTGGGTAAGGTTTGAGGAGGGAGAGAGAGAGAGAGAAAGGAAAAAAGTCAGGGCTTGGTTGGGTAAGGTTTGAGGAGGGAGAGAGAGAGAGAGAAAGGAAAAAAGTCAGGACTTGGTTGGGTAAGGTTTGAGGAGGGAGAGAGAGAGAGAGAGAGAGAGGAAAAAAGTCAGGGCTTGGTTGGGTAAGGTTTGAGAAGGGAGAGAAGATAGGGAGCGTTTGATAGTGCATTTCTCCCAGTCATTTCTGATGGGCTGTCCAACTGGTACAGAAATAGGAACCAGTTGTGTTGTCTCTGTTTCTCCATCTCTTGTGCAGGACGTGCACACAAAGGGAATTTTTGTTACTATTAATTTCTGTTATATTTACTCCTACAGCTGTAAGGACTAAAACTGGGGCATATAATGGAGACCTGCAGCTTCAAACTGGAAACTGAATCAAACATTTCCCATTCAACCTCCTCCTCCTGTAGCGGTTCTTCCAGCCCACACTAAACTTCTACAACATTTCATGAAATAAAATGTACAAACTCAACAGTCAGAGATTTGAAAATACCTCCAGGACTTACTCACCGGAGATGAAATGCCCTCTCCATGAACAACCTCCTTTCAAAAATTAGTGTGGGCTGGTGGGAGGGGGCAGTGTGAGAATGGAGGCAAAGTAGAGTGGCAAGAGCCTACAGGGCGAGTGCGTGCCTTCCCTAATTAGTGACCATACCCATGCAGTGCTCTTCTGCTCTTCCCCTCCCCACCCAGTGCAGTCCTCTCTCCTCCTCTCTTCCCTCCAGCCAGTCACTCTCCTGCTTTACTCCCCCCTCCTTTCATGCAGGTCTCTTTGCTGCTGCCTCCTGGGCCCCAAAGTGAGTGTTTCCTGATGGTACAACTAGCTCTGCCACACTGTTTCTACTCAGCAGCGGGAGAGGTGGTGGTGGTGGTGGCGGCACGGAGTGGTGGAGTAGCCTGGTGGTGCTACAAACCAGGTTTCAAAACCCATGGCAGCTCCTTGTGACCTTGGACAAGTCACTTTACCCTCCGTTACCTCAGGTACAAACTTACATTGTAAGCCCTCTGGAGATAGGGCTGAACATAATCCGCTTTGATGTGCCAAAAAGCAGAATATAAATAAAGGGCGTTTCCCATGGCCATCTGCACTGAGCTACTACTTTTTCCTCAGCTACCACAGGGTTGTTCCCCCACAACTGGCCTGCTCCACAAGCTGCTACTTCTTCTAAGTGGGCAGGCATTCTTCAACCTTCCTCTGCCCTTTTGCCAAGCAGGTGAGCACATTTTCAAGCTCCTGTCAAGAATGCTGTTTGCCCAGGATGAACCTAAAGTACTTCTGGCAGGACAGGGAAATTGGGATATGCAGATAAGCATTCTGCACACAGGAGAATGAAGAGATTCCACCCTGAAATGCTGATCCACACAGATAGCACTGAATGGGTCTGAAGTCCTGGATATCTTTGGCACTAGAAAGGAGTTGGAATAAACTTCTGCGTAGCTTTGTGTCGACAGATACCATTGCCCGCATTCTGGCTAGGCGAATCACAGTATGCCACATCGCTCAGGACTTCCCCTTTCCTGGGGAATTTTCAAGCTCATAAATCCTTTCAGCAGGCCTGCGAATTCTGCAAGTTAACCCCTTTTGATTGATATTCAGATCCCAAACATCCATAAAGGATTTTCCCACTTTGGGACAGAGAATTAAAAGTTAAACTAGTTGTAGGCGATACCTTTTTATTGAACTCTTAATACAACTGTGACTAGCTTGCAAGAATTATCCTCTCTTCCCACACTGGGAAGAAACTTTGCAGCCTCACTCAATTTGGTGCGGTTCTGAAAGTCAGAATCTGTTGCTTGCCCTCTTCTATAAGCGTCCCAGTTCCATCTCATTGCCCTCCCCTGTAAAAGCGCTGCGGATCTTGCACTCCTGGGGGAACAAAAATTCTGACTTCCCCAAGAAATCTTAATGAAAGGGGTCTAAAATGGCGACAAGACTCATAAAAAGCCTTGGCCCTGCAGTCAAAATGCAAATTCACATCAGAACGTAGATAAGTAAGGATCCAGAGGCCTGTAGTCAGGAGTTTTGTACTTAGAAAAACTCGGCTTCAAGACAGAATCTGCGAGGTCCTGCTGCACAATCCACCTGTCAAGCGTGACAGTCGCATACGAGACATCCTTCTTTCACCATCGGTCTGACCCAGGGCTCAAGTCATCACCACTGCTGGAAGGGGTTTTTATTTTTCCTTTCTTTTCATGGACACACTTCGCAGGAGCCAATTGCTTCTATGGTCTTGCCCTATCAGAAGGTTGGACAGAAAGAAACGCTGCAGAATACAGCATGGCAGAGCTATAATGCAGCTTCTGGCTTTGAGACTGCTAATCCCAGTTATACCTCCCCAAATATATCAGGAGTTCTGGGGAAGTAACAGAACTACTTTTTCATGAATATATTTCTATGGTAATGAAGCACAAATTTAGCTAATTTTTTTTAACAATAACTGAGTAAAGATTAAGGTCATAGTAACAATTAACTACTTTTGCATTTGCCCAGTTGCCATATCCTCTTGTAATATTTGGGTTTCAAAGTTTATTTTCACTTGCCATAGATAGGTAAGATGATGCATGATCACCTGCCACCCCCACCCTAAAAAAATATGAAATAAATCCATCCCCCCCCCCTCAAACCAGCAAATTATGCTACTGAAAACTCGGAAAAATACTTAGTGCAGTGGAACTGAAATTGTATGGTATTAACAAATCCTAGAAAACTCACTCTCTTGCAACCCTTCTCTGCCTCATATACATAAACACATTAACCAAACAAAGCATTTGAGCTTACCCTCGTCAAAACTAAATGTGTTTGCAATGCAAAGATTAAGTGACGTCAAATCAGACCATGGAACCAAGCCAAACTGATATCTATCTATCAACTTCAAAGCAAAACCAGTGCCGAACTTTATGAACACGATACCTTTTGAAACCCTAAAGGGATGTAAAAACGGGAACTGATCACTTGAGTAAATATCCCCGCATAGTGTTTACATAATCTGCGGAACATTAAGTACTAAGCTTGTTCTTTCACCTATCAGCAGAGCACAAATTTGAGACGCAAGTGTGTTGCCAATTAGCCCTCAACAAATATGTTCACAAGCTGTGCTAGAAGGTTTACACTTCAGTTCTCTCATGTACAATTCTTTCACAAACTGTAAGAGTTAAATCTTGAGCATTTGACATCATTCCATGCCTGGTATTCACGAGCAATGAAGTTCTGCAGTTTTTACATGAAAATGCATAAATCAACCTGCGCTCGAAGTCTGGTTGCACCAAACTTGCATATTCGTTGACCTGCATGTTCCCAGATGTTAACAAGCACACAATGCAATTCTGATCTCCTGTTTTCTTCCATGCTTTTCTCTGACAGATAAGATATACTTCAGACAAGATATCAGTTTGTTCATGTTATTTAAGGTCCAATGCAACAAATTTACAGTTATGGTGTAAAGCACTTCCAAGACCAGGACCATCTAGCAGCTGATTTATGGATGCATCATTTTTATTTAATTTTTCTTTAGTTGCACTTGAGATTGGAATTTATTTAGTATATTTAGTCCATGCCTTTTCACTGTAGCACAAGGCAAGTCACATTCAGGCACTGCAGCTACCTTCCCCATCCCCAGAGAGCCCACAATCCAAGTTGGCACCTGAGGCAATGGAGCACGAGGTGTACTGCACTGATGGCACATTGGAGTGTTTTAACCCCAATGTGCCAACAGTACAGACTTTATAATGTTAAGCACATTCTGCAGTAGCAAAACAGCCAGCACATATTGAATACTTATGTTACAGCAGGTTATAACAAGTGGATGCGTTGTATTCCAGCTACACTGACCCACTGCTTCCAGAGACAGCTTTTCTTTTGTCTGAGCAAAGGAACAGCTCAACTGTAAACCTGACCCGCAGGAGGAAATTGGGTGGTGGGGGGGGGGGGGGGGGGAGAGGCAGACAGGAAACAGAAATCAACTGTAGGTCTAAAAGTCCACACAAACTGATCTTTAAACTCTGAAGGGCTGATTCAAGTTTTACAAGACCTCTGTTTCTCTAGCAAATCTTTAACAGCCAGGAATGGTTACATTCTAGGTAAACAAAGGATTTTTCTAGTAATTCATTAGCTGGATTGTGTAGCTGGTATAAATACTTACTTCCCACTCCATCTCTGCAGGAAGAAGAAAAAAAATTAAAAAGCAAGCAATGTATCATAACCCTTCCATTCTATTTCCACTGGGGAACGTCTGTGTGTCTTGACCAGACTGTCAGCTCCACAGAGCAGGGATGGTCTCTGATGTGTATCTGTACAGCGCTACTCACATTTATTAGCATTATGGAAATGAGAAGCAGTAGCAGTAGGCATGGATGACCACAGGCTATGCCTCACAGAACCTATTTTCCACATGGAATTTATTTAAAACTTCCACAAAGAGACGTACACCGAGTACTTTTCTAACTAGCTCCTGATGAAAGGCCAGCTTGGCTGCATATTCATAATTATTCACAATACCAAAAAAAATCTACAAACATTTTCCATTTCAGCAAAATACACCTCCTGTTGCACATAACAAAACCTGTGTTTTGGGGATTATGTCATTTTCATACCTTATAGCCAGAATCCCTAAGCAGAGTTTCAAACTGCAAATGGGTCCATTAAGGCTGAGATATGAGAAATTATAAAGAAAAGGGGACTTTACAAACCAATGCAAAGACAGTTTTAAAAAACACAACCCTAAAAAGCACGCTGAATAGATCTGCTACCTGGAAGCTCCCTTAAGCGTTTTGGTGGGAAAAGGAAGATGAATTATCTGCAGAGATCAGGAATCATCAATTTTGCGCTTTTACTTGTTTGAGACAACAAAAAGTTAAACGATTAAGCGTACTGACAAATTATAGCATTACTGTTTATATAAGGAACATTTATCTTACGGTAATTTCTACCCAGAGTATTAACAAGATTCTAACAGAGACACAGAGCTAGGCTGGTCTGATGGCTAAAGCAGGTAGAAAGTCACCTTTTTGAGTCCCAAGGCTGGATTTACTAATCAACCAAGGCTGGATTTACTAATCAACCATTCTCAAGGCTGGATTTACTAATCAACCATTCTCCTCAAGACACAAAAATGGGGGGAAAAAACCTCTGATATATTAGGTATATCTGTTTTATTAATGTTGTATTTTACCACTGTTTATTGTATATTTTCATGTATTGTAACCCGCTTAGCTCGACTGGTTCATTATGAGCAGACTATAAAAGACTGTGGCAGCAATGCCAGAGTTGGCCTAGATGGGGGAAGGGGTGCTAACAAAGGGGGTCGATGCAATAAAGTGCACCCAGCCTAACGCACTGGTTTATGCATATTTTGGATAAGCTAGACTAGCACCCAATGCAATAAGGAGATTATTGCACCCATCACGCGTGCCCAAACTACTGCATAGCCGATAGTGCTCATCACAAGTATATTCCAAATATAGGTATAACAATGGCTTGATGTAAAAAAATAAATAAATAAATTCTGAATGCACGCTGTACACACACAACATACAAGCACAACATGAATGCACAATAGCAAGCGGCAAAATCGACCTGAAGCGGGATGAAATGGACATGCGCCTGTTGCATTTCTGGGCACCCGATGTATTTGAGCACTAGGGATGCACAATTTTCCCCCGGCACGTCCTTTTTAATGCAGCACCGGGCTGCGGCTCTGCACACATTAGGAAAGCGAGCGCTCACTACAAGCACCCGTTTTAACGCGCGTCTTTGGGCATCAGCCCCAAATAGAGAAAAACTCCCGGTAGCTGGGAATAAAGTCTCAGGGCACCACAGATCCCAATGAGCTGGAAGCCCAAAGAAACAGAGGAAGCTACTGGGACAAAACAAACCAAGAAAGATAGAAAACAGGCACATCACACGATATAGACAGCTGTCAGACTGGAGAGACAATTTGTTCCTCAAAACCATGTCTGAAGTCGAAATACTGTAAGTCAGAACTGATTGCCCCATAAGAACAATGATATAAACGGGGGATTGCTTCCAGAAATAAGGCACAATAACTCAGGGAGAACTCATAGATCCCCTCTATACATATACAACCCAACACACATAGGGAATCCTAAAACTATTAACACTGATTATTAGCATAACCTTATATCAATAAATTTTCATCAGGTTTATTGTTCCATTCCCAAACATGTACACATTTTATTATATCATATTAAACATTAGATACATACAATATTTTAAATACACAATTTTATAACAATATTATACCCAACAATGCATATACACTAATACATATCACCCATCATCATGAACATATATCATCACACCATATATTACAGTAGATTTAATATGCACATAGTCCGGACATGTCCTAGGTACTAATAACCCATAGCCACAACCCTAACCCCCTAATAACACAATCACATTCACTCAACATTAACTCATCATAAAAATTGCATTCCCATAAAATATCACAATGCCATTTATAATGATCTTTGTATTCCTTCCCCAGTGGTGCTTCTAGACAAGGCACCTTGTTTCACCCTAATCGGGCTTCTTCAGGGGATTCTTACAATATTTCCTAATTCCAACCGTACACCGTTCTTAATAATCGGGTATCTCTTCCATGTAATCACCACTTGTCCGGACCACAATGTCCCCACTTTTCAAACACATTGAAACATATCCACTTTACTACCCGTTACTGTTTAATAGATATTCCAACCGGCGAACCAGACAGCCACCATGGAGCTCAGTCTTTCTTCTCAAAATGCGGTATTTACAACGCCGTATATTGATCCCCACATCTTTTCCACCAAACGAACATGTAACCGCTCACAACCGCCGTTCCGCTGGCTACCTCTCCGTTCCAAATACATCCATCAATCCAACCATGATGATTATATGTTATTAGGGGGTTAGGGTTCCAGAAATAAGGCCCATTACCCTATTTTCACCAAAATTACAAAGAATTTAACATGATATAGTACTGTAGAAAGAAAAGGTATTTTAATATATTACATTTATTTTTATGTCTAAAGATAAGAATGTCTAAAGATAAGAAGTGATACCAATGTGGTGTTGACAAGCATGAAATAGTGAAAAAAAAATCACACACTGGGAAACATATAATTATTTAGAAAGTGGAAAAACCCTCATAAATGAGCCAAACGGTATCGCTCTTTTTTCAATACAAAAATTTATGATTAGAGCGTTCACTTATTATGGTAAACGGATATCTTCATATGTTACCAAAGTGACTATATGCCCGCTCTAGAATATAATCAATGGGCTCTCCACTTTACTAACCATAACATCACATCACTTACTTTAATGATGTTAATTATTAATTTTTTTCTAAAGCAAAAGAACAAGAGACACTTATCGTTTCTTTCCGCATATGGCACTGACGCACGGCCCAACACAGTGTGTGTTTTGTGAACCCTCTTCAGGGGCCTTAATAGTAATTATTTGCATTATTGTGTCTTAGTTCCAATATGCTCACTTGTCCTGTTTATTGAGAACCATTTTGACAGCTCATCTCAGTTTGATGGTCATAATTTGAGACCTATGACAAGAATTTTTCCTATTCTAAAATTCACATTTTGCCAGAAACTTAAATACGTATGAAATAATTTAAGTGCACACAAAGAATGAGGGTTATAATGGAAAAAATGTTGCCTCCAAGTGAGGACATAAATACTGACAGGAGATTTTATTTCCCAAAGCTGAAAATTGTTGAAAACATTCTCTCTAGACATCAGCATACCCTCCCAAGAGACCACTATTCTTCAAATGATAAAACAAATACGCCAGTCTATATTTGATTTATGAAACCATAAAAAAGCTCAAAGGGTGAGGAGATGATCTTAATGTTGTCATCACTAATGTCTGCTGTGTAAATTAAAGGGCAACAGTTCATGACTACTGCTTGATACATAAGCAAAGAACAGGCCTATTTTCTGTCATGTGATATTCTTTGAACCAATCAAAAACCCCGCTACAAACCTGAGGTATATTAAGTAGCGCACATGCACACATTATACATTGCAACTACTAAGAAACGTGAGCAGAAACAACAGTTTAGACATTCAAAGGATGTTTAAGAGTCCACTTCTATTAGCATAAGGGCTTCAAACAGTATTATTATTACTCCTGACATGGAGGAGAGTATTACCTCTGGTTTGTGTAGGAGACCCAGTTAGTGAAACAAGGAGTAACAGGTAAGATGTTGGCAGCATTGATGAGCTGAAGCTTTCATCTTAATAAATTATCAATGTAATGAATTAACAGAATACCTCTGCAATGTTCCTATTAGCAAGCTTTAGCATTTATATTTCAAAGCCAAATCTGAAAAATGAAGCAAAGGAGCCAGGCTAAAAAGAACATCTTAAAAAAATGATCCACTATTCTTTCTAAATCTCTACTGCAAGCCAACACCAATACTACAGATGAATTTGGAGCTTTGTTCTTCAAGGCACTGTGTTTCTCCTGATCTATTTAATGACCATTATTACACTATCCGAATATCAATTTGTCATCCTTCAAATATTATTCTACCACGTCTGCCTGTAATTTTTTTTTTTCCCTTTCCTTCTTGCCCCTCCTCGCTGTGTCCATAATCCGTGGTGCAGATTGCTGATGGCGTTATCACAGGCAAACAGAGTGAAGCTAATGGCAACAGGCACTCCTTGCTAGGTAATTATTATAGGAGAAAGAATGCAAATGAGCCCTAATCTGTCTCACACAATGGCAGAGGTCTTGGATTTGCATTAAACCTCTGCAGCACTCTGCCAGATAGGAGACTTTTCAGATAACAATGCCACTGGAATACAAACTCTGAGCTTTCTTTGCTCATTTCTGTTTATTAAATTGTGCCCCCAGCAGGTATAGTTGTCCCTGAAATTTATTATATTACATTTTTTCCCTTTGTCTTGCTGCGTTCAATATTTTTTCAGGCTTTGTTGAAAGGGGCCAACTGTGAATGCCATTTGGTTGCAGTTCATAAAATCCCAGCCTGCATTTTTTTTTACTTTTCCTGGAACCAGCAAGAACACAAATAATCACAGTGCTGTGATAATTAATGGCACTTAATTAACTTATGAGCTGCATTGTCTAAAAACACACAAAAAAAAATGTATAAATGTCCTCTCCCCCCAACTATTTTACTTGCATTTGTTACTCACCTGATTAACACTGGGACCCCCAAGTGAGGACCCAACTAATTTGCATCTGACATACTGAAACTGCACAGTGCAGCCATTCGATAACCAAATCCATGTGTGTGCCCTTCCCTGAGGCAATGATCCTCTAAATGTGCAGTCGTTCCATGAAACGCTCCTGGGCCATGGCCTTCTCTGCTGCATTACTGCTTATAACGCGCTTCTGCCACAAGGGTTAAAACTGAACAACTGTAGCTAAGTAGAGCAGGATACTTTAATAGAAACGGTGTTGTTAAATGGCTCAAGTATCCAGGGAGGGATGGCATGCTCTGTTATATACATATTACACACACACATATTTACACAGCACTAAAAATCACATAGGAGAAAATGGCCTTTATAATTAATTAATTGTGTGCTTATGGAAAGGGACAGCATGGGGGATACCAAAATCCTTCTTTTCTTCAAACAATAGGTTGCCCATTAGAAGAGGAAGTTGCAGGTCATCCCTATACCACCTCTACAGGCCAATTCAGTTTCCTATTTAATCCTTATCCTGTCTGCCAAGACTGCCTATAAGTGGGGCCACTTGGTACTATCTGGGATTCTTATATGACTAAGAATTCTTTACAGGATTACTGGAGACAGGCTTAACATTGACGCCAATTTCCATTCATATTACATATATATATATTTTTTATTTTTTTTTAACTTGTGCGCAAGTTTCATGGAATAAAAAAATAAATAAATAAATAACATAGGCGCTTATGTCAACTGTATCACATGCAGAAAAATGGCTTCCATTTCTACATCCAAGTCCTCAAAAGCACATCGTTTTCCTATGCTGTCAAACTTATTCACATAAACTGTCCAGCAAATAAAGTTACACACAGAAGAGGAAAAAGGACTTGACCAGAAATTGGCCAGGACATAAGCGCACATATATATTCCATTTCTAAACCTCTAAAATGCAAGCTACCTCTCTCACAAAATACACACAAAGACACTATCTTTCTGACATACATACACCCCCTTATACAGACATCCTCCATTTCACACACAAACACACCAAGACAGCATCTCTTTTACGAACACAAATTCAAGTTCTCTCAGATACATGCATTCAAAGCCTCTATTTCCTGGGTTGCCAACTGCCTAGTTTTGGATCAGCCAGCCAGGTTTTTAATCATATTGTGCAGAAATACTGGCCATATGCTGAAAATCTGGTTAATGTGGGCAGTTTCTCCTCCTGCCCCCAACTCCATCAACAGCACTTCTTGGTTAGAGGGCAGCAAAGCACTTCTCAACAGACAGCTGCACTGTTGATGCACCCCTAACCTTGGACACCATGAGGAGAGGAGATGGGTCGCAGCATAGCCTTCCCATGCAGCCACTAATGGCACCAAAGACTTCCAATAGCAATGGCCGTCTGGTACCCACGCCCTCTCTCACACTGTGTGCTTGGATGAGACCAGACAGAGCTGTTGAAGTGAGCCAGAGGAGTAAGACATAGGTGTGGAGGTAGGCAGGGAGAGAGAGAGTATACAGAGTAGGGACAGGGATCAGAGACTGAGGGGAAATAGAAGAAAGGGGAAAGGGGGAAATACATGGAAGGTAGAGGGGAAGGAGGGCAGCACAAGAGAGAGGCACACAGTTGAGATATTGAGAGGCAGATGGCACAAGGAAGAGAGACAAAAGGCTGTGAAGGGTTAAAGGAAAGAGGAGAATGGGGTGAGAGGGGAGGTAAAGATGGTTGGGTGGGAAATCTGGAAGAGGCGTACTGGGATGAGGTGAGAGAAGAATAAGGTAAGGGAGACAAGGCTGAAAGGTTAAAAAGTAGATGAGATTCTATAGAATGAGAAGAGTGATGTGATGAATGGAAGAAAGGAAGAGGAGAGAAGAAGTTGCATGATGGGGAAAAAATGTTAGCTGTAGAGGGGAGTGCTGGAGAAAGGAGGAGAGTCATGGAAGAGAAAAGTAAACAAATGAAAAGAAAAACAAGTAAAGGAATCAAGAAAAGCCAGAAGATGATAAAAAGGAGAAAAACAGTATAAGATGGGGGAAAAGATAAAAATAAAAGTATCTTATTTTCAAACTAAATATATGATTATGTGACTCGAAAGCCGGCAGCAGCACACTTATTCTCTTCCACTAGTGAAGCCTGAGAAACCCCAGCAGCAGCCAGTCCCCAGGTTCAGGGTGAGCATCGTTATGTACAGGCATGAACAAATATGCCACAATGCTCACCCAGAGCCTTCATATTTTTATAATATAGAGAGAAAATAAAGTGGGGTACTTGGTCTGGATTGACAACTCCCTGGTCATCAGGCTCAGACGGTAAGACCCTTCTCCACCCTCCAGTCCGGTGTAGTGTCCAGTTACGGTTCATAGAAAAGTTGATCACCCTAATTTCACATTTACATAGCCTCCCTTACCTACACAAGCACAGAAAGCTTTCGTGCGCATATGTAACTACTCATGACTCTTGCCTTTCTGTCATACACAGATACATATAAAATTGACCTCTCTCTCTCTCTCTCTCACACACACACACACACGCACAAAAGTACCATGCTCACTTAGGGGATGTGCAGTGAGCTGCACAGCTACTCAGCCATTGCAATTTTGTGTTGGGATTTATACTGCTAGGCCAAGTGCTGTCCCATTCCAAAATGTCCCCAAGTCACACGCGCTCACGCAAATATATTTCAGAAATGTGTGCTGAATGTAAACAGCAGCTTTAGAAATGCTGTCTACTCCATGGAGTATACTTTTCTACCAGTCTTGTGAGTGATGTGGACACATGTCCAAAAAGAACTTTACTGAGGCCAGCACCAAATCATTTTGCCTGTCCTAATGCAAATTTCAAATACTGACTTTTCCTTATGCTAATCCATGAAGCATCAGGTTCTGTCGTGCACTCACAGTGCGTCAACCCAAAATTACAGAGTAAATGAATGGAATCCACTTTGATGTGCGGAAAACAGAATATATTAACTAAATAAAATATTTTCTCCTCCTAAAAGGTGCAGAATGACAGTCATATTTTGGCACAGCTCATCCACAGGTCATGTTTTATGTCAGTTAGTTCAATGGTTTCAACAAAATTGTCCCCTAAATATCCCTTTCTTTATATATCTACACATAGAGAATGCTATTCTCAATATGATAAAGCGGGAGGGAGTAGGGGACTAAACTATGACTAAAGTAGATAGGCCCCGAAATTCACAGGTAGCCTAAAATGAAGGTTCCCTATGTTATGGGAAAATATCAATAGAACCGATGTTTCAATTTCTCCTAGTTACTAAAGGTTTAGAAAAAGTGAAATACATTAAAATATATAAATGCAAGCTAAGAGAAGCAAATAAGGAAGACTATCTGCAAGTTATGAGAGGCTCATGAGAGGCTTCTAGGAAAAGTAAAAAGTCATGGGATAGGTGGCGATGTCCTTTCGTGGATTGCAAACTGGCTAAAAGACAGGAAACAGAGAGTAGGATTAAATGGACAATTTTCTCAGTGGAAGGGAGTGGGCAGTGGAGTGACTCAGGGATCTGTATTGGGACCCTTACTTTTCAATATATTTATAAATGATCTGGAAAGAAATACGACGAGTGAGATAATCAAATTTGCAGATGACACAAAATTGTTCAGAGTAGTTAAATCACAAGCAGATTGTGATAAATTGCAGGAAGAACTTGTGAGACTGGAAAATTAAGCATCCAAATGGCAGATGAAATTTAATGTGGATAAGTGCAAGGGGATGCATATAGGGAAAAATAACCCATGCTATAATTACACAATCAGGTCGATACAGTAAAGTGTGCTCTGTCGGAGCGCACTGTCAGCCTGCTCTGGACGCGTGTTTTCCCTTACCCCTTATTCAGTAAGGGGAGGAAAACACGCGGCCGACCCGCGGCACCTAATAGCGCCCTCAACATGCAAATGCATGTTGATGGCCCTATTAGGTATGCACGCGCGATTCAGTAAGTAAAATGTGCAGCCAAGCCGCACATTTTACTCTAAGAAATTAGCGCCGACCCAAAGGTCGGCGCTAATTTCTTCCGGCGCCAGGAAAGTGCACAGAAAAGCAGTAAAAACTGCTTTTCTGTGCACCCTCCGACTTAATATCATAGCGATATTAAGTCGGAGGTCCCCAAAGGTAAAAAAAGTTAAAAAAAAATTTGAATTCGGCCCGCGGCTGTCGGGCCGAAAACCGGACGCTCAATTTTGCCGGCGTCCGGTTTCCGAGCCCGTGGCCGTCAGCAGGCTCGAGAACCGACGCCGGCAAAATTGAGCGTCGGCTGTCAAACCCGCTGACAGCCGCCGCTCCTGACAAAAAGGAGGCGCTAGGGACGCGCTAGTGTCCCTAGCGCCTCCTTTTCCCCGTTTTTCCCGCGTCACCTCATTTAAATACTGAATCGCCCGCACCGGCAAAGGGCCGGTGCGGGCGCCGGGAGAGCGGGCGTTCGTCCGCTCTCCCGCGGTTTTACAGTATCGACCTGAATGTTGGGTTCCATATTAGGTGCTACAACCCAAGAAAGAGATCTAGGTGTCATAGTGGATAACACATTGAAATCGTCGGTGCAGTGTGCTGCGGCAGTCAAAAAAGCAAACAATGTTGGGAATTATTAGAAAGGGAATGGTGAATAAGACGGAAAATGTCATAATGCCTCTGTATCGCTCCATGGTGAGACCGCACCTTGAATACTGTGTACAATTCTGGTCGCCGCATCTCAAAAAAGATATAATTGCGATGGAGAAGGTACAGAGAAGGGCTACCAAAATGATAAGGGGAATGGAACAACTCCCCTATGAGGAAAGACTAAAGAGGTTAGGACTTTTCAGCTTGGAGAAGAGACGACTGAGGGGGGATATGATAGAGGTGTTTAAAATCATGAGAGGTCTAGAACGAGTAGATGTGAATCGGTTATTTACTCTTTCGGATAGTAGAAAGACTAGGGGGTACTCCATGAAGTTAGCATGGGGCACATTTAAAACTAATCGGAGAAAGTTCTTTTTTACTCAACGCACAATTAAACTCTGGAATTTGTTGCCAGAGGATGTGGTTAGTGCAGTTAGTATAGCTGTGTTTAAAAAAGGATTTGATAAGTTCTTGGAGGAAAAGTCCATTACCTGCTATTAAGTTCACTTAGAGAATAGCCACTGCCATTAGCAATGGTAACATGGAATAGACTTAGTTTTTGGGTACTTGCCAGGTTCTTATGGCCTGAATTGGCCACTGTTGGAAACAGGATGCTGGGCTTGATGGACCCTTGGTCTGACCCAGTATGGCATTTTCTTATGTTCTTAAAAAAAACCAAAAAAAAACTAAACACAAAACAGAAAGAGTAAATAAAATAAGAAGAAAAAAACACAGGAACCAAAGTAACAATTTTTAGGAAACAGATGTACTGACCTCTGATACAAATATTCCTGTCCAAAAAGGACCATAAAAAGGGGTATAAAAAAGTTCTTAGGCTTATTCGGGATTTTAGCCAGAATAAGCCTAATGACATAAGTACATAAATGCCATACTGGGTCGGATCAAAGGTCCATTAAGCCTAGCATCCTGTCTCTGACAGTGGTCAATCCAGGTCACAAGCTCCCAAAGGAATCCCATAGAACCAATTCTTGCTGCTCATAACAGGGATAAGCAGTGCTTTTCCCAAGTCTACATGGCTAATAGTGATTTATAGACGTTTCCTCCAGGAACTTGTCCAAACCCTTTTAAAACCCAGCTACGCCAACTGTTTTCACTGCATCCTTTGGAACAAATTCCAC
Organism: Rhinatrema bivittatum; assembly: GCF_901001135.1. Classification (NCBI taxonomy): domain Eukaryota; kingdom Metazoa; phylum Chordata; class Amphibia; order Gymnophiona; family Rhinatrematidae; genus Rhinatrema; species Rhinatrema bivittatum. The sequence continues at coordinate 167,347,314 of NC_042621.1, forward strand.
AGTTTAATTGTGCACTGAGTGATAAATACTTTCTCTGATTTGTTTTAAAGGGTCCTACCCATTAGCATCATGGAGTGTCCCCTAGTCCTAGTACTATTGGAAAGGGTAAATATTTATTTTATTTAAAAACATTTCCCGTCCATATCAAACCAGTTGTGCTGAACGAGTTACAACACATAAATCAATACAAATTAAAGTGTATATAAATAAAATACTTCTCAGAATATCATAAACTAAAAACAAAAACAGAGCAAGCCCTTTATACCAAGTGGAAACATTCTATACCCCAAAAGCTTCTAAAAATAAATGGGCTCTTAGGGAACAGTTTTGGATCAGTCATCTTACATAATTCACTAAGCAATGAATTCCATACATTAGGGCCTATGACAGAAAAATCCCGGTTTCCTATCTCTGTCAAATGGACTTCTTTGCGCGATGGCACTCATTTCTTGTGAACAACAGGTACGAACGAGTAAGGAGATAATGATTTAAAAGCCCCAACAGATAAAAGGACTCTTCCATTTTTAATGCTTTAAACACTAAAACCTGCAATTTAAAACAAATGTGTTGAGGTATAACCAATCCAATTCACATAAAAGGGGAATATCATGATCCCAAGGCCAGCCACACATTAGCAACCTCTGAGCAGAATTCTGTAATACTTGCAAAGCACGAATACTAGATGCAGGTAAATCCATATATAAACTGTTGCAATAATCTATTGATGAAAATGCAAAGAATTGTCCCAATGTGCGAAAATCATTACGATCCAGTACATCTCATATGACGCAGTGTCTGTAACTTAAAGAAGCCTGACCTAAGTATTGACTAACTGTGGCAAAAAAAAAAAAAACATGTCTAAGTTTCTCGTAACTGTTTTTACTGATATAGTTCCATTTACTGAAATCGGATGATATATCAAATCTGGGGGAGACTCAGTTTTACAATAAAAACACACTACCTCAGTTTTTGACAAATTTAAACACAGGTTATTTTCTTCCTGCATCCAAGTCTTAATTGCTGAAATGCACTCAGAAATAATGGTTCAATGTAATAAGCAAAGAAACATCAGCTTTGAGTCTAAACTGTATGCCAAATTGTTCTAATAAAAAAGACAAAGGGAGGCCAAGTAAACATTAAAAAGAGCTGCTGATAAAAATCGAACCAGTCACCATTTACCCGTTTCACGCTACTCATGATTTTAAAGAACTCTAACATATCACCCCTCAGCCATCTCTTCTCCAGGCTCAGCAGCCCTAATCTCTTCAGCCTTTCCTTATAGAGGAGCCATTCCATCCCCTTTATTATTTTGGTTGCCCTCCTCTACACCTTGTCAAGTTCAACTATATATATATATATATATTTCTTTTTTTTTTTTTAAATGGGGCAACCAGAAGTGCATACAATCTTCAGGGATTGCTAAAGAGGAATAACATCTTCTGTTTTATTTTCCATTCCTTTCCTTATAATATCTATCATTCTATTTGCTTTTTTAACTGCTGCTATGCACTAAGAAGAGGATTTCAAAGTATTGTCACTCATGACTCCAAGATCTTTCCCTGTATGGTTACATCTAATACAGAACCCAGCATCGTATGCAAATAGTTTGAATTCTTCTTCCCTATATGCATCACTTTGTACCTATCCACATTCAATTTCTTCTGCCATGTAGATGCCCAGTTTCCCCATTCTTACAAGGTCCTCTTGCAGCCCCTCACATTCAGCTTCTGATTTAATTACACTGAACAATTTTGTGGCATCTGCAAATTTGATGACCTCATTCATCATTCCCTTTTCTGGATCATTTATAAATATATTAAAAAGCACCAGTCCAAGTACAGGTCCCTGGGAGACTGCACTACTTATCTTTCTCCACTGAGAGAAATGACCATGCAGTCCTTCTGTTTCCTATCTTTTAACAAGTTACCAATCCATAATAAGACATTGTCTTCTATCCCCTGACTATTTAATTTCCTGATGAGCTCTCATGAGGGACTTTGTCAATTGCCTTTTCAAAACCCAGATAAAACTATAATCAACTGATTCAGCCTTGCCTGCATGCTTTACCCCTTCAAAAAAAAAAAAATTTTTTTTCAATAGATTTGAAAGACAAGACTTCCCTTTGCTAAATCCATGTTGGCTCTGCCCCATTAATCTATGTCTATTCAGATGGCCAGTAATTTTGTTCTTTAGAATAGCTTCTCCCATTTTGCCCACTACCAACTTCACGCTCACAGTCTATAGTTCCACGGATCATCCTCTAACCCATTTTAAAAATGGGTATTAAATTGGCCACCCTCCAATCCTCAGATACTGCAGCTGATTTGAATGAGAAGTCAGATTACAAGTAATAAGTCTGCAATTTATTTTTTAGTTTTTTAAAATTCTGAGGTATATGCCAGTAACTTCTCTCTTTCGTTTTTCAATTTGCTCTATTACATCTTCCTGGTTCACCATGATTTCCTTCAGTTCCTACAAATCATCTCCCTCAAAGAATAAATCTGTTGTAGTTATCTCCATGATTTCTTTCTCCATAAAGATGAAGGTATCTCCATAGCATCTTTCTCAGTATAGCCCAAACCAGGGAATTAATTTAGTTTTTCTGCTATGGCCTTATCTTCCCTAAGTACTTTTATCTAGCCAGCCAACCAACTCTCTCACAGGTTTCTTGTTTAGAATATGCATGAAAAGATTTATAATTTGTGTTTGCCTCTCTAGCAATCATCATTTCAAATTCCCATTCGGCCTGCTTTATTAATGCTTTACATCTAACTTGCCAGTGCTTATCCTCATTCCTGTTTTCTTCATTTATATCCACCTTCCAGATTTTGAAAGATGTCCTTTTGGCTTTAATAGCCTCTTTTACCGCGGCTACAATGCTAGCAATCACCTGGTCTTATTCCTACCTTTTCTAAAATATAGAATACATTTTGTCTGGGCTTCCAAGATGGTGTTTTTAAATGACATTCATGCTTCATGCAAACTTTTAACCATTATAACCTTTCCTTTTATTTTTTTTCTAATTTCCTCATAATCTCCTTGTTTAAAATTAAATGCTACCACAGAAGTTTTCCTTAATATCCTCCCTTCAGTGAAAATGTTAAATTTGATTATGATAGTGATTATATTACCAAGCAGCCCCATCACCATTACCTCTTGGCACCAGATCCTGCATCATAAGAAGGACTAGATCTAGAGTATTCTCCGCTCTCATTGGTTTCAGGACCAGCTACTTCATGAAGCAGTCATTTATAGCATCTAGAAATTTCATTTTTCTAGCATGTCCTGACATGGCATTTACCAAATCAATATTTGGGTAACTGAAATCTCTCATTATTACAGTGTTGTCTAATTTGTTAGCTTTCTTAATTTGTTGGCATTCCATTGTCTTCATCCTGACAAGGCATACAGTAGTATATCCCCACAGTTCTATTTTTCTCTATCACACAGGGAATTTCTATCCATATAGATTTCACACTGCATTTTGTTTCCTGTAGAGTTTTTATCCTGTTTGACTCAATGCTATCCATAACATATTGCACCACTCCTCCACCAATCTGAACCAGCCTATCATTTCAATGTAATCTGCATCATGATATCATAGTATCCATCGGTTATGCTCCCTCCACGAAGATGCTTATTTTATATCTGCATCTTCATTCAATAAATTATCTTCATTTTTGGCAAAATATTTATTCTGTAACCATATAGTAGAAAATTTCAAATATGTAGGTTTACAAGACATCAAACAATCATCTGGGCACAAAAGCCTTAGCATATGAAGTATGAGAAATCACAGAAACACCAACTGATATATAGGTAATAGACCTGGGTACAGTTGCAGTTTTTCAATACAAATAAAAACAAAATTCCCCCCTTACTGAAAGTCATCTACCTATTTCATATTCCTGTCATACATACACCCACTCATACCACTCATCACACCACAAACCATTCATCCCCTCATCCTTCACCTGGAAAAGAAAACAGGTCAATAAAAAATTAACACAATCCTAGACAACACTTCTCATACCCACAACCAGAACTGCACCAATGCGTAAGAGTTATGTTACGAATCCAGAAGACACCCCCCCCCCCCCAATTTGGAAAGTACCTCAAATTATGAGCAGTCTGTTGTATATCAGAGCCCAACTGTTCAATAACTACCTTCCAAGCAATGACCTGTGATTTCAGCATTTTGTGCTTAGATATTTTAACATCCAGCCATTACATTTACATGAGCTCAAAAATCTGAGCTTGCCACCAAGAAAAAGTTGGGGGTATGTCCCCTATCTATTGTTGTAGCACACGTTTACAGGCAACTCATAGGGCTGCTTGTACAAATTTACTCAGGCCTTTAGCAGACCCTGCAATTATTGGCAATAACCCCAGTAGCAAAACTCTCTCCGCGTAAGGGAGTTGCAAAGCTATGCACATAGGTATGACCATTACTACTTTCCCCCAAACGTGTACCAAACATGGGCATTTTAGAAACCTATCAACAATGTTACCATTTTCTCTACCACACTCAGAACATGCAGGAGAAGTAACCATTTTCATATGGTACCTTTTGATTTCATTCACCAATGCATGATGAATTAATTTAAATCCCACTTCTCTCATCCTCGAGTCAATGTTGGATGTGTATAAGCAGTCCAGAATTCTTTTGATATCATCCAGTGCAATATCAACACCCAGTTCCTTAGTCCACTATTGACTAAGACAGAGAAAGGGAGGTTTTAGTAAACATTGCAGAGAAAATCCATGACAGCAAGGGATAGAAGTTTTCCTAATCAGAACATCTTGCACTTTAGTTAAGGTGTGCTCTACTGTAAACACTTCCGCAAGTAGGCAAAAAAAATGTGAGCGAGGTATCTGAAACAAGGATGGTAATGAAGAAAAAGAATGAACCACAAACTTGTCTGCATAACAGCTTGCAATGTAATTTAATCTCAGATGTTTCCAGTGGAGAAACAAGGCGCTATATTCCAGATTAGAAAGAAAGTCCTTGTTGCCTGCCAAAACCAAGAATAAGGATCACTGTCTTGAGACCCTAGCATAATCTCAGTCACTTCCAAGCAAGCACACAAGGGTATATTAACACAGCTGAATAATGTTCTTTTTGCATAATATTACCAGAGTCACCTATCAGATACAATGGATTCCAAAGTGCACCCATATCATCAAAAGACCTTATTCGCAATACACGTACTTATTAGAGAGCCATTCGACAATCAAACGCAGTTGACAGGCAGCATTATAAATCCGCAAATCAGGAAACTCCAGTCTTCCTCTTTGCTACAAATCAATTTATCATGGCTGATCTTAGCACGCTTGCCTTGCCAAATACATTTTAAGAATAAAAATGTCTGAAAGCAGTGAAACCAGTACAAGACAGTTAACCAGGGAGCATTTGTAATTTGTAGAGTATTATGGGAAGGATCACTATCTTCAGAAGCATGCAACAGCCCATGAGCAACAAAGGGAGCTCCTGCTATGTATGCAGTTGTGCTTTAATGACAGAAAAGACATCATTAATATTTAGGTACACACAAAGTAGTGAGATCCCAAGGGATGACGACTCCTAAATACTTCAAATGTTTCAACGCCCACGCAAAGAGAAAGCACCTTCCTAGGAGTCCTGGGGGCCAGCATCAATCACCAGGTGCTTCCGATTTCCTAAAATTAATTTTCAAACTGGCAATAAAGTGGAATGGTAAGAATATTTCTTTTTTTAAAAACATTTGTTGCCCGCAGTTCCTACATTCAGGGAGGGACAATAAAACAAATAATCATTAAAAATAAATAAATGAGAACATAAAACAACTCAGCACATATAATAAAATAAACAAAAACGTAAAGCAGCAGAATCATAAAACCCTAAAAAAAAAAAAAAAAAAGACTGACAAATTAAATAAAATCAAAAAGAGAAATATCTAAAAGAGATAAAAACAGACTAAAGGAAAATAGAAGCCTGCTAGACAAAGGAGATTATGTTTAATCTGCTTGGGAATGCTTTCTTAAATAAGAAGGTTTTCAAAGTTTTTTTAAAAAGGATTTATTAGTAAGCCATCTCAGTTCAAAAGAAACAGAGTTCCATAGTAGAGGGCCTGCAGATTAAAAAGAGCGCACTCAAGATTCTTCCAAGTGGATATCCCTAGGGGAAGAAACATCAAGGAGTCGTTGAGAGGAGGATCTTAGTGTTCTAACAGGAGCATGAATCTTAAGAATAGATGTGATCCAGGGTGAGTGAATGCATGAGTGACTGAGTGTATAATTGTTGCCATCTTGTAACCTATATAAAACAATATAGGGAGCCAATGTAAGGATTCTACAACAGGTGTAATTTGTTCACAAATTGGAGTTCCTGACTTACAACCAAAGGTATATCTTTTTGGAGATTTCTGACAGAATTTTAAGGAGTGTTTGCCTATCAAAAGACCACCACTCCTCCACTGATCGTAGCTTAAAGGCCAAAAGCTCTATAGTTAAGCAGTGGCGAACGTGGGCAACCCTGTCGGACTCCACATTGTAAATTGAACAGCTGTGAAAGTACTCCATAAATAAAGATAAGAGCAGAGGGGTTGTTATATAGGACTGTCCACCACAATCCATATTGCTTTAGCACCCAAAACATATAATCCCAAGACAAAGAGTCAAAGGCTTTTTCAGCATCTAGCTTTAAGATTAGCACATTTTATTGTCTGCTTTGGTTAAAGAAGCTATCAGCAGCCACACATTTCACACCCCATGTCTCTCTTTTATAAACCCAGTTTGATCTTCCGCAATGAGGGATAGTAATACTAGACTGATTCCATGGGCTAGTATCACTGCCAAAAATTTTTAATGTCAATGTTTAGCAGTGAAATGGGGTGATAAGACCCTACCTCTGAGGGATCTTTATTCTTTTTCAGTAGAACAACTATCAGTGATTGATTCATTTCAGAAGAAATGGCACCAGCTGGAAGTGATGTGTTGGAAAATTTCTCCAAAGGGGGTAAAAACCAACATTTTCAAAATTTTATAAAATTCTGATCCCAGCCCATCTAAGCCAGCAGCCTTACCTAGTTTAAGCCCCTAGATAACAATATATTTCGTCATCGTGTATTGGTAAATTAAGCCGTTCCAGTTTTTCTAACAGTATCTGGAAATAACGTATTTTCTAACTCTCCAATCTTATTTTTTACACTTCTTGCATTTGCATATAGACAATTCAAAAGTATGATTTTTAATTGTATTCACAATCTACCTAGTGTTGAAATGGGTAGTTTAGAATCATTTCTCTCTCTCTGCTCTTTATTTAGATGTACCTAGGTTACTGTCTTTATCACAACCTCTTTATTGAGATACTCTAACGTCCCTATTATGCCACTATTCTTTGACAATACTTCACTCTGAATCATGCACTCCTGAGTGACTGTTGGCTGCCCCCCATGATTTAGTTTAAAATCTGCTCCATCTCCTTCTTTATATGTTAGCAGTAGCTGCCTAGTTACACCCTGGTTAAGATGAAGGCCATCCTTTCAGGCTCCCCCTTGCCCCAAACATTTCCATTTTCTAACAAATCTAAAGCCCTCTTTCCTGCACCATCACCTCATCCACGCATTGAGACTCCAGTGCTCTGCCTGCCTCCAAGGTCCTGTGAGTGGAGCATTTTGGAGAGTTCCCTGTTCTGAATTTCAGCTTTCTACTTAAAATCCTAAACGTGGCTTCCAGAACCTCCCTCCCACACCTTCCTATCTCACTGCTACCCAAATTGGTTCAAGACAGCCACCTCCTCCCTCAGCAATGTCTAGGTGATATGTGAGGTCCGCCCCCTTCACACCAGGCAGGTAAGTTATCAAGTGTTCTTCAAATCCAACAGCCACCCGGCTACGTATCTTCCTAATGATTGAATTACCAACTACAACAGCCATCCTAACACTTCCCACCTGGGCACATGCTGCTGAGGACACATCCTCAATGTGAAAGGATACTGCATCACCTAGCAGATAGGTCTTGCTTACAGGATCAATTCTTGCCACAGCAAGCTGAAGGCTCTCCTTCCAAGCAGCACAGGGGCTGCCAGACTGTTGTCCCTAATGGTCTATATACCTCTCTGTCTGCCTTGGCTTCTCCAAGTCTACCACTCTAGCCTCCAGAAAGTAGATAATCATACATGTGGCACTCGCTGCAAAAGGCTACAAGTCCCCCATCTCACTGCTGGACTGTCTGCATCTTAAAATTGTTAAGTTGTTAGTTAATTAAGGTTGCAAAGGCAGTATGGATGCTTAATCTAAAGGAAAGTCCTTTACATTTATTTGGTATACTTTGTTAGTTTGGCAATGACCTACAAGGGGACAACAGTTGATTTATTGCTAAGTGCTTGATTACTCCCTTGTTTTAGCTAAATCCCTGATTAAATCTTATTGTAAAAATGTCTCTTCACCTCTTAATTGTGGTAAAATTCTATAAATCAAAGAATGTGCTTAGGGGTAGGTGGGAAAGAAAAAAAGGTCACTAACATTAACTTAGCTTTCTTTTATATCAGGCCCACACACTAAACATTTACCCAGCTTTCTTTTACATCAGACACGAACACACTATTTTAATTTACCAGACAATCTTTCTTCTTTCCAAGCTTTAAGTCACAAAATTTCCCAGCAAAGCAATATTTACTGATCCTCTTCAAACACCAGCAAATCACCTTCTACTCTCAGTACTCCCTCATGAGGGAAAAGCACAGAAATTTGCATGGATAAATATAAATAATACAGCTGAAAACAGCATTTAAATAAAACATCATAAAGCCAGAGGTTTTACCTATAATGTAATATTAATTTGCCATGTTAACTACAGATGTATTCTTCCTCCTACATGGTGCACTTAATACAGCAGATATTGAGATCTGACTTATGCAATGAAGTTCATTTAAAACTTCAGAAGTCATTCATCAAAGTTGAGCATTAGGGCTGCAACATTTTTCTTGGACATGTCTATCAACTACCTTTATATTTTAACTCTGAATCTGGGTTGCAGCTTGCCGAGAACTGCATCATCAATGGACTTAAGTGATAACCAAAGGAACAATACCAACAGCTGAGCAAAAGCTTAGTAAGAATGCTGTTCTGCAAGAAACAAGTTCAAATACAGTATCACATATCTTTTTGAGGACCAGGATAGAAAGTGTCTTCAAGCCTACAGTTCACAAATAAGCAAACCAACACCCAGTGTCCGTATCCATGGATATCACAGTATTCATTCCAGCCAATCATTTAAACTTGGTCACTGACATTCATTATGAAGCAGAATGTCATATTATGGAGAGAAATGTTTATAATTGTGCACAGTGGGGTAAAGTCTGTGCATGTCTTTTATATACCTTTATATGCAGACTATATCCCAGATTTTCAAAACGAAGTGACACAATTTTGCTTTCAAATCTGTTTAAGTGCCCTGGTACAAAGTTACACTGCTCTATCAAGGGCATGGTTTATATGGATGAACTTACATACATTCTTTACAAAATAAAATATGCTTAAGTCCCAACTCTGGCCCTGGAATATCTATCACCAGTTTTGAGTAAAAATGTTTGCAAAATCAAACATACTTTCATGCAATCTGAGCTCATAACCACTATTTATGAGCAGAAAACTGTTTTGTGTGCATAAATGGCTTTGAAAATCAGGCCTTATGTAGCTAAAATGTTATTATTCCCAGTAAGAAAAAAATAAAACTGAAAAATCACAACCTGTCTTCTCCCAGCCACCAACAAGATATTCTCTCTCTCCGCTACTGCATCATAATTATAACCAAAACATTTGAGAAGTTAGCAGGAACAGCAAAATGTATGAAAAAGAATTCTTGTGCTGCTACCATTTTTACCTTTAACATTATTGTGGTTGTACAGCTGCCATATTGGAATGCATTCAAATTCAATGAAACCACAAAATTGCCTATTCTCTGATATATGCCTTCAGAATCTTAGAAATATGTATTGTTTGCTTCTTGTGAAAAGGCCAGTGTTTTCATCCAAATGTGTTTAAATAAGGTAACAGAGTCCCTAATTATTCAGCATCAACATCTGTCTTGGCTTACATTTTCTCTTACATGGAAACATGGAAAACATGTTTAAATTCTTATGTCTGCTTCCAATTTTCGGCTGGAATCTAATCCCCTCCCACGGGTTGCTTCTGCAGGCACATGCCCTGCATTCAAACACACCCCAAGTGCTTGAAGCCCTTCTCTCACAGCTGCAACAAAAACAGACCAAATCTACCTGCTCCTCTCTGAGCAAATGCAAGCTGCACACCCAATCAAAACCCACACGTGGAGTGGGTGAAATAGTTTTCCATTCTGCTTACTGCTAATAATACAGCTTCACTTCATTAAAAGCAGCTTATCATTTTATCTACTGCGTGTGATTAATTAACCTCTGCTTAAAATGAATGAGCCCAATGAAATGCATTCAGGATGCTATTAATTTCACATTGGTATTCCACCGTTTGTGTACATCCAGCTTTCTCTCTTATTTCCCAGTCATTTACACATTACTGCATTTGTTCAGAATTTAAATACAAAAAAAAAAATGCTATTCTCCCCATGCACTTCCCCAGCTGTTCAGAAACAGATGAATAAGCCTATGAAACACCTTGAAAAACTATAATTAATAGATGAATTAAACATTTAAAAACCTCTATGGGAAAAAAAAAAATTAACAATGCTTATGTCATTACACAATATTTCAAATGGGGGTTTGGAGATTGGGAGGGTCGAGACTGGCACAAGTCCTAGTTCCATTCCTGCAGCCCCAAACCCCAGTTTTACTGAAGCTGCAAAAATGCATTGCCAAACCAAATAAGGTCTTGCCACCCCAATGGGCCTCTCCTTCTGGGGGAGGAGGGGGGGCCTGGGAATACCTCCATATTTCAATTAAGTCAGTGGGATAAATATTGATAAAGCTTTGCATATGTGCATATAGAAAACTAGCAGCTGCTCCGGCGGAAAGAACCTGAATTGCCAGGACATGTACTCACCCCTACTTTGATTCAGTGCCTAAGCAGAGTAATGTGATGCTCTAGCTCCCAGGTACAGGAGGCAGGCAGCGCTAGTCCTACCATCTCACACTTAAGAGAAACTTCTTCAGATGGCTCACTGTAGATTAGCCCTACCCAAACCACCACTGCTTAGTAGAAGAATTGTGAATTTTCCAAAATGATCTACTAAGATAAGGATCTCAGCATTCATCGTAAATTGTGTAATTATATTTAGAGATCTTCATACCTTGAATGCCACATATAACTTTCAGTGGTTTAGCATTATAATCTTTGGTGCCAATGAATTTTAAGAAATGTTGTTATGCACACAAAAACAGGACCTTATCAGCCTATTTGTCTTAGTTCAGAGATCTGCATATCAAGCTGGGACAGGTTTTTGTTTAATGGAAACCTAAAAGTGCAGGAGGAAGCTGCCAGACACAAAACTCATTTGAAAACATTATTTCAGTACATGGACCCTTTTCCTTCATGTATATGATCCTAAAATTTTCTTAATCCTCCTGATACTGACACAGAATTCAGCACCAGCACACTGTTTACTTAGTATCCTATTCTGTTGAAGATGAGTCAGTTGTAGCTAATGACACGCACCACCACCAGTCGGAAAGAGAAGTGTATGTACTGCATGAAAACCAGCTGCTGAGGCAACGAAGCACATCTTATGGGAATTCCATCCAGAACTCCCCAGTGATAGGGAACTATCCACAATTTGCTTCTGGTAATAAATTATAAAAACAGAAAATTCCTACTAATCTGAACAAGATGCCTTTTCTCCTGTTTTCTTGTGCTCCATACCTATGTGTGCCTTCCCATACTCTGAAAAACTATCCCTAAATCCCTCCCCACTCGGTAGGCCAACGAGAAGCAATAAGCAGTGGAACACTCGTAGAGTTTACCTATCCACCAATCAGGAAGTAGTTATGGTTGGCATCATTTCATGATAGATAGTTGGTGTGAACACATCTCTGAGTGCTCAAACATACAGTTTCAATAGTATATACGTACTAAAGAAATCATTCCTTAAATGACATCAACAGCATATTTTACAGTATAGCAAAAATGTTACTACTGAATTTTCTAGAACAAACCCTGTGCACAGATTATACGGCAAAAGAATCTGCATCAGGCTTCTTCACCTACTTTTTGTTTATATTAAAAATATAAAATAACAGGCTTGAAGTGAAAAATTAGAAAGGAACTTCCCCTTTCCCTCAAGAGAAATCGATTTGAGCAGGAAAAGCCAGTTGCAAGCAGCCATGAGATTCCAGTTAACCTACTTCTAGAAATATGTGAGCCATATAAAAAATGATAGTAAAGAGATATCCTTCTAAAAACTGTCATTTAAGTTGTATTCAAATTTAGACTTTACAAAAAGGATCTCCACATTTAGGTACATACAACCCTCTGACCTCCAAAATATTAAGTTTAATTGAACTCCTTGCGCATTAAATTATGGTGCTATGTGACTCTTGAAACTGGTCTTGTACAATGCTGCTAAGCAGCACTGCCAAGTTAACTACGAAAAGAAAATGTTAGGGAATCTATGAAGTCTAGCTATAAAAATGTTAAGACATACTGATTTCAAATTCTCCTTAAAGCGGACCTTGCATCCAGTAGGAAAAGACTTTCAATCAAGGCTAGATCTAACAACAAAGAGAAATCGCAATTCATGGACCCCCATGGGCCTGTCGTCTTTCTTACTATACTGACCTGAATGTCTCCCTAGGACTATGTTGATGTTTTCAGGCCCCCTCCCACCTGAATAAAGTGATGTCAAAACATCATTTCTTATAAAAACCTTTCCTGACACTTTTTTTTTGTAGATTTGACTGCAGCTTTCAGAGAAAATTGAAAAACAATATTTTATACACTATCAAATATGAGGGTAAATGATTGGTATCTATAGGCACTGTACACTGTAATCAGTTGAGCTCTGTCTCTCTGATATTCCTATTTTTGAAGGTTATTACACACTCATTTATACAACTCTTAGTGATTTCTACATTTAATACTTTCAAGATTATTCACAGTACCCTTTCTTGTTCATTGGACTTAATTTGGAGTTTGTGGCATGCTCTTCATTTATTTCTTTTGACAGTCCCCATATACTATTTTTCTCAATCACAAAATGGGAAAAACCCTTTAGTACATATATCTTCACTATATTAACTTCATGCTATAGCTATAAACATAACGAAAATAAGGATAGGAGGCAATGTCCTTTCATGGATTACAAACTGGTTAAAAGACAGGAAACAGAGAGTAGGATTAAATGGTCAATTTTCTCAGTGGTAAAGGGTAAACAGTGGAGTGCCTCAGGGATCTGTACTTGGACCGGTGCTTTTCAAAATAAATAAATATATATATATATATATATTGAAAAGCACATAAAAGATCTGGAAAAGAATACGATGAGTGAGGTTATCAAATTTGCGGATGATACAAAATTATTCAGAGTAGTTAAATCACAAGCAGATTGTGATACATTACAGGAGGAACTTGCAAGATTGGAAGATTGGGCATCCAAATGGCAGATGAAATTTAAATGTGGACAAGTGCAAGGTATTGAATATAGGGAAAAATAACCCTTGCTGTAGTTACACGATGTTAGATTCCATATTAGGAGCTACCACTCAGGAAAAAGATCTAGGCATCATAGTGGGTAATACTTTAAAATCGTCGGCTCAGTGGGCTGCAGCAGTCAAAAAAGCAAATAGAATGTTAGGAATTATTAGGAATGGAATGGTTAATAAAACGAAAAATGTCATAATGCCTCTATATCGCTCCATGGTGAGACCGCACCTTGAATACTGTGTACAATTCTGGTCGCCGCATCTCAAAAAAGATATAGTTGCGATGGAGAAGGTGCAGAGAAGGGCAACCAAAATGATAAAGGGGATGGAACAGCTTCCCTATGAGGAAAGGCTGAAGACGTTTGGGCTGTTCAGCTTGGAGAAGAGACGGCTGAGGGGGGATATGATAGAGGTCTTTAAGATCATGAGAGGTCTTGAATGAGTAGATGTGAATCGGTTATTTACACTTTTGAATAATAGAAGGACTAGGGGGGCATTCCATGAAGTTAGCAAGTAGCACATTTAAGACTAATCGGAGAAAATTCTTTTTCACTCAATTCACAATAAAGATCTGGAATTTGTTGACAGAGGATGTGGTTAGTGCAGTTAGTGTAGCTGGGTTCAAAAAAGGTTTGGATAAGTTCTTGGTGGAGAAGTCCATTAACGGCTATTAATCAAGTTTACTTAGGGAATAGCCACTGCTATTAATTGCATCAGTAGCATGGGATCTTCTTAGTGTTTGGATAATTTCCAGGTTCTTGTGGCCTGATTTGGCCTCTGTTGGAAACAGGATGCTGGGCTTGATGGACCCTTTGTCTGACCCAGCATGGCAAATTTCTTATATTCTTAACTATCAACTATAGAGGAGAGAGAAAGCTAAGGCTGTTGAATACCCCTAGCTGCTAGTTGCAAGAACAATTTTATTTAATTCCACAGACCATGTCAATTTTCACTAAATGTGTTATTTTTAAATATTATCCTGAATTTCAAATAGTGGACAGGTGGAAACAGAAAACCATAACTGGCACAATACCCAAGTCTGCCCATTGGCGGTATAACTATAAAAAAATTTATGCTTCGATTTCCAGAGTTCAGGGACATAAGACATTCTACAGTATCCACTAATCCAATGATTCAAATACAACAGCAAAAATTTAATAAAGGCTGGGAAACACACACAATAACATTTTCTTTTTAGACGCACTAAAGAACTTTAGTATTAATACAATATTTTGCTGATTTGGTAGTAGGAAGGACCGGGATCTGGTCCAAAATGCAAGCATATTTTACTCCGCTGTATTAACAAAAATCTGGATATACCCTAGAACTAAGCCACCGGTCAGCCTGAAAATCCTTAACTGATTTATGAAAGGTTTTCTCCCACTGTGTGCCCATGGGGAAAAAACACTTAGTAAATCACAGCATATATAATTAGCTTTGAATTAAAAGGTACAACCAGAACCTGTCTACAAAGCCCATTTTTAAAACACAAGCATCTCCATTTTCCTGCATTCTCAAAAGCTACAAAGTTGATTTATGCATGAGGAGAGAAACAAACTGAGCAGGCTTGCCATTGACAGATAAGTTATTACACACACAGCTTAACATACCACAGTGTCACACACCTAAAATATATGGTCCCTGGAAGCAGTATCACCTTTCCTTTTTGAGACAGTTCAAATAAAAAATTACTGTGTTCCAGTCTTGAAAGCACTTTTTAAAAATGCACAGTGCAGGGCTTTTATATTCATATAAGGTTAGCTCAAGGTATCCATTCTCTTTCTAGGAGCAAAAATCTTAGCACAATTATACCCTTTCAGATATAATAACAGAGAACAGAAACAGGTACTCTACAAATTTGACAATTTAAGTGCAGCAGTAAAAAGTATCAAACATGAACATCCAATAGGCATGATAATGTACATGGTAACATATACTTTTAAATCACTTACACTTTAAATATTCCTAGAGCAATACAGGATTTCCTCGGGATCAAGATAAACCTGAATTGATTTTTGTACATGCAATTTCATTCCTGATGAATGACAGTACTAACATTTAAGGTATGAAAAAAAATTAACTTAAAATTTGTAAACATTTTTTTTTTCTCTAAAAAACAAAATAAAAATAAGCACAGACTTTAGGCCACATGTATGAAGTATTTTTCATATATACAAAGAATGGGAGATAAGTCTTAGTGAACCAGGCCCTTTAAGTAATACCTGAAGACTTTGTATAATGTCATGTAGGTAGAAAAGGGTGAATGATTGCAATTCCTCATATGCTATGTGAATTCCCAACATTTTTTACATCTTCCTTATATTATTTTTACACAGGTTAAGAAATATATTTTTATTGTTGACATGATCTGAAATAAAACAAAGGTGCTTATCTGTAATGGCTGCTCTCCATGGAAAGCGGCAAACACACAAGAGGATAACGTCATTTGACATCACCGACACGGAACATTACCTAGAAGATTGTTCACAGGCATTTGCAGGACATCCCTCTCAGCCACAGTTGTTCAGAGAGCCCCTTCAATCCTACATAAAATCTAAAGAAGCCAACTCCAAGGACAGGAGGCTGGAAATGCATGGCTGATTATCCTGCTGTCCATGGAGAAGCAACTTTGAGCCTGCTTGTCTACAGAGAAAACAATCATCCACACTGGGAATTGCTAGGTAAAGGTTGCTTTCCAACAAAACAGAAAAAAAAAAAAGAGGAAACAAATGAGCTGCCAATAAGCAAAGAACATGATTTTTGCATGAAAAAACCTCTGTGTGTATTTTCCTTTTTTATTTTTTTTAATTAAACATAGCAGACAACATAAAATAATAAAATGGGCCCAACCTGCAAAAGAGACTCTGAAGTATAAACAGTAAAGGCAAGTACAAATATGGGGATCTACTCCTTTCCTGTATATCAGAGGGATCTGATGGGAGGCCTGGAGAAGTTTCATCTTCAGAAAAAGGCTCTTCAGATCCATACGACAGACATCAGGACTCCTCAAACTCAAAGTTTTTGATTACTGTCCTAATCTGGGAGAGAACAACATTGCAATCATAGTAGAGATCAGTCTAGTGGATAGAGTAGTAGGCTGGAAGCCAGGGTTTAAATCCCACTACTGCTCCTTGTGACCTGCCTCAGGTACAAAACTTAGGGTCTGATTTACTAAGAACTTCAGTCTGCTTCAATCAGAGAGGGCTGTCGCTTGATTATTTACTCTTTCTGGTAATAGGACTAGAGGCACGCCATGAAGTTAGCAAGTAGCACATTTAAAACTAATCGGAGAAAATTCTTTTTCACTCAATGCACAATTAATCTCTGGAATTTATTGCCAGAGGATGTTGTTAGTGCAGTTAGTGTAGCTGGGTTTAAAAAAGGTTTGGATAAGTTATTGGAGAAGTCCATTAACTGCTATTACTCAAGTTGACTTAGGGAGTAGCCACTGCTATTACTGGCATCAGTAGCATGGGATCTATTTAGTGTTTGGGTACTTGCCAGGTACTTGTAGCCTGGATTGGCCATTGTTGGAAACAGGAAGCTAGACTTGATGGACCTTTGGTTTGACCGATTATGGCAATTTCTTATGTTCTTATGACTCATCTCCCATTCTGTTTGTATGAGAAAAAATGCTTAGAAGATGGAACCCTTTGATAGTAAGCCCTCTGGGGACAGAAAAACACCAACAACATCTGAATGTTATCTGCTTTGAGGTGGCTAACCATTCACTAAAGGAGGAATATATGCAGTCTGCACCGAACAGGAGTCAAATTACTTTTAAGAAGGATACTTCCCTGGCAGTATGACACCATTCAGTCCTGAAGCCCCATCAGCCATCTGGTACACCCTTTGAGGGAAGTGTCCTTCTTAAAAGTAATTTGACTCCTGTTCGGTGCAGACTGCATCAAAGTCAAATCTTGGTTCAGAAGCTTCAAAGCCAGTGCCAAATCGCTCAGTGCCAGTTATTAGGTTTTCAGCACACATCTGTATCACAGGCTGCATATCAAAGCACTCAGTCCTAGTATCTCAACTCGACTAAGGTGCTAAGAGAGATTTAAGGATCCTTTTGTCTACGTCCTGCTGAAAACTACTTAGTCCAAAACCAGCTATGTCTCAGTGAGAGGACATATCCTCCTGGGTAACCAAGGGTGATTACCGATAGTTCTAATATCCTCTCTGCAACTTGTAAATGTGGTGGAACTGTATTGAAGACACAGATGGCTTCATTCTCAGCCACCCATTTAGATTATGAAGTTACTTGCCCATAATGTATCTGCAGCCACTAGTAGAAAGCATTCATATAGAAAGTATAAAAAGTTAACTCTCCTCTCTCGCACAAAGCGCATCACAACCATGGCACAGATTCTTGGAAATCCACTATAGCCAAGTCTCTTCGGGGGAGGCTGAGCTCACCTTTGTACAGTTTTGCTTGGGAGGTCAGATTGCAGCAGCCACTATCCCCCTTGCTCTTGAGAATTGGCGACAATTGATGTTAATGCTTTTATGTCTTCATAGAATGCTGGATGTCAACTGCCTTCAATCTCAAACAATGCAATAGAAACCTGTTGCATCGAGAGGAAAGAATGAGAAGTTTTCCTGGTCCTGGGGCCTTAGATCTTAACTCCAAGAAAGATAGATGTTCCTTCAGTGGGAAAGGATTGCCAGTGTATCATGCAATTCGCAGGTCCTTTGACACCAATTCCTTCGATGTTGATACGGGTGGATCAGACTTCAGCATGTTCCCACAGTTGTGAAGGAGCCTCACTTTTTGTTGTCTTAAGACCATGTGTGACATTGCAGTGCAGATATTACAACCAGGGGCATCAAGGCATCAGGACTTAGGCCCAGGCAGCACATACAAATCAGGTGCAGGTCTGTAATGGGCATCTTCTGATTGCAGCAGACACCATATGAAGCCATTTGCACTCTTTTCCAACACAATAAGAAAGACAGATGTGGCAGAATCAAAAGACAAAATGTTTGGAAAAAGAGAAGCTGACAGAGGATGAAGGAAGATAGTCTTACCAAGAAATATATCTGGGCCAAGCTCCTAGAGAAGGACTGAAAATGCACAGAATCACAAAAATTACAGGGTGTGAAGGAACTTGTATGTCGTCAGTAGACAAAAAAAAAAAAGGATCGAGAAGATCCTGGGCAACTGCGAGTAAGGGGGCAATTACAAACAAGCTTGTGAAAGTTTTGCAGGTGTGTCCAAGGTTATCCAGGAAATGCTCTGCATCGGCATCAATAGATAACATCACGCACTTGTGTAGTTGATTCATCCTACTTGCCTATGTAGAAAAGACATTTTGCTGGAGTCTCAATATGTAGGAGGCAAAAGTCATGGGTCAATATAAGGGGGAAAATGGGGACTCCTCGGTCAAATAGGGTAAGTTCTATGAAGAGGAATGACCAGGATAACCAACTGAGTCACACTCACTGCACAGTCATCTAATAGCAGAACTGGCATGAGGATGGAAAAACACTTCTCAGACTATCAGATTTTGCTCTAAGTTTTAAAGAAGCTATTGAGCAACACAGATTACTTTAAAGACAGACTCTTACATACAACTTTAACCCACTCTATAATTACAGGAAATTGTTCAAGCTAATAAATGTCTGGATCAAATCCTATGAAATGTCTCTCGGCAACTCACCCACTGGATGGAACTGTATGGAAGACAGTCAAGAGTCATTCTCAACTACGCATTTAGATTATGAAGTTACCTGCCTGTAATTTACCTGCAGCCAGTACTAGAAAGCATTCTTGTAAAAGCGTAAATTTAATTTGTCTCTCTCAAACTAAAAGCATCACATCCATGGCAGTCAAGGTGCCTAAGCAGTGCATATCGCCAGGTTCCACTCAGGAAAAAAGCACGGAACATCAAAACATTGAAAGCATGGAATCTGGCTACCCAATCAAAAACTACCTTTTTTTTTTTCATGTCATTGCCACCCACTTAGAGATCTGGTAAAGGGTGAGAAACGACACCATAAGGATCCAGCACAGAATGTTAAAATTATCTTGCAATGGCACTGACCCCTGATCTCTAGCTTTTGCAAGATCTAAATATGAAGCTGTCAGGCCTGGCCAGATCTTGGATGAGAAATGTCCAAGGAACACAGAGTACTGAAAGGAAGAGACACTACAGAGAAGTAGACAACTATCATGCCATAATGGTATAAGCAGGCACAATACTCCTCAAACTCTGTAGACATTAAAAATCCTGTGCCATTTATTCACAAGACTGGAAATGTTGATTCCACTGTCACAAGAATTACCTCTAGCAAGTTACCGAAGATCAGAAAAGTTTCTGTCTAGCTTTTCCAAGTGCTTTCAAGAAAGGCATTATACATATGGTAATAAAATCATCAATAAAACAATATGAAAAAATATTCAGTTTTGGTCTGTTTTCTGTTGCTACAAAAATATTTACATCTACTGAATTATTTCAACCAAATGAGTTACTTTTCATCACCAGGATACTGGAATGAATATTAAGAAGTGGCAGAAAAATTTTATCTAAAACTAGGGCAAAAGACAAAATACTTTAGGATCCAGGGAAGAAAAAAAAAACACACTTTCTTTTTTGGAGCTTTGCTTATTTTACTTTGCCTTTCTTCTTTCCATCCCCTCCCCCTCCAGCCTTTTTGCCCTTCCTCCCTTTCAGCCAGACCTCAACCCCTCTCCTAACACCAGCCTCGCCTTTTCTGTGCAACAGGGAGCAGCCGTGGGTCACAGCAGCTTTTCTTAGCTCCCGTCTGTGACCTGGCACCCAGAATTTTTCCGGTCTTTGCTTTGAGAGTTAGGGTGCACTGTAGGAATCGTGCTGAGAATATTCCAATACCCACATGACTCCAGGTGTACTACATAGGCTTCTACCCTATATTTCTCTACTTTGGCCATCAACGTATGTCCTCTCTCACCATTGCTTATACCGCATGAACGGTAGGAGCAGGTGGCTACAATATAAGCAGAGCTCTTAGCTCTGTAGTATATATTCTTAGGGTTTCAGCTTTTATATTATTTTTACAAGGCATGACCACTCCGGAGGACACTGTTAACACAGAAGCTCTACATATAAAGGACCTTTGTTCAACAAGATTGGAACAAATTATCAAGTGAATCACGAGTAAAATTACAAAAGTTGTGTTCATCCCATAAGCAAATGTTCCAAATGTTGCCTGCTTTTCCTATTTACAAATACTTGGGGAAACTGGGCAGAATGGTTACAAATTATCTGAATGCTGCTGCATCGGTCATTGATCTTTTTCTATTTCAGACTAAATCTCAGGGTAAACAAATTGAAGGCACTCCAAATTTAAAAACTGTATTCACTATAAACTTTGCAAGGGTCAATTTTCAGTGAGTCTGTGTAGCTGTAAAGTTCGCAGGGACTTTCACTGCATGCACTTTATAGGGAATTTTCAAAGAGAAACTACCCAGTATATTTCCTTTTGAAAATTAAATAGTATAAAATATGCGTAAAGTATTTAGAAATGCTGAGCACAACAGTTTTCCGCCTTTTTCACCTGGCTGAAAGTATGTGTGCCACGGAAGCGTATGCATGCTCTGAGCCAGGCAGAGTGCAACATTCGGTCAGGCCCATTTGCCCAGATAAATCAGTTTACTCAGGCTGTGAAAAATTGACCTCTGTAAGACTAAGAGCCTTATTCAATGCTGATTTTTCCATAGATACAGACTGGGGAAAAGTCCTTTGAACAAGGCCCTGAGATTCCTCACACTTTCAGCTAGCACTGACAAGTTTTCCTTAACCACCTGATCTCTCTTTTGCATGGACAAAGAAGATGGTACTTAAACCAATTCCATCTATAATTGTGTCTACAGGAAACATTATGTTCCCTCTTTTTTTATTCCAACTTAACTGCCTAATTATTTCAGCCATTATGAATCTATAGAAATCAGAACTGTTAACCTGACCTTCATCAAAATCCCAGGTAGACGTTGCAATGAGGGGTAAATTTCCTATGACATACTTTTTACACAGGTAAAAAGGAGTGTTAACCCATAAAAGTCAGCTATATGGATCTTTAGTCATCTAAAAGCTATCAAGTGAGTTTTCTAAGGCGTTACACATGTAAATGTAACATACCAACATAGCATTTCTTAAAAGCCATTTACCCGCGTTAAGTGCACTTAATTCAGGTAAAACCTATTGACAATTCAATGGCATATATCCTAGCAATTTTTCAAAAGTTCAATTGCATGCATAAAGTGTATTTAGATGTGTAAAATCCAGTTTTAAGTGTGTAAATGCTTTTGAAAATCAGGCCCAATGTGCATACCTTCACAACATGTGCAAACCTGTCTGCATAAATAAGAAGCATTCTGGGGGTGCACATTGCAAGGTACACGTGTGCATCTATTTTCAAAAGATGTGTATTCGGCAGACCACCAATGTGCTTAACTTCACCTAAATGTACATGCATCAGTTTACCTGTATAGAAATACAACATTCAAATAAAGCACGTTAAGTGCACACTGTGCGTGACGATCACCTTGCTCTCTGTGCGCTTTCAAGGACATGCAGGCCTTTGCAGTTTGAAGCCTACCTGAAAATTTAACCCATAAAGCGTAGCTACGGCTGAAAATGAATTTAGGGGGAAAGATTTTTGAAAGCAAGAGGAAGTAACCATAATAAAAAGGGCACACTTCTTTTTGAGCGTGACAATATATTACAAGGAAAAATCAACAAAATCTGTAATATGATCACAAAAAGGAAAGTGTAAAAAAAAATCAAGTTTTTATTTTGTAGCTAGGACCACCAATTAAAAGGTGCACAGTCTGATATAATTTTGTGTTTTGTAACGGACTGTGCAGCAGTTATCTCAAATCCATTTAGTTTAAAATTTGACATTTTTTCTTGGTCAGAAAGCTATCACCACAACCACCCTAATTTAACCTAAATAATTTACTGCTTTAAAAAGGTTTATATTCAAGTACTGATGAGGTCAGTACTCTGACAAGGTAGCTAGCTATCACTACAGCCTCCCCTTTTTTTGCGGTAGCTCAGGAGTCGATTCTGTGGCATATCTGAAGAGCTTGCATGTTGAACAATTCATTTTATTTTACATTCTAAAAATAAAGTAATTTTCCAATCGCTCTTCTGTCTCCGAATGGTTTATTTTGTTCTTTCTTTGTAGGGGTTTGGATGTTGGGGAAAGTCTCAGGAATGGATGGAGGGCAGACAGGGAGGGGCAATCTCAGGGATGAAGGGAGAAGTGGAAATGGGGAAGAGGAAGAACTGAGGCTCAGGGGAGGAGGATGATGTTAAAGAAAATTGAAGATCAAAGATAAGAGGGAGGGAGGGAGGGAGGATGGGAACCAAGAGAGGGAGAGTGCCCAGCACCCAGCGTCTCTTCTTGCATCCTTGGGCCACCAGCAACTCACTCCTCACCAGGAGGAAGATGACAACAGCACCTTCGGCCATGTCCTCCTCCCCTGCTGCCTGATTTGAGCTGTGCAGGACATGGGAGTGCCTTATGAGTCTTGCTAAGGGTGGCAAAAGAAAAGTACATGTCAGCCATGGAAGGGAGGAGTGGGAATTGTTGCAGGGCAGGGAGAGGGAGAGATCCCTATGTACCTGCCCTGCCCTCTCCATTACTGTGAGCGGCTTCCCCGGGTTTTTCATTCTCCCGCTACCTGCAGGGAGCAGCAAGGCAAGGATCAGATTTTCTGGCTCTTATTGCAGCATCACAGGAAATCTGGAGCTGTGCCAAAAAACTAAAACAAACCTTTAAAAAGAAATTAACATCTGAAACAAAACTGAATTTGAGACATCTGCTTCACCGTAGGTGACAAACATAAATAACATTTTGGATAGCATATTAATGATCACCTTGTTAAAAGTAAAAACTAGAGGCTTCTCGCATGGAATTACCCACAGAGTTAAAAAAAAAAAAAAAAAGAAACCTAAAAAAATGGACGTGCACAAGGTGAGTCAGATTACATTAAGAAAAGAAACGTAACCGGGAAAATATACAAAACTTTATGCTCAGAAAAAAAAATGCAGGGCTAAAAGCCTAGAAATAAAATCCCGTAAATCTGGGAACACTGCTTTTCATTAAGTTTAAATGAATCTGAGATCTAACCATGCAGCTGTATACTCTCAAGTCTCCAAACAGTGCATCATCCTAGAACTTATTTGCAAGGCTTCTTTGACCCATAGCTTGCAGATGACAATACATCGGTAGGACCCCCGACGTACTGCAACACCGACAATGCAAGAAGCCCGCTCTGAGCAGAAGGGGGCATGTGCTGCTATGGTCAGTGAAAGCTTCCAAATGTCAAAACCATCATGGACACCTCCCCTCCAGCCCCCTGCGACGTACCGGATAGATGAGAAGGGGATGAAGTTGGCCAAGTCTCTGGTACTGTGGAGAATGCAAACCAGGCCAGGGGGGGTGCAAGAGTTTCAGAAATGAGTTTATTTTTCCAGATAAGAAGCAGCCCCAGGGAGGGGCTAATTATTCACCTCAGATGAGTAAGTCAGCACTGTCTTCCAATGGAACAAGGAGGCAGAGCTCTGGGAAGAGGGCAGATTTGGACCAGCAGGGGTTTCCGAACGTAAGAGACTACTGTGGGCCGAGAGCTGGAAAGATTCTGTGGAGAGAGGAAAGGTTCCTGTTGCCAAAGACTTGGCTAATGATGAATCCTACTGGAAAGGTAAAAGCCTGGTTTGTTAAGTTGCTTACCTGTTCTCCCCCGAGTCTGGAGAAGTGTAAATGCTGCTGAGGACAAGCAGCTGGCTTCACTTTGAGTTTCCTCTGTGCCAGAAAAGCAGAGCTGGCTAGAGCTGCTGCTACAGTTCTGACTCAAGGGCAAAGACGCTATATTGTGAGCTTTAAACTCCCCTGAAGGAAAGGGATGAAGACTGCTTTGTTTGCCTGCAGAAACTTGTTTAAAAAAAAACTTAAAAGCCCTATGATTTGCTGTATTTTCTAACAGAATTGTATAGGCACGCACTTAAATCCAAAAAGTGAGCATGGCTCTTTTTTCCACTGCTGTTTACTTCCTAGCCCACTTGATTTTCAAGTAAAACAATTTTAGGGAACATTGTAATTCCATTACATGTATGCAGTGTAAAGCCTTTCCATAAGCCAAACATATTTAAACAAGTATTAGAGCACTGGAGTTTATCAGGAAATGACTTACCTGTACACAAATGCACTTTCCCTTGCATAACCTTGGCTAAACCATAAAAGCAGGCATTCAGCAATTACCTGTTATCCATGGAAGGAAGTCTGCACCAATTTGCACATTTCTGGACTTCTAAATCAGTCTATGAGGAGAGTGGTTTTCAAGGAGCCGGCATGCAATATGTCCTAAAGAGAAGAAAGCAAGAAAGGGCAGATAAGTAATCACTCTTCATGTCCTCCGGCGGAGCCATAAAAAACTCCAGCAAATTGCTATTGCACCTCCTTGTCAGTACTGCCTCAGCCATCTGTGCTTGAACATAATTTGTTTTTCAAATTGTCGTCATGTCAAAAAAGCTGCCAAACAAAACACATTCATAATGAAAAAGACTGAACCACCTTCTAATAAAAAAAAAAAAAAGTATTGCACAGGTTAAGGTTGCCAATGCTGCCGTGGCTTCCCGGTTACCTGCATCGCTCTATACATACAGGTGCAGCTCCAGGGACTCCGACTGTGAAAGCAGCACCGTCTCCCCTTCTCAAAGCCACCAGGCAATCTCCTAAAACTCATCCTTGATTGATCTCACCCCCACCTCGGATCACCGAGAACCCCTAATCAGCCAAAGGTGGGAATCTAAAAAGGTGTCCCAGAGCTGAAGGGCAGCAGCAGAGCTTGCAGAGGATGCTGCTTGCAACAGCCTTGCACTGGAGACTGAGTGTATCACCTCCATGAGGAAGTCATACCCTACTGGCCTCAAACAGATGACCCCCATGTGGCCCAGATCCTGAGTAGCCCAGTTGGCAGTGTTGGTTATTCTTTTACACTATATCTTCATTTGTTAAATGGCTGAGAAAAATCAAAATACTGTAATTTAAACAGCACCATGGTGCCCATGTGTGGGATTACTTTTGTTTCATATCAAACCAAATAAAACACAATAGCAAAGCATTGTTAAAGCTGTAGAACTAACACGAATAAAAAGTTGATAATTCATTTGGCATGAAAAAAGGTCACACTAAGGGGGGGGACAGACCAAGGGCCCAGCAGCTGAGCTGCCGGAGGGGAAACCCAGCTTTGCTGCCCAGTCCTGGACACCCTAGCATTGAGCTGCAGTGGCAGGCGTTTTGTTTCTTGCGAGGCAGACCATGCAGGCACCCTTGTCCTGGGCTGGGAAGAGTGAGCCGTCGTTCATGCCTAGGCCTGTCCCCGTGATGGCCAGGGAGGGAGGGGCAGATATAAATGGGGGAAAAATATCCCGGCAGTGTGAAAGACAGGGTCACTGTGCCTGGTGGCTGCCTGATCCAGAAAGCCCCAAAATGAGCAGCAATCGAGTCGCTGGGCTACAAAGGTTAAATAAGTTAAGCAAGTTGGTCAAATGTTCACTTGCAGTGCAATGAAAAATGAGGCACGATTCATGGTCTTGAAGCGGCAATGGAGAAAAAAAAAAAAAAAAAAAAAGACTCCAGAGAGGAGCAGATGTGTCTTGCCAAGGGAAGAGCAGTGGCTCGAGCAGTCCCCTTACGCCTTTGCTCCATGGGATAAGAGGCCTTGGAGACCACAGCCACAATACCATGAAAATAATTTTACCTGCATGTCATACACAGCCCTAAAAGCACCATTCTGCTCCCCAGCTCATGGGGTCCAGAGGAGAGAGCTAAGCATTAAGAAGAAAAGGAGAGGACAGCTCCCTTCATGCTCACAGAGCCCCAAGTCACCTCTCTGCCCTTCCTGCTCAGCACCTTAATCCCAACATGGTGGAAAATGCAGTTGTGCCCACAGAAAGAGACATCGAGCATGAGACGTCCACAGTGCCTACGCGATCCCCATCACCCAAGTTGTCCTCGCTTATCCTCTGCTGAGGGGGGAGGAAGCTATTGCATACACTGGCTGCAGAGGGTTTACCTGCATGGCAGGAGAAGAGACTGTGACTGGTTTCCAAGTAATTTTTGACGCGTTTCTTTTTCTTGGATCCAGCAATTTCCTCTCAGTTCTTTAGGTTTCTAGCACAATCTGGATTCTTATCGGATTATAAAAGCCTTCATTCAAAACCACCTAGACTGGTTTTTCACCTATTTTGTAACCCTCTACCTAGCCTAGCCACTGCAGTGACAGCCCTTGGCCAAGCGCCACAGACGACTGCACCCTCCAGAACACAGTACATGTGAACCCAGACTTTGAATAGGAGATATTACCTTTTGTGCAATGGCCAACACTCTCTCCCCCTCCGGCACTATGAACTTTGCCTCTGCACTAACTCCAGCCAATCTGGGGAACAGAAGCCAGATCTGGAAATTGAAACCAGGCTTTCAACCCGATAACTGAACCACCAGGCTGACCCCATTCTGATGCATTTTTATGACAAAACTGTAACTAAAAACCAGTATATGCAATGCTATTTATATGGAGAAACAGGAACAGGGAAATAAAGAGTTTTCCATGCAGCACGCATACTCACCAGCACAAGAAGATCGGAGCACATTACTCCCATACTCAGAGACCTACATTGGTTCCCCATTGCACAGAGAATCATGTTTAAAACTTTATCCTTAATTCACAAAACCCTTCATACTGACAATATGACATGGCTTAATAATGATTTATACTTCCACGAACCATCCAGAACACAACATGCTGCCACCCTACATACCCCCTCATAAAACTTTCACTCTTGAGGCAACTAAGAAACGTGCCATTACCACAGCCGGACCAATATGTTGGAACAGCATGACACCAGAACTACGTCAGGAAATCTGCCCAGTAAAATTTAAGCAAAAACTCAAAACATGGCTATAAGATATAAGGCTATAAGATATAAGATTTCCCCTGAAGAAGCCCGATGAGGGTGAAACAAGGAGCCTTGTTGGGTGATCTACTTTAAAAAATCCAGTGGAAAGCACAGGAACATCGTTGGAACAAGGAAATTGGAGAATATATATATGGGAGGGAATTGTTTTGCTAATTAAAAGATATAGACCATTGGGTGTTATATTATATGGGGAGTTGGATTTTTAGAGGAGTGAGTGATGAGTGAATGTGAGTATGTGAGTATGTTGTTATCACTGAGGGCATGTTCGGACATTCTGTATAGTAAATTCATTATAATACATATTTTGAAGGTGAGGGTATATGTATGTATATGGTGATATGTACTGTCTGATATACGTTGTTATAAGACTGTGTATGTAAAGTTTATTTATATATGATGAAAAGTGCAATACAATAAATTGTTAACTGTTTTTGAAATTAAATAATAGGTATAACAAAATTTATTAACTAGAATATGTTTATTCAGTATATATGATAACAAACAAGTGTTATTAATATGATTCTCTGTTGTGTTGTGTTGGGTATTGTGGTTATTGGAGGATTTGTGAGTTCTCTCATAGTTGTTGTGCCAGATTAGGTTTCCAATGAAGCCAGCCCACACAAATCAGACATCTAAATGCTGTACAGCGATAGGTCTTACCTTCTATATGGAGGAAGTAAGCGGCCATTCCCCGATAGTGAATCTAAGTTGGTCTTAAATCCGACTGATAAATGTAGAAGGTAGGAGGGTGTGCAGAGTGAAAAACTGTATTTTGGTACATTCATTCATTTCATAGATCACAGTCATTCTTAAGGTTCACTTCAAATTAAAAAAAATGTTTGTTCATTTCAATTGTTTTTCTATTTTATATTGAAGTCTACAGGGGAAGCGATCCACGAGCCCTACCGACTTCACTGTCAAAGAATAAATGGCTGAGGCCAGGTCCTGTTGCTGAGGCCTAGGCCCAGACACAAGGCCAGGTCTCATCACCAGGGCCCAAGACTAGGACCAGGCTGATGACCGGACATGGTCTGAGGCTGGATCCCATTGCTAAGGCCAGGGCCTAAGCCTAGGCCCATGTCCAATGCTGGGGACTAAACTGAGGCTAGGTCGCATCACCAAGGACTAACCCAGGCTGGAGGCCAGGTCTGATGCTGGGGCCCAGCTCAAAGCTGGCTCCTTTTGCAGAGGCCCAGGACAAAGTGTAGGCATGACACCAGGGCCTGGCCCAAGGCTGGGTCCCATAACCAAAGCCCATGCCTAGGCTAAAGTCTGAGAAAGGTTCCCATTGCCTAGGCCTGAATCTAGGTTTAGACTCGACATCAGGGCGCAGCCAGAGACCAGGTCCTATCACCGACACCAGGCCTGAAGCTGGGTCCCGTCACAAACGTCCAGGCCCAGATGCTCAGGACCAAGCTTTCCACTGTCTTCTTTCTTCGACAAAAAATTATGCCATCCACCCAAAAGCTGCACCATGTCACTACCAGTGCAGTACTTTCCTCTTAAGCAGACGGAATCATTTTGATATATGGCCATACATCAAAATGATATTGTCCACTCAAGAGGAAAGTGCTGTTGTGGAGTCACTGTAGCACGTCCTTTGAGTAGATGGCATTTTTTTGTCAAAGAAAGAAGAAAGATGTCAGCGAAAGGCCTAAGCTTCGGCAACAGAAACTGGCCTTAGGGCTAGATCCTGGCATCAGGCCTACACCTAGGTCTATGTCTTGGTGACGAGACCTGGCCTCAGTTCTGGACCTTGGTATCAGGCTGAGGCCTGGTCCTGCCAGAGGACTGGTTTTGTGTTCTTCTGTCTTGCTTTGTTTTGTTTTCAAATGTACACATATGAAAATACACAAAATTATTTGGGAATTTTGGTTGGAGGTTATTTTCAGTTCCTTTCAATTCATACCAAACCGAAAATGGCCTCATTTGTCATGTTTTGCGCAATTGTTTGAAAGAAATGAACATCCCTAGTAGAAAGTAAAAAAGCAGTTTTTGTGTGGAGCAGGAGAAAGGATCTAGGGCCTTTTCCTCACACCAAAAAGCAAACATTCTCAACTTCGAACCATAGGACTTCCTCATAGAGTTCATCTTGGAAACCAGAACAATATGAGAGCCATACTCAAAGATTCAGGGTTTGCAGAACTACTCTCTCAACATCCAGGCTGTGAGAGCTAGGGACCAGATGTTAGGATGGCTCAACAGCCCCCAATCTTGAGAGATATGAATTGGCAAATTCCCCAGCCTGATTGGATCTTTGTGGTACATATCCCTCAGGAGAGGAAACTAAATATGTCTCAGACAAAAGGGCGCTATGAGAATCATAGTCCCTCTCTCTATTCTGATTTTCAACAAGGTTTTTGTAATAAGAGAAACCGTCAAATGTGTCCAAGGATAGTTATCTTGATTCCCTTTTCTGGAGCAGAACAGTGAGACCTTTCTTTTCAGAGGGGATGCAAACAGATCTACCACAGGTGTGCCCCACTCTTGGGATATCTGGTTTGCTACCCCCTTGTCCAGGGACCATTCATGGGGTTCCAGGACCCCATTCAGCCTGTCTGCTAGGACATTCTCCTTACTTGCCAGATAGGTTGCTCTAAGGACCAATCCCACATATAGACAGTCTCCTGACACAGGAATTACAATCCTACTGTTCCGTTTGTTGATAAAAAAAAAAAAAACATTGCCATTTGAATGTCCCTCTGGACATAGTTAATTTTTTTTGGTCAACCAATCTCTAATCAGAGCATACCAAATTGACTAACTCTAGGAAGTTTATTTGACAAAGTTTTTCCTGAGCTGGGCTCCCCACCCCAGACTGAATTAATCTGTGGTGAGGACAATTTGAAGCAGAGGAATTTAGAAGGGTACACCTTTATCCAGATTGTAATGGATCAGTCATCAGGACGGAGCTCTTCAGAGTCTGGGTGATTCAGATACAGTCCCAAAGATTCTGAGTGCCCAGGAGGCTTTGGACCAGAAGATGCAGAATATTGGTGCTATGGCATTGGTGTCTCTGCAGATGGATGTCTAGCCAATACTGGACGTCCTGCTGATACCGGTTATCAACTCCTGGAAGGGAATCAGCAATCCTGCTTGTCCTTGAAAAAAAATATAAGGGTTGTAGAAATATGGTAACCATATAGCTCCATGTTTGTAGGGAAGAAGTTGAGCAAGTTGTGGTTTTACTCATTGCATGCATGGACTTGTAAATTCCAATTTCTTAAGAAATAAGAAGTCCATGTATGCAACAGGTAGGGAATCAGGGTTGGCTCTGCTTCTTACTGCAAAAGAAGAAGCTATATGTTAGCCCTACTTCTATGGGCCCTGCATGTACTCATGGCCCACTAGTGCCACTTAAATGCAGGAGAATAATGAAAGACAGCACGCTGGGAGCTGCTTTAATCTACATTAACTGCCAACCGCATCCTTAAAACAATGTTAAAAAAAAAATTATGCAAGGAAGTTATAGGAAAATTATATGAGACGACAAGAGTTTTAGCAATTAAACGAGATTGCTTTAATTTAAATTGTATGTAGTTTGTAGTGGATACTATATCAAACTGCAATGGACTTCCAAGAAGGCACTGGACTAATCTGCATGGAGAGACCATGGCTAAAATTTAACCTTAAATGAGCATGGGCAGACTGGCTATTTTGGACAATGGCTTTGCTCACTTTTGCAGCTGAATAGTTTATTAGAAAATTTTGTGTTGGTCTTTTAAGAATCATACAGGAAGATGACAAGGCCTAAAATTCCCTAATAGCAGAGATGGTGAAGTCCAGATTTTGGGCTCGCTTGAGATGGATATGAAGGGCAGTAATACGAAAGGGGCTGAAAGTACAAGTAAAAGACTGGAGGCATGTGGAAACAGATGTTGGGCAGAGAATGAGTAAATGGGCATATTAATTCCCAACTGGGCAAACTGAATGGACCAATTTTGTCATTTCCTGCCATCATTTACTGTGTTATTCTGTAACTTGGTAAATTAAATAAGTGGAAGGTTCAGTTCACCTTTTGGGCATTTGCATTATTCTTGCTGATTATCAAAGGAAAAATAAAAGGGAAAGGTAAAAGATACTGAATTCATTAGCCAGGATTATTGGCTTATGCTGTACTGCCACACTGAACCAGACTGGTGGATCAGAGAGAAAAGACTAGTCAACCATCCTTCTGTTTCTTTTGCATACTATTATTACAGTTTCTAAATTTATTTCTGTCTGCTATATTCTAGTTTTAGCCAGTTCCATGCTTGATAAATACTGTCTTGAAAGTA
The DNA here is from genome assembly GCF_901001135.1 of Rhinatrema bivittatum. NCBI lineage: Eukaryota > Metazoa > Chordata > Amphibia > Gymnophiona > Rhinatrematidae > Rhinatrema > Rhinatrema bivittatum. The sequence goes on from NC_042621.1 coordinate 167,379,167, forward strand.
GTTTTTATTAAATTATATTTAACTGACATCCATAAATAATAATGTGATCTCTTGGAATATCACCTATTTTGATCCATAAGCAGCATCCACCTTTAGTATCTCTCATTCTGGAATAATGAAAAGTAATGCATTTAATAAATAGGATTTGATATGTATACTTCCCTGAGTTCTGACACTCTTGTTTCCACACAAACAAAATTGTGAAAAATATACTAGATAAAGAAAATTTAAGTCAGCATTTTGTACCCATCAAGGTTAATATCTCCGCCATCTTTAAAACTGCTCTACCAAGACACACTCGTCGACATGCAGTGAAAACTATTCACCAACAATTGAGTTTAAAAAAAAAAAAAAAGTCATGCAAAAATAATTTATTGACTCTGCCACCACCAACATAAGGAAAAGCAAAAGTAAATGAAACTCCATTAACATAATGTAAAGGCTTTCATTTTCTAGTTAACTGCCAGAGTAAGCGCTAGAAATTTCTTAGAAGTGCTGTCTCTTGTTAGCTTTAATTGCACAACCAAGGAAATATGGTCACAATCTTTCCAAAGAAGCCTCTAATCAGGATCAAATACTGCTTGCAAAATGAATCTATTCCTTCCACTCCCCCTCTTCCACTCAATAGCAATATATGTGGAAGCCAAGCCTTACAGAAAGATGGTTTTCTAAGCTGAATCTTACACTAATCATTTGCCTAACCAACTGCCAATAATGAACATTTTCCACATTCTTAGCTGAGATCAGGAGTCTGTGGCTCAGCAATTATATCCAGAGTACATGCTGTAGAGTGATTACATCCCTTGGAAACAGGAATCTAAAACGATCAAAGGCATCAAGCCGAAGCGATAATTACTACAGAGAAGGTATATACATTTTTCAATACAAGCATCTTGATCTTCATAATGGACTCCTAACAAACTTTGTGATCAAAAATCCCTTCATATGTTCAGTACTGATAATGTATATCAACAGTAGCAAACCTACCTCCACTTCTCTCCTTTTAGATTTGATTAGTCTAACTGAATACTTAGCAGTTGTCCATATTGCTAGTATTTTCTATTAGGTGCTTTCTTCATTCTACTTTAAAATACATATATTTATAGAAGTACTAGCTGTACCCGGCCACGCGTTGCTGTGGCAGAGCCTGGTTAAGTGGAAAAGAAAGAAAAGAGAAATTGAATGGCTGTAATATGTTTAATTTCGCAATGCTTGTGGGTATACAATATTTTTAGTTGTTCCATTGTTTGTGCAGATATAGAGAATGTCAGGTTTGCCGACTCTTGAACACGCAACATATAATTGTCCATGCGAGAAGCAATCAGTTTCTAGATCTAAACCGCAGAGTTGTAAAGATTGTCCTTGAGCTTTGTTGATGGTTATTGCAAACGCCAATCGAATTGGGAATTGCAATCTCTTAAATTGAAATGGCAGATCTGTTGGAATGATAGGGATGTGAGGAATGAGGACATCTTCACCTTTGAAAGGTCCTGTCAAGATTGATGCTTCTATGACGTTGCTCATCAAATTTTTGACAGCAAGTCATGTGCCATTGCAAAGCGTTGGCTGGTTGATATTTCGTAACATGATAATTGGTATGCCGATTTTCAATTGTAGTATGTGAGGTGGCATGCCTGGGAGGTCGAGTGAATTCAAAAATTCTGTGGGATAATTTATTTATTTTATTTATTTATTATTTTTATATACCGACGTTCATCTCAATTGAGATATCACACCGGTTTACATTCAGGTACTGTAGGTATTTCTCTATCCCCAGAGGGCTTACAATCTAAGTTTTTGTACCTGAGGCAATGTAGGGTAAAGTGACTTGCCCAAGGTCACAAGGAGTGATAGTGGGACTTTAACCTTGGTCTCCTGGTTCATAGTCCACTGCTCTAACCACTAGGCTATTCCTCCTCCCTTAACTGCTTCATAAAGTTTGATCTTCGGCGAGGCATTATTTGGCTGAAGTAAAGCAGATGGCTGAATGGTCTGTTAAATGACCGAGGTGAATGGGACCGCAATATCCCAAGAAAGAGTGAAATGCAAATGAAAGTAATGTATTTTTTCCTACCTAAGACACCTCAGACCATAAGACGCACCTAGGATGCAGAGTGTGAAAAGAAAAAAAATGAAAATAGTTGGTGCTAAATGTGGTCTGACCCTGGGCGTCTGTGCGTGTTATGTAGTAAAATGGAGTGGCTAACCAATTTTTTACTCCCCATTTTGTTTTGCGGTCTGGGGAGGGCTATTTTGGAGCCTTCCCCAGATCGTGCAACTTTTGTCTGTTTGTGTGTGAACCCCTCCTCCCCAAAAAAAAACCCCCATCACAACTGTTCTCTGTAAATAACCACCCCACACCCTCCTCCCCCCTCCCCAGCCCAGCGAAATAAAGTTACCCACCCTCCTGCCATCCCCAACAGTTGCCGAATGCATGAAACATCCCCCCCATCGTGACCCCTCCCCAAGATGTTTGCAATTAAATCAGTACAACTCTCCACCCTCCAGACCCCCTGAGATCTGATACAAATCTCTGTCGGTGGAGCGGGCGTTCAGGAGCGGTCCGGGAGCGATGTATTGGCATTGTGCCATCGGCTGCCAGCAATGAAAATGGCTCTGACGGCCCTTTGCCCTTACTATGTCACTAGGATCCAGCAACGGCAGCGGTAGGTTCTGTGACATAGTAAGGGCAAAGGGCCGCCGGCTGCCAGTCCTGAAAATGGCGCCGACAGGCCTTCGCCCTTACTATGTCACATGGGCTACCGCTGCCATTGGTGTCCCCGAGTGGCATAGTAAGGGAAAGGGCCGTCGGCGCCATTTTTATTGCTGGCAGCCGACAGCCACAGTCCAGGCGATGTGTCCCGGACCGCTCCTGGCCCCCCGCTGGAGCAGCCAGGACTTTTGTCAGGTTTTGTGTGTGTTCGGAGGGTGTGGGAAGTAAAATAATTTGGCATGTGTTTGGGTGGTGTGAGGAGGGTGGTGGGTGTTTCATAGCTGTAAAGTAAATTATCATCTTCACTGTATAAGACGGCCATACATTTCCCCCCCCCCCCCCCAACACTGTTGTGCTGAAAAAAGTGGGCAAATGTGTGAAAAAGGAAGGGAAACGTGGACCTGAAATGGCGAAAGGATTAGTGTAGCGTGTGTTAGTGTAAGGTGTAACAGATGGCGCTTACGTCCAGCAGATGTCGCTGTTTTCAGGAAAAAATTGTTTGAACCTTTTTTACCTGTCACAGGTGTGACATATCTGTAATGTAAGTACAGAAGAACCTTCCCGTATGCGAAAGGAAGGTTGTGTCCAAATCTGAAAGCGATCGGTACAGTGGTTTCTGAGATTAGCAATTTTGTACAAACTATTTAACATTTTTATTTATATAGAAGATAGATTAACTCAGCTTTGGAACTGAATGACTCAGTAGACTGGCAGAGAGGTAAATCTTTAATTCATGGCCCATAGGAAATGAGTTAGTGACACAAGTCCTCAGTCGGATAGTGTCCACATCTCTTAAAACAAAGCTGACACCCTTAGTAAAGAGCTACAAACTATCAGATATTCTGCAAAATTTCTAACATACTGTTTGCAGGTCCTTGTTGTATTTGCAAGAAATTGTAAAGGACTCTCAAAGGTTCTGTGACTTTTTTTGATACTAAAAATACCAAACATCCAAGCAAGCCAACACAATTATGCAAATCTTGCAGATTTTACTTTAGCATTCTAGAGAATTCGTTGTGTGATTACACAAAATATTTTAAAAATCCACAAACAGTATAGGCATTTGATACACTGGGTCAAAAATCCATTAGAAAGACCAATTTAGAAACTTCTTTTGGCAAAACAGGAAAATTCATGCCCCCGCCATCTCAAAAAAATTAAAAATCACAGTTCTAAAAAAACTTAAACTGTTTCTCTTTTGCTGTGCAAAATTTCACCCATTTCTAACTTTTCTTAATGTCCATTGTAACAGAAAAGGCAACAATTAAATGTGCAGTCTTGCCAAAATCCTGCCCATTGCATGAGCGTTAAATTAATTAAAAACAAATACATACTACAACTGCTTTAACAGGCATTCTTAAGAAATGTCACAGGTGTAGTAGAGACGTTTTCTGTCATCCTGAAAATAAATGATTTGTATATAACTCCTCACACTTCCATTTAGTGGTGTTCACAGTATATTTAAATATGCTCAACAATTTCCTAAGCAAAGAACTGCTGCATATGTGAATTTTTTTATTTTTTTTTTAATAGAATCATGGCTCACTTGTAACAAACTTAGGGCCTGATTTACTAAGGCTTCTCTCCTATTCTGTATTTATAAGAAGAAACATGCTTAGTAAATGAGGCCATTATTTTGCCATAAATAGAAGGAACAATTATTGCAGTAAAGCAAAAATTGCCAGGACAATTTTATAAACATTACCATAATCTTTCCGTTCTTCCTCAAATGTTTCAAATTCCTTTTATTCCATCTTTAAAATTAATCTGCACATAAAGTCATTGTTTTAAATTTCAGTGGAACACAGTTCAAACTCATCTAAAGTAGAATAAGAGCAGGAAATGGTTGGCAGGGCTCCATCTCCCTCGGCCACCAATCTGGACCCACCAGCCTTTGCCACAGTACAATCAGCCCTTTTCCTCCTCCTCATAGCAAAAAAATTAATTTTGGGAAGCAAGGAGGCCCAGCTGCTTTAAAATGTTTGGTCAAAAAAAATCAGAATATTCTGCACAAATTATACAAGCTAATTGACGTCTACCTCATATCATCACTAAAGCAATCATTATTCCCACACCTGGAAAGGCTTAGTGACAAATATATTATACAGCTAAATTTCAAAGCTCAAATATTCTCAACTAGAAACACTTTCCCCAAATAAAACGGCGATGATCTGTGGCACTTTCATAGGATAACAAAAACAAAGATGAACCTCCGACACTAAAATCTGTTAAAAACCCTCAGAACATGGGTGTACCAGCAAGCCTTTGGGGAAAGAGCCAAATAAAAGGTAGCAGATCGATGGGTGATGATAAATCACACTTTGTTTTAATGAAGGGCAAGCTCTGTATTCAGGCTATTCGCTATGGATTTCTGCTTTGCTTTGTTTGTTATATTTGTATGTTTGTTTTAAAGATTGTAAACCTCCATAATCATCGGAGTGAGCAGTGAATAAATACATTTTAAATAAAGATAGATAGGGCTGGCCACGTGGGCTGTGGCTTCATGCCACCATGCTGAGCGCTCCTGGTGCCATTCCCACATCCAATCTTCCACACTCCAGGTCACCTGGGGCTGGAGATGCTGCAGAGGTTGGGAGAGAGGAATTGTGATCTTTAACAAAAGTAATTTGGTGAATGGATTTTTGAGTCCATGCTCCAGAATCCCAGAAGCAGCCCTGGTGCATGGCTCTCAATTTCTCAGGACTGTTGCTGCAAATACCAGACTAGGTATCCCCAAGGCGGCTGAGAATAAAACTCGTGGTACCAAGATCCAGTCCCTGGTTCTGATTGAGCTGGAAGAAATAGGAGAAAGGAGGAACTGCTAGGCAAAAAAAAAAAAGTGAAGTCACTATTATGTAATGTGAAAAACCTACATAAAGAAGGATAATGAAGAAATAGCTAAATCTTCCTAGCTATTCAAATATACTGTATGCAACCTGTGGATTCAGGGGCGGCTGCTGCCCCCTAATGGGGCACAGCAGGTGTGCAGGCGCTGCCGATAACAGGGTGACCTGGGAGCCTGTCCGCCACGTGTCCATCCATTGACACTCCCTCCCCCTCTCCCACCGGGCGCACCAGGAGAACCCGGCTCCCGCGCTTACCTGGCTGATGGGGGGAGAGGATCACTACCTCCCCTCCCTGGCATGGAGTCCCATGGGCTTCCGGGGGGGGGGGGGGGGGGGGAAGGGGAGAGAGGTTTATTTGTTTGGCAGTTCCAGTACAGACGGCCCCCCTCCCTCCCTCATGGCTGGCGTCATGGCGCGTGCTGCGTGGTTTCTGCGTTGCACTCCAGGTCCTCCCGGCATCCCTTGTGGTTGCGTGCCGACGCCAGTGATGACAGAGAGGGAGCTGAGTTCCTGCAGGAGGGTTTAACCCTGCCGGTAAGCCCTTTTGCGATCGCCAGCACCAGCCAACGTTCTTCCTCCACCCTCTCTGTCCCCTGTGGTCTACCAGTTTTGTATGATGTTTCACATTCTTGCATTGTTCGTTCATTATTAACTGCATCTATTGTCTCTGTCAAGGCAGGTGTCTTTGCCTCGGGGGAAGGTAAGCATTCAGCATGGGCCAGGGTGGGATTGATCTAGATCACTTATTAAGGGCACAAGCCAGAGCTAGGGCTCGGCAAACCACTGGCACGGCAGGCCCTGGTAATGCCTCGGAGCAGTTTCAACCCCGTGGCTAGATGTGGACTGAGGAGAGCTTGCTAATGGTGGTTTCAGGACTAATGGTCCTGGTCATGGCTCTGGGAGCCCGGAGGAGGGTCTCAGCTCGGCCCCCGGCCCCAATGGGGTGAGGGGGCGATTGAGGCCCATCAACGGGTCCTGTTGTTGATTAATAAAGCTGCGGCCATATTATTCCGAACGCGATTCTGGTGCCCGCCTTGTACTTGGTATTCAACGTTCTATGAGGAGCGAGCGGAACCGGCAGGCGTACAGCTGGGCCTGGTGCCTCATCAGAACATTATCAGAGAGCCAGAGAACCTCCATGCTTGGACAAGTTTCCACCTTACCCAAAAGAAGCTGCTTTATCCTCATGCAACATCACTGGAAAATGAAAGCTTCCCCCCGCATTGTTCTACATATCTCCCTCTCGAGAACTTTCAAACACTGGCGCGCATGGATGGAAAAAAAAAAATCCAGCTTCCATGAAAACTACATCATAAATCTAGGAACACTCCTGACAGCACATCAGAGGTGGCGTTAAGGCTGTACCAGAAACGTAGCTGCTACAGGGCACCATCGGTGCTTCAAAAGGGTGCCGGGACCGGGCACCCAAATGCCCTCCCCTCCTGCACAAGGCGCTGCTGAGACTAAACTTGGTCTTGCAGCAGATTTTTCCCAATGCGTTTAAGGAAGCGGGCGCTTGGCCAAATGAAGGAGGCCACAAAGGTTTGGCCAATGGGTATAAAAGAATATTTCCGTTAGGTACGTACGTAGGGATGAATATACATCTGACTTCTCTAGGGGTTTCCGGCCAGTGGCTCCATGTTAGGTTCTTTACGATGCGACTCGTTATCAAACAGAACTGTGCTAACATGACATTATACAAAGAAGTTGAGGCAGCCTGCTTTCTGCATGACATGAATCTCAAAAAAGCAATTACAGCAAAGACTTTCTTTGCACTCCTTGCCTCCCTCCCCCCCCCCCAAATCCAGCCACCACAAACAGAAATATATTCCACGGCCAGGACACAGTGCAACTTATACATCACAAAGCAAGATCTGTCCTACTTTAATCACAGTCTGAGAAGCCAGTACTATTTCTTAAAAAAACATACAGAAAGTACATTAAATTATTGATAGCTATTAAACTGGAACATTTTTAAACAGCTTTCAGCTTTTATCAATCATTAATGCCATTTTCACGTTAGCATCTCACTGGCTAGCTGCAGCATCAGATTGCACTCTGTAAAAGATAATAATACAATTCCTGCAGGCACTGATACATTTGCACTGTGCAGATGGGAAAAAAAAATAATATTCTGGGGAACTATTTGTTTCTGGCAATTAAATCAGAAATACAATACGTGAAAGTTGATGGATAATGGGGTATTGATTCTTTTGTGATCTTCAGCTTTGGTGTGTGGCGGATAATAAGATCACACTATCAGTTGAAGGTTAATAGTGACCATAGCATACTAATCAATATAGATGCGTAAATTAAGCACAAGTATGGTAATTATATATGGGATCCTATTCAATTTGAGTTTTTGTCAAAAGCACAAGACAGGAAAATCTCCTGGGGTCCAAAAAATCAACAGGATCCTATTTATACTGAAATAAAATAGGCCCCAATTTTAATTATCCACCTCTGGTGTGTTTTTGAAAAGATTCCAATCAATTTGTCTTATATACCAGTGTTAAATGCCTAAAGCTACAGTTCCAGAAATAAAAGATCATAAAGAGAGATGGTTTTCACACCTAGTAGTTGGCCTTAGAAGAACTTTCAAACCCTGTGGAGAATAGGGGTCATTGCATAATGGCAGAGCCACCAGTTTACCATAACTTAGGAAGCCCCAGCAACTACAGAATCCTTCCTCCTCGCTTGCAGCCTGGCTCCTCTCTGTTGCACAGCCCCTGCAGTGCCAGCAGCTCCTTGTGTGTTGTGCACTGCAAATACACAGCAGGTGCTGCCTGCATTGTTAACCAACTCTGAGCCATGCAGTTAAGCAGCAGAGAGAGAGAGAAAGAGAGAAGCAGGCTGCGAGGAAGGAGGAAGAGAATTCATTGTGAAGCCAGACTGGTAACAATGGGTGAAGTGGATAACAAGGAGAGCTTGGCAGCAGGGGATGGGAGTCCTGAATGGAAAAGATAGACCATAGAGAATAAAGGGGGGAGAGGGAGAGAGGAAAAGCTATGGGGGAGGGAGGGAGAAAGTGGCACTTCTGAAAGGTAGGAAAGAGACTGAGTGTGAAAGAGGAGACACCTTTAGGATGGAGGGGGTGAGGTAGGCTTAAAGAGAAGGAAAGGCTGGGATGAGAGCTAGAAATAGCTCTTAGTAAAGAAGGAACAAAAAAAAAAAACCCGACATTTTTAACAGGGAAGTGGCCCCGGTGACTCCTGGATTTTATTTCTGGGTCAGGCCAGCAAGGCCGGAGCAAGGGTCTTAGGCGCCCTAGGCGAACCTCCTACCTTGTGCCTGCCACCTCCCTGGTCCAGGCCGCGGCTCAGACCTCATTCATTCAGACAGGGCCCCCCCCTCTCTGTCTCGTTCACACACACACTTCCTCCTTCCCTCTCACTAACAGCATTGCTCTCTCATACACACACCCAAAAAGAGGAGCCACTGGTGGCCCTTCGAGACTCTGCTTCTCTCGGCCGCGAGCAGGATGGGCACTGCTCACAGCCCACTGAGTTTCTACTCCTCTCAGCAATAAGTGGAATGGGCTCCACTCACAGCCCGATATGGCTGCTCTTTGCTCCCCCCTAATCGGTGGCGCCCTAGACAACCGCCTAGTTCGCCTATTGGAAAGTACCAGCCCTGCAGGCCAGCCAGGGTGGCTGAGGAGCAAGCTTTCAAAGCCCCTGGGAGAGAGGGGAATAGGAAAGGAGATGGAAGGATTCCCCCATAACCCTGCAACAGATGACTGCCCTTGCAATGACTGCACTTGGAGAGTTGGGAGAGGATATAAAATAAGGAGAAAAGTTTCTAGGTGGTTGTGAATGAAGGTTCAAGGTGCCTGATTCTAGCCATAGCTCTAATTAAGCTGGAAGCCCAAAAGAGCAAAATGTAAAATCCAAAGACCCAATTCCCAGCCCCTCCCCTAAAAATAAAAAAATAAAATAACTGCAGAAAAAATGAATGATCTAGATCAGGGGTGGGCAATTCCAGTCCTCGAGGGTCACAAATCTGTCGAGGTTTTAGGATATCCTAATGAATAGGCATGACATAGATTTGCATACAACTGAGGCAGGGTGCATGCAAATCTCTCTCATGCATATTCATTAGGGATATCCTGAAAACCAGACTGGTTTGTGGCCCTCGAGGACCGGAACTGCCCACCCCTGATCTAGATGCACCCAAGTTACAATTCTATTGAACATTTTGTACTAAAGTTTTTTTTTTTCTATTTATAAGATTATACAAAAATTATATGTAAAACAGGTAAAATAAAATAGCTGAAGAGTCTCAAACCACGGCACACAATCTTACACATGAGTAGCCACAGAAAACTGCTTAACCATGAAATGTGTTCTTCAAGGGCGTAATACTACTTATACAGTGACAACAGAAAGCCTATAACCCCCTAAACAGCTTTCACCTTTTTGTTGTGTGAATGCATTAGACTTGCAACAATTCAAATGAGGATTCTTTTCCACTCATACCCCACACCTTTCAGGAACAAAAATGTTGTATTGGGGAGCAAAGCAACAGATAAAAACAGTTCATACTTGATGGAGCGGCACCTCTGGCAGCAGCTACAGCTCAGAGTGTTTGGACAGCGCTCTACCAACTTTGCACACCTAGATTTGGTAAAATTAGACCATTCTTTACAAAACTGTTTATTACATATATAAACAGACCAACATTGTTTTTTTGGTTTTTGTTTTTTTTTTAAGAGGGGGACCCAATATAAATATTTAAAAATAAAACTCACAAAATGGGCATCCTTGGTCCACTTCTGCCACTTCCTGAGGTTTCCTTGGGCTCCTCTGACCTCTCACTCCACCCTACCAAAATGCCAGGGCCTACCCAGCTGGACTGAACAAAGCCCAGCCAGCTCTCCCCCCCCCCCCCCCCCATACCCCACTTATCCCTTTTGCAGGGTCTTTGCCCCACCACATCTGTATAAAAATAGTACCCAGCCCTGAGACTGGCACAAAACCGATGTCAAAATGGGACTAGGGCACAACAGGGGACACCATAGTTTCACAAATTTCAAAGAACAACACAAGCCCTTGACAGCACAGAAAAAGAAAACAGCCTGAGGCAACATGCCACAGTTTTCCTCCTCCTTGGCACAGCCCAGATCAGTGTAGAAAGGAGAGGAGGGGGCGAGGAATGTGTAGGCCACTGCTGCCACTTCCAGCTTGCCCTGGCTTCAGTCTCCTGGGGTGATTCAGTGGAGATTGGTGAATTTTGTGGTAAGGGGTAGAACTGGCAGTCATTACCACAACATTACGGGAAATACTGCTAACAGCAGAAGTCCTAGAAAGAAACACTGATACTCACATAGCCAGGTCTGTATGGGAGGCTGCATAGGGAATCTTGTAGGGATGTGCATTTGTTTGAAACAAATGGGTAAAATACAACAAATGAATCCATATTCAGTTCATTTCTGAATCCCCCTGAAAGGAATGGATGGGGTCCCATGAATAAAATGAATATTCACTTGTTTTAATACATTTGCTAGATAAATGCCAGCCTCTGCATACCACTTTTATAACTATATTTGTCTGTTAATTACATCATAATTATGAATGTCAATTTGTAAACCATTATGATCTATTTATGGTACGTCAGTATATAAAATGTCTAAATAAATAAATAAATAAATCTCATTCATTTGTGTTTTCCATTCATTTCAATAGCCCACTGAAGTCTATGGCAGTGTCATTTCGAGAGAAAAAAAAGAAAGACAGTGTAAAAATAGCAACCAGCTCTTTCCTGTGTGACTTAATTACCTTGTCTGAGCCATGTCAGAACAAAGCCAGGACAAGTTGGCAAGGAAACCACATAAGACACATTGCAGTGAAGCATCTTTCTAAAGTAGCCTATACTTGCTATCTGCATCAAATGATACTGACATCCTTACACCATAAACTCTGAGCATGGACAAGAAGCTCTGTCTATTTCCTCTCTATAGCTCTTGGTTGAGAAGGAATTGTGCTTTGAAGCGGTCTCTGAGTTTAAAAAAAGTTTTGAATTTTGCAATGGCTTTTGGTTCTTCTGATCTTCTCTATGCTGCAGTGGTCTCACACTTTCGGAGCCAGAGAGAGACAGTACACTGCCAATTTCAATTTTTCTCTGCACTGGGGAAGAGTCAGGATGGGAGACAGTGTGGAGGCAGTTGCAGCAATGCTAATGATTTTTTTCTCTGTCTGGACACCAGTGAGGTAAGCAGTGCATTCTCAAAGAATGAAGAATTTTATCAGGATGCCAGTCTTTTCAGTGCTCTTAGTGTTTAACAGTATTTTTTGTGTGTGGAGTCAGTCAACACTAGTGGACACAGCACAGCACACATACACCGTATATATGTGACAGTTCTGCAAACAGTGAATGGTATTGTAAATAGGAATACTGTAACAATACCACTAAATAAATTTGTAATATCCAAATCCCCAAAAGGCATTGCACTTAAACAACTTCCATCATGACAGGAAAAGGGAGAGAAGAGGATGTTGGCAGGGGGGAGAGCAAGTGATGCAGAAACAGCCCAGTGAAAAATAAGTCTTCCACCAAAATTAGAGAGACATATATTTGGCCTCAGAGTGGCAGGAGTGGAAGATAGCTAAAGGCCAAAAAAAAAAAATGAAATCTGGAGAACATATGCCACTGTCACCTGTTCCTCTCCCTCTTCTTTTAGAGCAGAGAGAAAAGGTAGCCGAGCCATCCAAGTCAGACAGTATCAGGGCATGGGACACAGACTGCGGCAGAGAAGTGCAACAGTCAAAACTAGCTGCATGCTACTCTACACTGGTTACTGCCTCTCAGGCAAAGGAGGCAGTATTTTTAACAACTGATTCTGAGGAAGAATCGTGTTTGGGATTCTCTGAATCAAAACTTGAAGAGCTAGTAGCTGAAGCAAATTTGGGAAGATTAATCACTAGATAGGTAATATTGATGGTAATGAAAGCAACCCCCCCCCCCCCCCAGCAAAAGCAGGCAGTGCAAATAGAGATATCCCTGGCATTCTTGATTAGTGCCAGCATCAGCCCCAAGGATATATAGAACACATCCCGAATGACATCCTTGATCTGGATGCAATTTAAAGTGAGGGAGGACCCATCTTTTGTTCAGTGGATTCACTGCAGTAAAGATAATAATTGAGGGGAGAAAGTCAGGCGTCTGACATATGCTGATATGCAGCATTACCTGGAGAATCAGTACCCACTAACACTGCCATCAGGGAAGGGGCACAGTACAAGCCTGGGGACCCCTTCTACCAGTCAAAGTAAAAACCAGAGGAAATGGGATGAAAAGAGGAAGACTTTTCCCCAGCTGATCTCATGGCCCCTTCCAGAAGTCAGGTGGCAGGCCAGCAATACCCAGCCACGTGTCCTAAGCAGCAACCCACCATACAGGAAATGGGGTGGTTTCCATAACACTGTCCTAGGGCAAGAGGCAAGCAGCCTCTAAAGTATTAAAGAGGAGCATCGGGGAAATAATAGCCCTTGATGACCTAGCAGGTAGTGAAGAACATGTGGTTTAAGCATCTGCTACATGTGTTAGCCCACAATTACAAAGTGCCTGCCATGACTACATTTAATAGGAAATTCTTTCCCACCCTGTACAACCAGTGCTGTAGTCACATGTAGGCACAGCTTGCTAAGGCACGGGAGAATATTGTGCATTTAACTAGAGATAGCTGGACCAGCACAAATACTATTTATTTATTTATTTATTTACAGTACTTCTAGTCCATTTTAACAAAGTATGTTCATGGTGAATTACAACATATTTATTTAAAACAATCAATATAATCACCAAATAAAATACATTTACATATCAAAAGCTTCCTTATATAACTTCTTCAGAACTTTACAAAAACATTTGCAATCAGAAATTAAATGAAGATTATCAGGGAGAGTATGCCATAAAAAATGGAGCAACCAAAGAAAGTGCACGGGCACTAGTATAGTGGAGCCTGACAGATTTAGCCTGGAGAGGGACAACAGGTCCTCCTGCTCCTTCAGTGATTTTTACTATCTTGCTGTCTCGTGTTTGCCTTGCCTACCTGTGCTGGCTCTTGTCCTGTTCACAACTTTACTGTTTGCTGTGTCTTGGTCACCTGTCCTTGTCTGTGTGTCCATTTCTACCTGACTTCTTGTTTTGACTCTGGTTTTGGATCCAAACTATGCCCTTGGACTGCCACCTGCCCTGACCCCTCTTTGGACCTCAACACTCCCTGATCTCCACCTCCCCGACCTCAGCTCTGACCCCCGACATTGCTTGACCTCCACTTGGACTTTAACACCATTTGCTCGCTGCCCACCCAGACCTTGACTTGCCTCTTGACCTCGTCTGACTGCTCCTTACAGGACCCTCACTGAAGCCCTGCCGGCTCATGGAACCCAAGGGCTCAACCTGTGGGGAACTGAGCTGGTATAGATGAAGCCCTAAACCAAGTCCTTGTAAGAGTGTGTCCACCTGCTGTTTGTGTAAGCATAGTGGGCTCATCTGCTAGGCTGAGTCAACCATGCCACAGTCAAAGGGCTCACATACATGACAGTATTCCACAGAGAACATGAGTTCCAAGAGTGCCACCTACACAGTTATCTTTGAAGAAAATGCTCAAGAGAGCATGAAAGTTAAATTCTGTATACTTATGGGTCTTGCAATTATTGGTCTCATCCAGTATTTAGCCATTATGGATTATACCACAATAAAAGGGAAGGGCTGTACATGTATAGCACTCAAAACCACCAGAACTTTGCTCCCCCAAAATTTCAGCTTCTGAGGTAATGGAGGCAGCATTTGCAAAACTTGATTCAGTACAAGAATTATGTCCTAGATTCCTTGAATCACAGGACATAACAGCTAGTGGCTAACAGCAGTTGCTGCCTCTAGTCAGTAGCATCTTAGCCTCCAGTGAAGACCACCTCCAAGCCCAAACAACCAGCACCTAAGGAAATTACATCAGGCCTCCCCCAGCTGCCTAGGTCTTTGTACCAATTTGGTTGGTGCCCTTTGCTCCATATTTGGAGCCTTGGAGTGTTCCTGCCACACTGGATGGCTACTTTACACATCTCATGATGTTTTGCGGGTCTTCATGGCACTCTCTTTCACTTGCTTTCACACTATCACTGTTCTGAGGGATTTTCTGCCTCTTGTGATGCTTTGTTCCCCCCCGTCATGGTACCTTGAAATATTCATGCCACACTTGGTGCCACTTTGGCCATCTCATACAGACTTGGGAGGGGTTTGTGTCACTGTTCTTGATGCCCTTTGCCCTACTTTTGAAGCCTTGGGGGTAATCTTGCCAATCTTGCTGCTATTTTGCTCCTGTGATGTCTTGGATAACTCCTTCCACTGCTGATATGGACTTACTCCTTTGCAGATTCATGGGCTCTTCATGCCAATTTTGGTGCAATGTTCACAGTCTTGATGCACTGGCATGCTTCACTATTCTAATGATTTCTCTCCATCAGTTTCATTAGAAATGATTAGAAAAGCCCAATTTGGGAGCTCAAAATAGGCTGCATTGCTTTCCCTACTGATTATAATGGCAAACAAATGAAAGAATAAAAACAATTTTATTTTTTCATTTCAAACTAGTGAACAAATGGAGTTGTCCTACAAAATGAATGACAACCAAAATGAAAAGCATTCCTTTGCACACCCCTATTATCTAGCAGGCTGCATGTTCAGGCAACAGCCAAAGTAATATTGCAAAGCTTCATAGATAGGTGAAAAGGGGAATTTGGGGTTTGAACTAGGTGGGGGAGCTTATCTGTTCATCTGCCGAAGATAGAGTACAAATGAGGAAGATGATAAAAACTGATCTGGCTAAGGCCAAAAATCTTATAACCAGTGATACTTGTTCAAATTCTTCCTAGAACAAAGAACATTCCAAATACATTGGAATTAATTGATGTCATCTGTTCACTTACTTACTTGTAGGGTTCCTCAGGGCTCAGCCCTTTCTCCTACTCTTTTCAATTTGTTTCTCTCTCCACTCACAACTTTAATACAAAGTCTTGGTTTCAGCAGCTATATTTATGCAGATGACTTTCAGGTTCTTGCCACTTTGCTTCAGTCCTCTAAACTTAAAAAGTTATTCCTGAAAAATCACCAGAAATAATGATCCAGTGGACTTACCAACTCCTATCAAGTTTGGAACTCCAATACCTGTGAAGAATACAGTCACTTCATTAGGGGTACAACTAGATTCGTCACTCACATTCTCTTTTTGTTTCTACCCTAGTTCAGTGATCCTATTTTTTTTCTTATGGTTCATTTGAAGACTCAAAACAGTTTTAGAAATAAAGTACTTGAAGATTATACTATTGCAATTCCATACTATATGGATGCTCTTCCAACTAAATTTGCAGACTTCAAACAATACAGAACACAGCAGCTAAAATAATCTTCAGTAAGAGGAAATTTGATTACAGAATGCCACTTTTCATCAAACTTCATTGGCTTCTAGTGTCTTATAGAATTCAAAATTGGCTATCTAACTTTCAAGGTCTTTTGTTGGGGTACTTCTTCATATTTGTCCAATCTTCTTCTCCCATATTTACCTACATGTACTCTACATTCCTACAACTAGAGCTTCTATTTCTCCTCTCACCTAAACTGATAAGACTGGAATACCCTTGAAAAATCTGCTTTTCTTATCTGGCACCCAGGCTTTGGTACTCTTTTCCTTTGGCATTATGCCTTGAAATAAACTATGCCAAATTTAAGAAGTCTCTTAAAACTTTCCTTTCCACAAAGGCCTTCCAAGACAAACTCTTCCTCTGATTTTACAGATATCTATGTTCTAAGTATTTATACAGATATTTAATGTCAATATTCAGCCTGTATATATTACACCGTACACGCTTCAGAAAGAAGCTACTTAATACAATGCAAGTATTAAGAAGATTATGAACAGTAAATTTGAGAGACTGAGATAACACCCAATATACCCTGGCTTAAGAGTGAGGTTCATTCTTTTCATGTATATGCAAGAGAAACCAAATGCATCCTGTACCTCCAAGTTCTGTGAATATATATACTATATCCACAGAAACCTATCCCATCACATACGCGCACAGATTCTTCCAACAATAGAGGCAGAGCAGAATTTTATCCCGTATACCTCACTATACAAAAATATATTCAAATTCTGGTGTCATATAAGCAATAGTAACAGACTCCCTCAACTACCAGGCACATTGTGAAATACTACAAAATCTTGCAAAAAATAAATAACTAAAACTCAGCACATATATAGCAAACCTTCCCTACCATAGCCGCATTAACCCACAGGACACAAACAGCAATAACCCTACCTATGAAAAGGCAGTATATTACACTGGGCTCTAGAACACGAAAACCCTTCCTGTTGGGAAAACATAATGAACAAGACTCCTGCAGAACCCTACCTGCTAGCAAAACACAAACAGACCTTTACCAAATACAGAATAGTTGACCACATAGGACATGAAAAATGTTATGCTGGGTCAGACTAAAATCCATTAAGCAGAGTATCCTGTTTCCGACCTTGGCCAATATAGGTCACCAGTATCTAACAGATCCCAAAAGTGGATTCACATATTACAAATGTGCTAACAAAAACTGAAATGGAAGCTCCAGCAAGCCAGTTACTGTATTCAATGCAAAACATGAAATAGAAATACCTTTGTTCTCATGCTTGAAACACACCCCATTATCACACTTGTGAAGCATTGGGTATTATGTAGGGGATTGCTGAGATCCTGTCATTCTTGTAGAGAAAGGAGGTGTTTTGTTACATAACACATACCCAACACCCTTAAGAACAATATGGAAGCATAGTGGCCCAAAGATAATACCACCCACCTATGTCGTACTTTGCTTTCTTTACTCCTTGCCCAGTACCAGGGATTTAGCAAAGTTCAAGGAATGGTCTGGCAGCCAAGCTTTAATGCAAAAAAAGTGCAGAGTTGTGCATTTGGGCTGCACAATGTCCATCATGTCCAGATTTTCTGACCTGCTAGCTGGCAGAACCCAATGGTTCAACTTGCAGGAGAGGCTGTTGGTTTAAGACCAGCGATTCTCAACTGGTGTATTGCAACACACCAATGTATCGCCAAGCACTGGCAGGTGTTTTGCAGCTTCCTGTGTCCCGCTGCCCCGGTTGCACACAATACACAAATTCTTCCACTAACACTGCTGCCGCTCCGTCAAGGCAAGAACGGCAGCAGGGTTTAAAAAAACAAAACCCCAAAACATGCCCCATCCCTTCCTACTTCATTAAATATAAAGATCCCCCCCCCCCCCCTCAAGACTCTCCTAAGGTCCCTGGTGGTCCAGCAGGTGCCCTGGAGCAATCTCCCGTTCCCGGGCCATCGGCTGCCAGTAATCAAAATGGCACCGGCGGTCCTTTGCCCTTACCATGTAACAGAGGCAAGAGGTGAAATGTTGTTCCGTTGTGAAACAAAATCCTAGAGTAGAAAAGATAAGATAATTTCAAAGTATGGAAGCTATCCAGTGCTCATCGAACCCAAAACCATTGCTGGAGTACTGCTGGTATATAATTTGGTGACTCTGCCTACTCTTCTCCAATTAGTATTCCTAATTGGGATAGCCAGATCTCTTGCAACAAGCAGAGATCCTTTAGTTTCAACTCGGATTCGGAATGAGTTATACACGGGGTTTGCTCTGTCCACTACTGCGTGCTTTTTTTTTCATTTTACCATTTCAACTGTTATTTCCCTGGAGACAGATTCTTGTTTACAAAAGCTTCACTATCATGTTGGCTGTAGAGTGATTTGTGATTGTTCAAATACTTAAGAGCTTTTGTCATTTACTGTCCCTTACAACATTTACATCTGTTTGCTGCAGGTTATTTTTAGTGACTATAGCTATCCTATTTTCTGTCT